>NW_024530300.1:9856-14789 GCF_017590135.1 Pyrgilauda ruficollis
AGGGGGTGGGGCAGCGTCGGGGTGGCGTTGGGTGGGATGGGTCAGAGTTGGGGTGGGGTTGGGTGGGAAGGGTCAGAGTTGGGTTGGATGGCTCAAGGTTGGGTTGGGGTTGAGTTGGAAGGGTCAAAGTTGGGTTGGAAGGGTCAAAGTTGGGTTGGGGTTGGGTTGGAAGGGTCAAAGTTGGGTTGGAAGAGTTGGAGGTGGGTTGGAAGGGTCAAAGTTGGTTTGGACAAGTCAACGTTGGGTTGGAAGTGTCAAAAGTTGGGTTGGAGTTGGGTTGGAAGGGTCAAGGTTGGGTTGGAGTTGGGTTGGAAGGGTCAAAGTTGGGTTGGAGTTGGGTTGGAAGGGTCAAGGTTGGGTTGGAGTTGGGTTGGAAGGGTCAAGGTTGGGTTGGAAGAGTTGGAGTTAGGTTGGATGGCTCAAGGTTGGGTTGGAAGGGTCAAAGTTGGGTTGGAGTTGGGTTGGAAGGGTTGGGGTTGGTTTGGATGAGTCAGCATTGGGTTGGAAGGGTCAGAGATGGGTTGGAAGAGTTGGAGTTGGATTGAAATGGTCAAAGTTGGGTTGGAGTAGGGTTGGAAGAGTCAGAGTTGGGTCGGATGGGCCAAAGTTGAGTTGGAAGAGTTGGAGTTGGGTTGGATGGCTCGAAGTTGGGTCACAGTTGGGTTGGAAGAGTCAAGGTTGGGTTTGAAGGGTTAAAGTTGGGTTTGAAGGGTCAGGGTTGAGTTGGAGTTGGGTTGGATGTGCCAACATTGGGTTGGAGTTGGGTTGGAAGGGTCAAAGTCGGGTTGGAAGTGTCAGAGTTGGTTTCTAAGAGTCAAAGTTGGGTTGGAAGGGTCGGAGTTGGGTTGAAGTTGAGTTGGAAGAGCCGAAGTTGGGTTGGAAGAGTCAAAGCTGGGTCAGAAGAGTCAAAGTTGAGTTGGAAGAGTTGGAGTTGAGTCGAACGGGGCAAAGTTGGGTCGGATGGGCCAAAGTTGTGTTGGAAGAGTTGGAGTTGGGTTGGAAGAACCAAAGTTGGGTTAGATGGGCCAAAGTTGAGTTGGAAGAGCCAAAGTTGGATTGAAGGAAAAGTTGGGTTGGAAGTGTCAGAGTTGGTTTCTAAGGGTCAAAGTTAGGTCGGATGGGCCAAAGTTGTGTTGGAAGAGTTGGAGTTGGGTTGGAAGAGTTGGAGTTGGATTGGAAGGGTCAAGTATGGGTTGGAAGGATCAAAGTTGGGTCGGAAGGGTCGGAGTTGGGTTGAAGTTGAGTTGGAAGAGCCGAAGTTGGGTTGGAAGGGTCAAAGCTGGGTCAGAAGAGTCAAAGTTGAGTTGGAAGAGTTGGAGTTGAGTCGAACGGGGCAAAGTTGGGTCGGATGGGCCAAAGTTGTGTTGGAAGAGTTGGAGTTGGGTTTGAAGAGTCAAAGTTGGGTTGGAGTTGGATTGGAAGGGTCAAAGTTGGGTTGGAAGAGTCCGAGTTGGGTTGGAAGGGTCAAAGTTGGGTTGGAAGTGTCAGAGTTGGTTTCTAAGGGTCAAAGTTAGGTCGGATGGGCCAAAGTTGTGTTGGAAGAGTTGGAGTTGGGTTGGAAGAGTTGGAGTTGGATTGGAAGGGTCAAGTATGGGTTGGAAGGATCAAAGTTGGGTCGGAAGGGTCGGAGTTGGGTTGAAGTTGAGTTGGAAGAGCCGAAGTTGGGTTGGAAGGGTCAAAGCTGGGTCAGAAGAGTCAAAGTTGAGTTGGAAGAGTTGGAGTTGAGTCGAACGGGGCAAAGTTGGGTCGGATGGGCCAAAGTTGTGTTGGAAGAGTTGGAGTTGGGTTGGAAGAACCAAAGTTGGGTTAGATGGGCCAAAGTTGAGTTGGAAGAGCCAAAGTTGGATTGAAGGAGTCAAAGTTGGGTCGGAAGAGTCGGAGTTGGGTTGGAAGAGCCAAAGTTGGATTGAAGGAGTCAAAGTTGGGTCGGAAGAGTCAAAGTTGGGTTGGAAGAGCCAAAGTTGGATTGAAGGAGTCAAAGTTGGGTCGGAAGAGTCAAAGTTGGGTTGGAAGAGCCAAAGTTGGATTCAATGAGTCAAAGTTGGGTCAGAAGAGTTGAAGTTGGTTCGGACGGACCAAAGTTAGGTTGGAAGGGTCGGAACCACTCAAAGTTGACTTGGAAGCGTCGCGTCCGTGCGTGGTGGCCCCGCCCACCGCCTGCCCCGCCCCCCAGGTGGACGTGAGCGCGGCGGTGGCGCAGGCCATGGCGGCCAAGGAGGAGGTGGAGCTGCAGCTGATGCGCAAGGCGGCCGCCATCACCTCCGAGGTCTTCACCAAGTTCTTCAAGGAGCGCGTCATGGAGATCGTCGACGCCGACGAGGTGGGGGCGGGGCCAGCCGGGAGGGCGGGGCTAAGGGGGAGGGGTGGAGATCGGGTGCGAACAAAAATGGGAGGTTTTGAGGCCAAGATGGACCAAAAATGGGAGGTTTAAGGTCAAGATGGATCAAAAATGGGAGTTTTGAGGTCTGGATGGAACAAAAATTGGAGTTTTGAGAAGTTGGACCAAAAATTGGTATTTTGGGATCAGATTGGACCGAAAATGGGAGTTTGGAGGAAAATTGGAGGTTTGAGGTCAGGTTGGACCAAAATTTGGAATTTTGGGGTATGCATGGACAAAAATGGGAGGTTTGAGGTCAAGATGGATCAAAAATGGGAGTTTTGAGGTCTGGATGGACCAAAAATTGGAATTTTGAGGTCAGGATGGCCCAAAAATTGGAATTTTGAGGTCAAGATGGACCAAAAATTGGAATTTTGAGGTCAGGATGGACCAAAAATTGGAATTTTGAGGTCAGGATGGACCAAAAATTGGAATTTTGAGGTCAGGTTGGACCAAAATTTGGAATTTTGGGGTATGCATGGACAAAAATGGGAGGTTTCAGGTCAAGATGGATCAAAAATGGGAGTTTTGAGGTGTGGATGGACCAAAAATTGGAATTTTGAGGTCAAGATGGACCAAAAATTGGAATTTTGAGGTCAAGATGGACCAAAAATTGGAATTTTGAGATCTGGATGGACCAAAAATTGGAATTTTGAAGTCTGGATGCACCAAAAATTGGGATTCTGAGGTTCCCTTAGATCACTTTTCCCAACATGGTACGAAAACAAAATCTTGGTGTCATTTTGCTCCAAAAATCGACATTTTGGTGTAAAATTGACCCAAAACTTTGCGTTTTTCGGGTCCATCTCACCCAAAAACCAACAATTCCAATCCCATCGTTTTTGGTCCAAACCCCAACGTTTCGAGGCGAACTTTGTCCCATTTTGGGGTCGGATCTCGGTGGCCGTGACCCGGGGGCGGTTCTGTGATGACGTGGTGGTGTCGTGATGACGTCACGGTGACGTCACGGTGACGTCACCCCGCAGAAGGTGCGCCACAGCAAGCTGGCCGAGGCGGTGGAGAAAGCCATCGAGGAGAAGAAATACCTGGCTGGGGCCGACCCCTCGGCCGTGGAGATGTGCTACCCGCCCATCATCCAGAGCGGGGGCAACTACAACCTCAAGTTCAGCGTGGTCAGGTACCCAAAAAAACCCAAAATCCCAGGAATTTCACCCAAAACGCAAAATCCCGAAATTTCCCCGAAAATTCACCAAAAATTCACCAAAAATCCCCAAAAAATACAGAAAAATTCCCCGCCCATCATCCAGAGCGGGGGCAACTACAACTTCACAGGTACCCAAAATCCCAGGAATTTAACCCAAAATCCAAAATCCCCTAAAACCCCAAGATCCCCCAAAATTAACCCACAATCCAAAATCCACAAAAATTACCCCAAAATCCTCCCAAAATCTGCATTTCTCACCCCATTTTTCCTGTTTTTAACCCTTTTTTCCCCGTTTTTTTCCCTGTTTTTTCCCCTTTTTTTCCATTTTTTTAAATTTTTTACCAATTTCCCCGTTTTTTGCCCCATTTTCCCAGCGCCAAGTCCCACATGCACTTCAGGGCCATCACCCCCGTTTTTCCCTCCATTTTTCCCATTTTTAACCCTTTTTTCCCCATTTTTTCCCCATTTTTTCCCCATTTTTCCCCCATTTTTTCCATTTTTTAAAATTTTTTACCAATTTCCCCGTTTTTTGCCCCATTTTCCCAGCGCCAAGTCCCACATGCACTTCAGGGCCATCACCCCCGTTTTTCCCTCCATTTTTCCCATTTTTAAATGCAGGAGCACTACGGCTTCCTGCTGGGCCTGCAGGACGTGCTGCTGCGGGAGCTACGGCACGGTGAGTGACCGCTGAGTGACCACTGAGTGACCACTGAGTGACCAGAGTGACCACTGAGTGACCCTGATTGACCACTGAGTGACCAATGAGTGACCAGAGTGACCACAGAGTGACTAGAGTGACCAGAGTGACCTGACCCTGTAACCATCCCCCAGTGACTCCTGAGCGACCACTGAGTGACCGTGACTGACCCCTGAGTGACCACTGAGTGACTAGAGTGACCAGAGTGACCTGACCCTGTAACCCTCCCCCAGTGACTCCTGAGCGACCACTGAGTGACCGTGACTGACCCCTGAGTGACCACTGAGTGACCCCAAACGACCCCTCAGTGACTCTGAGCGACTCCGAGTGACCCTTAGTGACCCCAAATGACCCTTAAATGACCCTGAGTGACCGCTGAGTGACCGCTGAGTGACCCTTGCCCCGCAGGCGCCCGTCTGTGCGACGTCTACGCCGCCGTGATGGACGTGGTCAAGAAGCAGCGGCCGGAGCTGCTGGGCAAGGTCACCAAGAATTTGGGGTGAGAAGGGGCGATTTTGGGGCTGGGGTCAGCCAGGGGTCAGCGTGGTCACTCTGGTCACTCCGGGGTCACTGTGGGGTCGCAGGTTCGCCATGGGCATCGAGTTCCGCGAGGGCTCCCTGGTCATCAACAGCAAGAACCAGCAGCGCCTCAAGAAGGGTGAGGAGGAAATTTGGGTTTTTCACCCCAAAATCC
>NW_024530301.1:0-722 GCF_017590135.1 Pyrgilauda ruficollis
TGCATACAGATGTGAGAAATCTGTCACGTTTTGAGAATTCCCTACAATTAATTTCCCACAGATGAGGGTGTGGAGTGTCCCAGGAGCAGATTTGTCCTTGTGCCAGGGTTGCAGTTCAGAAGGACAGAGCAGAGCCAGTGTCACCAGCTCGATGTGATAGACATGCCCCACACCCTGCCCTGGCCTTTTGGAGTTTCAAAATTTAATCACACCTCCAAAACCATAAAAAATGGCTTTTTTAATAAACCAATTTCTATTAATTTTCATTCCCAGATAGCAGTTGGATTCAGGGTGCTTTGTTCCCCTGAATTATGGACAGCTTTATTTGTGTGAGGGATGTAAACACATCCCACGGATGGCAGGATTCAGCCGCGGAGCACAAACTCCAAATCCTTGTTCCAGATGAATGGGATGCTGCAAACTTCACAGTTCCTCATAAATCTTGCTGTGCAGCCACGTGATTAATGTCTAACCAGGTTTTGGGATGATGCCTCAGCAATTCCTAAGCAGGTGTTGTGGGATCAAATAGGAAATCCCTCACTTGGCTGCTTCAGGAAAGTTCCTTTGGCTTGCACAGGCAGAAAGGTCCTGGGTTTGGGTGGCTTTTAAGTGGATATTTTTAATATCTGGGTTTTTCTTGCCTTTAAAGTGGATTTTCAGGTTCTGTCTTGCTGTGATTTTTAATCAGCACAGGGCCAATTCATTTAACTGAAACATAATAA
>NW_024530302.1:0-722 GCF_017590135.1 Pyrgilauda ruficollis
GGGATTTAGGGTGGCTTTGATGGACACCACAGTGCTGCCAGCACCTCAGTTCCCCCCTGGAGGGGCCACAGGGACCCTTGGGATGAGCCCATTCCCAGCAGATCCAGGAAGGGCTCGGTGCTGCTGCTCCTGGCCAGGAATGCTCCCTCCTGCTGTGCTGTCCTGCCCCTCGGCTCCGGGGCTTTTGCCACGTTCTCTTTGTGAGCTCAGCTCAAACCCCACCATTTCCACGGACCTCCTGGGCACTGCTGCCAGTTGTGTCTGCCAGGAATAAATTATCCCTGGAAGTGTTCAGAAAACGGTGGATGTGACACTTCAGGACGTGGTTTAGTGGTGAATGTGGTGGTTGATGGTTGGATTTGATGGTGCTAAAGAGCTTTTCCAACCTTGACAGTTCTGTGATTGGCTGGGTTTTGTAGCAGAGATGGAGTGTGGGCCTGAGAAATGCACACCTGGATCTGAAACACCCCAATATTCAGGAGAAATCAAATTAAAAACACAGCTGTCAGTACCTGGAGGGGAGCAAAACATATTTTGGAGGGTTTTGGAGACCTCAGGTGAGGTTTGGACTCTTATTCTTGGTTCTGCAGAAGCACCAGGGCAGAGCCTGCCCACACCCCAAGGAGTTTGTGGGGTGTGGGAGGTTGGAAGTGCTGCTGGGGAAGGCAAATCCTTCAGCTTGGTGAGGATTTCATTGCTCCCTGGATCTGCCTCCTCAAACC
>NW_024530303.1:0-721 GCF_017590135.1 Pyrgilauda ruficollis
TTTTCCCCCCAAAAAATTCAGAATTTTTCCCCAAAATTCTGAATTTTCCCACAAAAATTCTCCCCAAAAATTCTCAATTTTTCCCCCAAAAATTCTCAAATTTTTCCCCAAAAAATTCTGAATTTTTCCCAAAAAAATTCTCAAATTTTTCCCCAAAAAAATTCTGAATTTTCCCCCAAAAATCCTCAATTTTTCCCTCAAAAATCCTCAATTTTTCCCCAAAAAAAATTCTCAATTTTCCCCCAAAAGAATTCTGAATTTGGTCCCCAAAAATTCTAAATTTTTCCCCCCTAAAATTCTCAATTTTCTCCCAAAACATTCTGAATTTTTCCCAAAAAAATTCTGAATTTTGCACCAAAAATCCTCAATTTTTCCCCATAAAATTCTTAATTTTTGCCCCCAAAAATTCTGATTTTTTCCCAAAAAAATTCTGAATTTTTCCCCAAAAAAATTCTCAAATTTTTCCCGAAAAAAATTCTGAATTTTTCCCAAAAAATTCTCAAATTTTTCCCCAAAAAAATTCTGAATTTTTCCCAAACAATTCTCACTTTTCCCCAAAAAATTCTGAATTTTTCCCCAAAAAAATTCCTCATTTTTCCCCCAAAAAAATTCTCAATTTTTCCCCCAAAAAAATCTGAATTTTTCCCCCAAAAATTCTCAAATTTTGCCCCAAAAAAATTCTCAAATTTTCCCGCAAAAAATTCTCAAATTTTCCCCCCAA
>NW_024530304.1:0-721 GCF_017590135.1 Pyrgilauda ruficollis
TTACACACTAAGTCTTTCACACAAATTCGTCAAGGAACAAATGAGGACTTTGATAAATTTGTAGATTGATTACATGAAGCTATCTATGATCATCCTGATTTGGAATCAGACACAAATGTACAATTGTTTAATATGCTGGCTTTTGATAATGCTAATGATAAAATTCATCAGATTTTGGGTACTTTAAAGAAGGGAGCTGATGTCACAGAAATGTTGGAGCTGATGGCTAGAACTACAGCCTATGTAGCTGCTGCCGTACAGGATGCAGTAAAACCACTGATTTCCAAACTGCAAAAGAAAGCAGAAAGGAAGAACATTAAGTGCTTTGGGTGCAGTAAGACTGGACATGCTCGGAGTCAGTGTCGCTTAGCAACAATGAAAAAGTTTTGTTCCATCTGCAAAAAAAGATAACCACAATACTAAAGAATGTTCTTTCCAGGGAAACGCTTTTCGGAGCGTGTGCCCCCTCGCAATGACACAAGCTCAGGGAAATACATGGATAGCTCAGCCTCCAGTGAAGGAGGAGGAGGACTTTACTCACTCAGATCATCAACTTCTGGCAGTGCCAGAGCGGACATGGAAACCGCAGTAGACATTACCATCACGGACTCTGCTGTACACCTGATAGATACTAATGTGAAAGGACCCTTGGGGAATGGGCTTAGTGCTTTTCTGTTAGGGAGATCATCTGCTAGCAAAAAGGGATTGGATATAATTCCTG
>NW_024530305.1:0-721 GCF_017590135.1 Pyrgilauda ruficollis
GGATTTTGAGGCGACTTTGGGGGGGGTTTGGGGTGGCTTTGGGGCATTTTGGGTGATTTTGGGCAGTTTTGGGGTGATTGAGATGAATTTTGGGGTGGTTTTGGGGGATTTTGGGTAGATTTGGGGGGTTTGGGTGATTTTGGGGGTCTTTAGGGTGGTTTTGGGGGATTCTGGGTTGATTTGGGGCGGGTTTGGGGTGATTTTGGCTGGTTTTGGAGGGATTTGGGGGATTTTTAGGGCGTTTTTGGGGTGATTTTGGTGTTTTTAGGTGATTTTGAGGGGTTTTGGGGGGAATTCAAGGTGATTTTGGGGCAATTTTGGGGGTTTTAGGCGTGTTTAGGGTGATTTTGGGGTGACTTTGTTGTTCTTTAGATAATTTCGGGTGTTTTTGGGGTGTTTTTGGGGTGTTTTTGGGGCGTTTTTGGGGTGATTTCGCGCATTTTCGGGCGTCTCCGCCCCCTGCCCTTTGCACCGCCGCGCCGCTGGGGGGCGCCGAGCGCGCCGGGCTGCGGCGCTCCTTCCGGATCAGCTCGTCGGCACCGGAAGCCCCGCCCCTCGCCGGGCGGCCCCAGCCAATAGCTGGCCGCGGCGCCGCGCATGCGCAGCGCGCTCCGCCCCGCGTGTTCTCGCGCCGCCGCCGCCGCAGGTACCGGGAGGGGGGAGGGGAGGCCACGTGACCCCCAAAATCGCCCCAAAACGCCCCAAAAATCCCCCCCGAAAC
>NW_024530306.1:0-721 GCF_017590135.1 Pyrgilauda ruficollis
TCTAAAACAATTTTGTTTAGCTCATTTCTTATGTCTGGATTTGTATCTTTAATCTCAGGTGTTTCCAGGTAGAAGTTGCAAAGTTTTTGCTTCTGTATGAAGGAATAGTGAATAGAACCAAGTTTTAACTTCTTTTTGTGTGTGAATAGAGCTTTGGTCGTTTTTATCTCCTGAAGGAAATCTCTGCCTCTTGCCTTCATGAACCTCCAATCTTCTTCAGTAATTTGGTCTGGTAAAGTGATGGCAGGTCGTAGCTGTCGAGGGGAAAATGATTGCTTGGTTTATAAGGGCATAAGCTTTTAAAAGTGTTTTAATAGCAGGAGAAAGATTTTGAAATGGTCTCTGTATTAAAGGGCAAATGAACATATGAGGTTGGTAGTGGCTTGTGGTATTAAACAGATAGGCTGCTTCATCTTGTGCACATTGAAATTCTATTTCAGTCCAGCAGACTTAGTTAAAAGGTGAAATAAACAGGCTCGATAATCACAAAGGTTTGGATCTTCATTCTCTGAGACATCCACGTTAGTGACAAACCCTTTGTTGACTCTCAGAAGCTTGACACAGAATATAGAAGGCATGGAGCTTTAGAACAGGGTAATCTGGGTTTGCTGCACCCTTATGACAAATCTGCCATACACCTGACACAGACTCTAACAGCACTGACAATCTAATAAATCAGTCATGGGTAATGCAGGCTGAAAGCTGCTTCAGGGAAAAAAAA
>NW_024530307.1:0-721 GCF_017590135.1 Pyrgilauda ruficollis
TTTCCCCTAAAAATCCCAATTTTTCCCATTAAAATCCCAAATTTTCCCCAAAAATCCCCCCAAAAACCCAGAACATTCCCAAATTTCCCCCCCAAAATCCCAAATTTCCCCAAATTTCCCCCAAATTCCTGAGTTCCGGCTCCGTGCGGGCTCCAAATCCTCCGATTTTATTGGGATTTTTTTGGGGAATTTGGGGATTTTTTGGGAATTTTAGCGGTTGGATTTGGCCACGCGCTCCAGCTCGTCCTTCTTCTTGATGGCGTACGAGTTGGAGGAGCCCTGGGGAGAGAAAAATTGGGGGAAAATCAGGAAAAACGGGAATTTTGGGGAATTTTGGGATTGAAATTTGGATTTTAGGGGAAAAAATTGGGAGTTTTGGGAGGAAATTTGGGGGAAAAAGGGGATTTTTAGGGAGGAAAAAGGGAAAATTTGGGAATTTTGGAGGGAAAAAGGGAATTTTGGAGGGGAAAATTGGGAATTTTGGGGGGAAAAGGGAAAAAATGGGAATTTTGGAGGGGAAATGGGGATTTGGGGGGATAAAAGTGGGAATTTTGGGGGTGAATTTGGGAGAAATTTGGGAATTTTGGGGGAGGAAAAGGGGAAAATTGGGAAAAAGGAAAAAATGACAAAAAAATCAGGGGAAAAATGAGGGAAAAAGGGGAAAAATGAAGAAAAAATGGGGGAAATAAGATCAGGAAAAAAATGAGGGGAAAAGGGGAAA
>NW_024530308.1:0-722 GCF_017590135.1 Pyrgilauda ruficollis
TTTTTTTTAGATTAGGGCTTTAAGGTTTCAAAGTGCCAAACCAGGTGAAGTATTTCAGCCAGGATAAAAGGGGGAGTGTGATAGTAACAGATCCATTTGAACCAGCCCAAAGGAAAAATAATCCTGACTTTTCCAAGTTTTCTAATTAAATAATTGCCAGACTATTATTTCTGCCAAGACCAGTTGGTGTTTGCAGAGGCAAGAGAAGGTGGGGTGGTGATTACCTTAGTCCTAGGCTTAATCTTAGTTTAAAACCTCCTGAGTTTAGACCCAGATGTTCATGTTTATGAGTTCTGAGCAGTTTTGGCATAGAAAGAAGTCTGGAAGTTGTGATGACACTGAAGTGACTTTGAATTTGTAGTAGTGAGGAGCTATTTCTCTAGGAAGCACTGGAAATAATTCAATTTCTGGACTATTTTGGTCATTACCTGGATAGGAAAGAAACCAAATAAATCTCAGCAGCACATGTTGTTCCTTGCAGGGCTGCTCAGAGCGAGGAGTGCCAAAGGCCTGTGCCTGCCAGGCTGCTGGGAGCACAGGGAGATGGAGAGCAGCAAGGAAATTCTGAGCCTTGTCTGGATGTCCTTGCTGTGCTCCGTGGCATCTGAAAGGATTCTGAGAGGATTCAGGGATTGAGACATCAGATTTGTAACAACTTCTGCTCCTTGGATGAGCCCAGGAGCAGATTGGATCCCAGACTAAACAAACAGGAGGCTTTCACA
>NW_024530309.1:0-721 GCF_017590135.1 Pyrgilauda ruficollis
AGTCGAAGGGCAGGGAGCTCAGTGACCAGATGACCGGGTGTACGCGCTGCAGGATGTTCAGCGAGATGGCCACGATGCTGCAGGTGTCCTGTCGCACTGCCACCCTCCTGTGGGGACACCTGTGTCACCCGGGGGTCACAGACACAGCCCGACCCCGCACGTGTCCTGTCGCACTGCCACCCTCCTGTGGGGACACCTGTGTCACCCGGGGGTCACAGACACAGCCCGACCCCGCACATGTCCTGTCGCACTGCCACCCTCCTGTGGGGACACCTGTGTCACCCGGGGGTCACAGACACAGCCCGACCCCGCACGTGTCCTGTCGCACTGCCACCCTCCTGTGGGGACACCTGTGTCACCCGGGGGTCACAGACACAGCCCGACCCCGCACGTGTCCTGTCGCACTGCCACCCTCCTGTGGGGACACCTGTGTCACCCGGGGGTCACAGACACAGCCCGACCCCGCACGTGTCCTGTCGCACTGCCACCCTCCTGTGGGGACACCTGTGTCACCCGGGGGTCACAGACACAGCCCGACCCCGCACGTGTCCTGTCGCACTGCCACCCTCCTGTGGGGACAGCCATACGTCACCATGTCAGGTGACCCCTGACCTCCCCAGGCCTGTCACCCCAAACTGGGCACTGTCCCCGTGTCCCCAGTGTCACTGTCACCCCAGCCTGGGCACTGTCCCCATCTCCCCAGTGTCACTGTCACCCCAAA
>NW_024530310.1:0-721 GCF_017590135.1 Pyrgilauda ruficollis
GGTTGTGCAAGACCTCCACTCCAAAGTAGCTCAGTGTAGTGTGGAAGATGGCACCAGCCCTCTGAGCGGTCAGTGTGTGTCTTTGTCTGACCTGCTGGATGAACTGCAGCAGTTCAGGAGGAACATCTTTTAGATGGCATGCAGTGAACAACCTTAGAAAAAAAAAAATGACCAGAGAAGAAAGATTCCTTTTTGAAGGGAAAGAAGGGAAACAAATTTGTTCTCCTATTCCAGTGGAAAGTATAACAGTTTTTCAGTTTTTACAGATAGATCCGGGAAAACCGAAAAAGCAGCTGTGGCTTGGAGAAAAGATGATCACTGAGAATGTGGAACAGTGATTCAATGGGGATCTCCTCAGTTGGTTAAGCTTTGTGCTGTTCTTTTAGCTTTTACTTTGTTTTCTGATTCTGTAAATATGGTTGTTGACTCTATTTATGTTGTCAATTTAGTCAAGCATTTAGATCAAGCAGTATTGTATGGTATTCAAGAAAAACCATTGTTTGTTCATAGTAGTTAGAAGGTGTAATTTGGGTTTGTGCTGATCAAGAAAATGCAGAGTTTAGAACCCTTGTTCTGGTATTCCTGCGACTCCTTTTGAGCATTGGGAGTAGTTGTAGTTCACAGTTTTATAAGATAAAGTTGTTAAAAGCACTTATAGATGAATGAAAGACAAGAATGATTGTACTGAAAATGTGAATGTTAATTTTGTTGATAGTTATGA
>NW_024530311.1:0-793 GCF_017590135.1 Pyrgilauda ruficollis
TCGTGGGGCCTCTCCCCAGTGTGGATGTGTCGGTGAACGACAAGATGGGTGCTCTGCCTGAAGCCCTGCCCGCAGTCGGGGCAGTGGAAGGGCCTCTCCTCTGTGTGCGTGCGCTGGTGCAGGAGGAGATGGGAGCTGGTCTGAAACCTCTTCCTGCACTGATCACACTCGTAGGGCCGTTCCCCAGTGTGGATGCGTCGGTGAACGACAAGATGGGCGTTCTGCCTGAAGCCCTGCCCGCAGTCGGGGCAGTGGAAGGGCCTCTCCTCTGTGTGCGTGCGCTGGTGCAGGAGGAGATGGGAGCTGGTCTGAAACCTCTTCCTGCACTGATCACACTCGTAGGCTCAGATCCCCACGATCTGTGTTTGCAGCCCCTCCTCGTGCGGCATCTCCGGGGCTTTTCCTCCCCGTTGGGTTCCTGCGCCGTAGAGCCGCTCAAAACGGCCTCTGCCACGAGGTTCTGCCGTGGAGATTTGTCCTCCCTGCTCTCCATGCTCAGCTCCTGCTCTGGGGGAGGAGGGACAAGGAGAGGATGGCATTTGCCTCCATGCCACAGGCAAGGGCAAGGAGATGCCCCCAGGGTGTTCCTGGCAGGATGGCCAAGGCATCAGGGCTGTGCTGCAGCCGGGGCTGTGCTGGGCTGGGAGATGGAGCAGGAGAGAGGGGGAAAGGGGCACTGACTTCCTCCTCACCTGCCTCAGTGTTCCGGGGCATTTTCCTCTTCCTCACAGCCTCACCGGGGGCTGGCAATGGGAAATCCTGCTTTGGGGAAAACAAAGAATGAGCACGTTGA
>NW_024530311.1:1891-13271 GCF_017590135.1 Pyrgilauda ruficollis
TGGGACCATGCTGGGAGGGACTGGGCAATCCCAAAAGCTGCCCCCTCTTCCCTCTGCCCATTCAGGGATGCCGGGGCTTTTTGGGCTCCCTTTTGGGCTCCCTTCTCCCCTCATTCTCTGCTCTGGGCTGCAGGGGCTCCAAGCAGTCCCCCCTGCCCCTCTCCAGGCTCTTGAGGCTCCCGCCAATGGCGGCGCTCCCCCCTCTCTGGGCTCCCCACTTTGGGCTCCTGCGGGACACAGGGCTCTGCTCCTCCAGGCTGCCTCTGCCGGCAGCCGCCACCGCCACCCCCCGATGTCCCCCCAAGGGGCCTTTTCCGCTCAGCCTTGCGCTTCTTCATTCTCCAAACATCCTCCCCAAAAAAACCCCAACCCAGGGACCCCCTGGGATATCTGGGCCGAGCTCCCCCTCCCCGCTCACCTGCGCGATGGGGGGCGATGATCCCACAGGTGGGGGCTGCGAATGCAGGGAGGGCTCGACTGCGTGCTTCCTTCAGCTCACCTTGACCCGCCTTTGTCCCTCCTCTTCCTCTTCCTCCCTTCCTCCTCTTACATCTCCCTCTTCTTCTGTTCCTTCCCTCCCTTTCCTTCCCTTCTCCTCCTCCTCCTCCCTAACCACACCTCCTTCTCCCTCCTCCATCGCTGCTCTCTCTCCGCCTTCATCCCTCATTCCGCGCCTCCTCCTCTCTAATTCCACCTCCTTGTCCTCCTCCTTCATCCCTCCTCTTCCCTCCTCCTCCTCCCCCAGCAGCAGCGACACCCTGGCTGCCCCGTTCCCGGAGCCCTCGCAGCCCGCGGCAGGAGCGGGGATGGAGCCGGGACAGCTCGGCATGGGCAGCGCGGGGCTCTCGGCTGCTCCCAGCCGCTGCGGGCGGGCGGGGGGAACCCGGCCCGGGCAAAAGGAGAGGCAAACTGGGACAACTGGGGGCCCAACATCCAAACTGGGCCTTGCTGGGGACCCTGCCTGGCCACTGCCAGCCCTTGGGGCTCCTCTGGGCACAGCCGGGAGCGGGGAACGCACAGAGCGCTGCGGGATCCCAGCACTGGCAGCACTGCCAGGGACTGGGCTGGACTGGGAACATACTGGGAGTGACTGGGTCTGTACTGGGTTTGTTCTGACATCATACTGGGATCATACTGGGAGTGAGGTGGAGCCTGTGGGGGGCAATTGAGTCCATTATAGGGGCAAATGGGATATACTGGGAGTGACTGGGATTATGCTGACGGTGACTGGGAGCAGTTGTGAGCGACTGGGATCATGCTGGGAGCAACTGGGAGGAACTGGGAGTGGCTGGCTGCATGCTGGGGGTGATTGGAAACATCTGGGCTTATACTGGGATCAACTGGGATCATCCTGGCAGTGAGTGCCACTACACTGGGGCTGACTGGGAGTGCTTGGGAGCAAATGGGATCATACTGGAAGGAACTGGGAGTGACTGGCAACATGCTGGAGGGAAGTGGGATACACTGGGAGATACTGGGAGTGACTGGAACAAAAGGGAGGGTGAAAGAGAGCAACTGGAACCACGTGGAGCACAACTGGTTCATACTGGCAGGGACTGGGAGCACACTGGGCTCACCTTTGGATCACACTGGGAGGGACTGGACTAATACTGGGAGTATCTGAGAGTGACTGGGAACACACCCTGCACATCATCCCCCTTACTGGGCCTAATGGCATCATACTGGGACTGACTGGGTTGATCCAGGAAGCAACTGGAACCATGCTGGAGGCAGCTGGGACCATACTGGGAGAGATTGGAAGCAATTGGGATTCTACTGGGACCACACTGGCAGCGCTGGCATGTGACTGGGATCAAACTGGAGCTTACTGGGATCATATTGGTGTTGAAAGGGAGTGACTGGGATCACACTTTGGGCTACTGGGAGCACCTGAGAAGAACTGGCATCATGCTGCAAGCAAACTGGTGGAACTGGGAAGGACTGGATGGATGCTGGAGGCAACTGGGATATTCTGGGCATGACTGGGGAATCACACTGGGATAACTAACACCTTACTGGGGCCACTGGCAGTGCCTGGAAATGACTACAGACATGCTGGGGGCAACTGGGATATACTGGGAGTGTCTGTGACCATCCTGGGGAGACTGGAACCACACTGGGAACAACTGGTACCATTCTGGGGAGAATGGGGGACCACCCTTGGGGCAACTGGGAGTGAGTAGGACCATGCTGGGAGGGACTGGGATCATCTGGGGAATGACTGGGACTAGAGCAGGGGCAACAGGGTCCAACTGGGACCATACTGGGAGTGTCTGTTACCATAGTGAAGCCACGGAAGCACACTGGGAACAGCTGGGCCCATGCTGGGAGTAACTGGGTTCAGTCTGAAGGTGACTGGCATCATGCTGGGATTGAATAGGATTGGCTGTGAGCAACTGGAATTGTGCTGAAATCAACTGGGAAGAAGTGGGAATGACTGGGAACAAGGTGGAAGAACTGGGACAAACTGGGAAAGACAGGGAGTCACTGGGATCATACTGGAGGCTACTGGGGTCATGCTGGCATTGACAGGGAGCAACTGGGATCACACTGGAGGCACTGGCATCAGACTGGGAGTGGCTACAATCATACTGGGATTATAGTGGGTGTGACTGGAAGCTACCAGTGACTGGGGGTTACTGGGAGCTACCAGGCCATTCTGGGAGCCAACTGGGGACATAATTAAGAGGAACTGGGAGCAACTGGGGTAAAACTGAGGACAAATGAACCACACTGAGCTAACTGGGGGTGCCTGGCAATGACTGCCAGAATGTTCAGGGCAACTGGGCTATACTGGGAGTGTCTGAGACCATACAGATGGAGACTGGGACCAGACTGGGACAACTGGGAATGTGCTGGGGGAACTTGGAATATGCTGGGAGCAAGTGGGAGTGACTGGGGCCCTGCTGGGAGAGACTGGGATCATACTGTGAGTGACTTGGGCAATGCTAGAAGCAACTGGGAGAACTGGGAACACACTGGATGGAAGCGGGAGGAACTGGGAGCAACTGGGATCATGCTGGGGACAAATGACAAATGACATCATCACAGGGAATGACTGGGAGTGACTGGGCTCATACTGGGAGCATCCACTGCTGGCACCGGCAGCCCCGAACCCCTTTCCCGGCCATCCCGCCCCTCCAGCCCCAGCACCCCCACTGCCGGGGTTCTGGCAATCCCAGGGGTTCCCCCCTCTCGGGGTCCCCGCCTTGCCCTTCTGGGGCTCTCCTCTCTCTGGGCTCCGGCTCAGGGAAGCCGCGGCTCTCCCAGGGCTCCCCAAAACTGGTGTCCCCCCGCCGGTGCCGCCGCTCCCGCGCTGTCCCCACATGGCCCCGGCAGAGCTCAGAGAGCCCGGCTGGGAAGCCCAACCCCCATCCCGGGGGGACCCGCATCCCCCCGCCCCCCACCGGGGCTCTGCCACCACCCACACCGGGACCCCCCAAAAACACCTCCCAGGGACCCCCGATGTCCCCCCGAGGGCCATCTGCGGCTCAGCTTTGGAGCCCTGCCAGCTCCAAACATCCCCCCAAAAAACCCCAAACCCAGGCATCCCCAGGCATATTTGGGCTGAGCTCCCCCTCCCCACATCTCTCCAGTCTTCTCGTGTGCCTGACCCTGGGACAACCTGGAACACCTTGGACCCCCATTCTTGCCTTTCCCAGCCCCCAGCCCCACCTTTCTGCAAAACCAGAGACCCCCTGAACTTGCCCTCCCCAACACCCTGGGTGTCCGCATCCTGTTACCCTCCTCTTTTGGGAAACCCTGGACTCCCCTTTCCTGGGCTCAAGGCCCCCTGGAACTCCCTTCTACCTCTCCCAGTCCCTGCCCCCCCCATTTCCATGACCCTGAGCCCCCCCTGCACCCCCATTCCTCAGACCCGAGACCCCCTTTTACCCCTCTGCCCCGCACTGAGACCCCCCTGCACCCCCTCATCCGGCACCAACTCAATCTTTTCCTGGCCCCCACCTCTCCCAGCCCCCATCCCCACCCTTTTCCCTGACCTGGGACCCCTGGGCCCCCATTCCTGCAGTTCCCAGCCCCCAGCCCCTCCTTTTTTCACACTGAGGGCTCCTGATACCCCCTTTCCTGGGCACAGGATTCCCTGGACACCCCATCCCAGCTCTCCCAGTCCCTGCACCCCCTTTCCTTGACTCTGAGCCCAGCCTCTCCCAGTATGGTTCCAGTCACCCCCAGTATCATCTCAGTCACTCCCAGTACTCTCAGTACAATGCCCTTTGCCCCCACTAAGGTCCCAGTCACCCAGTATGGTTCCAGTTACTCCCAGTACGATCCCAGTCACTCCCAGATAGTCCCAGTATTATTCCAGTGGCTTCCTTTATGGTTGCTCTGTGATCCCAGTCACTCCTGGCCTCTCCCAGTGTATCCCAGTTGTCCCCAGTGTGCTTCCACACACACCCAGTTGCTCCCAGTAGCTTCCGCCATGATTCCAGTTGCTCACAGCAACTCCCAGTCACCTCCAGCATGATTCCAGTTACTCCCTGTTTATCCCAGTTGCCCCAGCATGGTCCCAGCAGTTCTCAGCCTGCTCCTGGTCACTTCCAATATGATCCCGGTATGACCCCAGTCACCTTCAGTGTGGTCCCAGTTGCTCCCAGTATGATCCCAGTTGTCCCCAGCATGGTCCCTCTTAGCCTGAACCGGCCCCTTTCCCCTCACGGTTCCGCACCTTGACTCTGAGCCCCTGAACCTCCTGCCCAGCTCTGCCAGCCCTTCAAGTCCCCCTTTCCTTGGCCTGTTGACCCCCCTGGATCCCCCAACTCTCACTTTCAGCCCCCAGCTCCCCCAGATCTCGGGGTCCCCCCAGTTCTGCACTCCCTGCAGTACCTGGAAGCGGCGCTGTCGGAGCCCGGCCCTGTCGCCGCGTCCTCTCAGTGCCCGCTCGGTCACTGCCCGACCAGCCCGGCACGGTCGACTGCGGGGGACACTCCCCTGTGCCCGGGGTACAGGAGAGCGGCTGGGCTGCCAACCCGTCCGTTCTCTCCTCGTTCCCAGGTCTCCCCACGCTGCAGGTGGTTTCCAGCTGTGACCTCCTGTCCCACGGAATGTCCATGGATCCCACGGGTACGGCTGCGAGCGGTGGGATTTCATCTCCTTCCAGCTGGAAGTTGCTGGAGTGGTGGAGCTGCGCGGTGATTGGTTGGTTCCAGGTAAGGGAGGCGGGGGTTGCTGAGAGGAGCCGAACGCTGATTGGTTGGTGAGGCACAAGGAATGGTGGAGCAGATGAAGCATTACCTGGGACACAGCTGTGTGGAAGAGCTCCCAAAATCCATCAGACATGGTCGGGAGGCTCTGGAGCACAAAGGTGGGTGTGGGAGGAGGAGGGGAGTTCCTGTGGGAGTGTGGGATTCAGGAATGGGAGTCTTGGGAAGGCAGAAATTGCCATGGAACTACCATGGCCGGATCTTAGTCTCAGTCAGGTGAGAATTCCATGGATGGATCTCCCCCCAAGGCATTGCCATGGGAATTCCATGGGGAAATTATTTGGATTGATGACCAGTGCAATGAGACGTAATCCCTGCTGGGATTCCATGGGACATGGATGCCAATCCTGTGCCCAGGCCGGCTCTGCTGTGCCGTGGCAGCGCCAGGGGAGTGCCCTGTCCCTGCCCTGAGCCCAGCACGAGCCTTTCCTTGGCTGTTCTGTGCCCTGCCCGGGGCAGGAGGGCACTGCCGGAGCGGCTTTGGTGGCCCCGGGCACCCGGCCGGGCTGCAGCCGCTGCAGGGGCTCCTGGGGAATGTTCCAGAGCAAAGCTGAAAGCAAACAACAGTTTCTGGAGGGGATTCTGCCCCTGGGCTGTGCTGGGAGCCCCAGGGCAACAGCCCCAAGTGCTGGAGCTCAGTGTCCCTCGGCCAGGCCGTGTTCCCTGGCTGTGCCCTGTCCCTCGGCTCTCCCCTGTCCCTGTGCCATGTTAGTAATGACACTTTATATCGTTGGCTTTCATGCCTTTATACAGCTTTGCAATATAGAACTAATCCATATTTTGTTTCTCACATTAGGGCTCATTCTTTGCTTCCTGGATTTTTAGTGGAAGGAAATGCAAGAGCATTCAAACTGACAATGGTTATTTCAAACACTTTGCCAAACATTTTTGAACAAGCAAAACGGAGTCATGCCTTTTCTCACCAAAACGCGCAAGCACTTGTGTGAATTTTTCAAATTTCCAAAAGTCAGGCTAAGGCTATCATCAGTACTTGCCCTGACTGTCAGCTTGTGCAGCCTCCTGTTTCTCCAGGAGCGGTCAGCCCATGGGGCTTGCAAAGCCTGCAGTTATGGCAAACAGATATCACTAAATACCCTTCCTTTGGTAAATTTAAAAATATTCATGTCTCAGTGGGCACGTTCTCTGGTGCAGTTTTAGCTTCTCTTCACACAGGTGAAACAGATAATCATGCCTGTCACCATTTCTTGCAAGCTTTTGTTTCATTAGGTGTGCCCCAAGGAGTAAAACCAACAATGGTCCTGCATATATATCTCAAAAATGGGCCACATTTTTAAAGCATTGGGGTGTTCATCACATCTTTGGTATTCCTCACTCTCCCACAAGTCAAGCAGTTGTTGGGAGGGCACATCAGACATTAAAACGCATTCTTGATCAGCAGAAGGGGGGAGCAGATGTCACACCACAGATGAGGTTGAACAAAGCTTTATATGTTTTTAATTTCTTAAACAGCTCTGCTGCAGAACCCGATCCACCAATTTTTAGGCATTTTTCAAATAACACACAGGCGAAACGGAAGGAAAATCCCTCTGTTTTAATTAGAAATCCTGAGACAGGACAAATTGAAGGTCCTTTCCAATGAATAATTTGGGGGAAATGGCATGTTTGAGTTTCTACAGGTGCAGGAATTAAGTGGGTGCCAGCCAAAAACGTCAAACCCTGTCGCACCCCAGAACGTGTTGGCGAGTCCAAGCCCGCAGAAGCAAGGACGCAGACGTGAGCCCAAGAGAGGGAGCACGGGTCACGCCTGACGTGCCTTGTTCATCGGTGGAACCTGCAAACTCCGGTTTCATGTTATGTGTAGATGTGTCAATTGCTGGTTTCGTAGATCTGATTTTTGGCAAAAGTGTGCATTTTGTTTTATCCCCTCTATTAGACTTTCAGAGGTGAAATCTTATTTTAAGGTCAAAAACAAGGTTTTTAAATTGATATGTATGAGATGATTTTTTGCCAAAAATTAGCTCATGAAAAGGATGGAGCAAAATCAAATGTTATGCTGGTGTTGATTGTTTTTAATTGCTTCTTGTAGTGCAGATTTTCCTGTGGAACAACCAAAACCAAATGTTTGGGTGACCTTAGCCATGGCAGCAGGCTTGGACACCATATGTTTGTCTAATTTGGAAGCAGAAAAGCCTTTCTCAACCTGTCTAGTTGGGGTGCCAGCAAAGGATTTGCCTGTGATCAAAAAGCAATTCAATAGTAAGCCCGGTGAAACTGACAGTGGGAGCAATCCTGTATTGAATTGGAACATTTGGGCCAAAGAACTTCCCAAAGCATTGTCTGAACCCCAAGAATTAGAAATTCTTGGTCTTTTAAGAATGGATTTCTGCCTTACATTTACAGCTAATGATTGGCGAGAAGGTGATCCTCTAAAGCACAAAGTTACTCCCCATTATTTTGCATACAGAAATTCAAGTTGTTGGTGTAATTATTCAGACAGATAACCAGTGATAACCTTTATGAGATCACACCCTCCCAAGAGTGAGCTGTTTCAACATCAGAACATAGAAGCCTTTTTTAAATGAACAAAAAGGGGGAGATGTCATAGACAGGCAGAAGAATGATAAAAGAAAGGCCTTATGAAACCAGGCCTTGTTCTGCTATATTAAGAGCTAAGTGCAGCTAAGCAGTTACAAGTTCCCATGTGAAGCTTTTTTGAGAATGAGACTTTGTGAACAATCTATTCTGAGGGTGAAAAACAAATGCAGCTGCAACAACAAGGGATTTGTCCCATGAGAATCAGTGAAGAGAATAGGTAAACAATGCAACAGAGAGATTTGATGCACAAGTAAAATATATTTTATTAACCAATAATAGAATAACTGGCATAACTAGTAATAAGAAATCTATTAACTAACTAAAGTTGCACATGAAGTCTGTCAAACTGTATAAAATGAGTTGTATGAATAAAGAGTTCTTCTCAGGCTCAGCTGGGTCCTCTGGGATTTTGGTTCCCCCCTTCTTTCAGGCTTTGGCTTCTCCCTTCTTTGGGGCTTTGGTTTCCCTCTTCTCTGGCGCTTTGGGTTCCCCCTTCTCTGGGGCTTTGCTTTTCTTCTTTTTTGATGCTATGGTTTCCTTCCCTGGGATTGTGGTTTCCTTCCTCTCTGGGAATTTGGTTTCCTCCTTTTCTGGAGGCTTGCTTTTCTTCTCTGGGGATTTAGTTTCATTCTTCAGGATTTTGTTTTCCTTCTTCTCTTTGCTTTCCTTCCTCTCAGGGAATTTGGTTTCCTTCTTTTCTGGAGGTTTGTTTCTCTTTTCTGGGAGCTTTTCCTTCTTCTCTGGGGCTTTCGTTTCCTTCCTCTCTGGGGCTTTAGTTTCCTTCCTCTCTGGGGCTCAGGTGTCCTTCCTGTCTGGGGCTTTGGTGTCCTTCTTCTCTGGGACCTTGCTTTCCTTCTTCTCTGGGCCCTTGCTTTCCTTCCTCTCTGGGGCTTTGCTTTCCTTCTTTTCTGGAGGTTTGTTTTGCTTTTCTGGGAGTTTGTTTTCCTTCTTCTCTGGTGACTTCATTTCCGTTCTGTCTGGGATTTTGGTTTCCTTACTCTGTTGAATTTTGGTTTCCTTCCTCACTGGGGCTCTGGTTTCCTTCCTCACTGGGGCTCTGGTGTCCTTCCTCTCTGATGCTTTGGTGTCCTTCTTCTCTGGGGCCTTCCTTTCCTTCTTCTCTGGAGGTTTAGTTTCCTTCTTTTCTGGAGGTTTGTTTTTCTTTTCTGGGAGTTTTTCCATCTTCTCTGGGGATTTGGCTTCCTTCCTTGCTGGGATTTTGGTTTCCTTCCTCTCTGGGATTTTGGTTTCCTTCCTCTCTGATGCTTTGATGTCCTTCTTCTCTGGAGCCTTGCTTTCCTTCTTCTCTGGGGGTTTGGTTTTCCCCTTCTCTGCTTTTGGAGGTTGCTTCCCCACAGAGACACCCTTCTTTTCTTTCTTCTGCTTCTCTTCCTCCTTCCGCCTCTCTTCCTCCTCCAAGGCTTTTGCCTCCTCCTCAAGCTTTGGAGCCGGCTGCTTCAGCTCCCTTCAGCAGACAAAACAGAAAACATGGCTGGGAGTCACCACCAGAACCTTGGGCTCACTCGTCCTGCCTGGCCCTGCACTTCATTCCTTGACCCTGAGGCCAGGCAGAAGCGCCAGACCATTTCCGTGAATTCTCCTCAACCAGAGGTTGGGAACATCCCAAGTGAGGGCATTGGTGGAAGGGGACCTCCAGGACCAGCCAGACCTGAGCCTTGCCATCCTCAGCTCTTGACTGTGCAAGCTCCCTCTCAAGGCACAGCCAGACACCTCCAGCCCACTGCCCAAGGCTGCTCCACCAGCTCTCTGCGCTGCTGCCTGAAAACGCCCTTTGTCTCTTGACCTGCCAGTTTCAGGCAGAGCACAGATTGCCAGCATCTGCTTATCCCTCCTACAATTCTTACTCAGCTCACTCAGCCCCCTTCTCCCTGGGCATAGCTGAAGCAGGATTTTAAAGAGTGCAGATTTCAGCTGAGGCTTAGAAGCAATTCACATTGATCAGGATGTAAGTTAGATAGGCAGATCATAGGTTAATGATGATTAGATGCTTAAGCCAGAGCTGATTGTTATATTGTTTACCACGATGAGCTTCTTGATAGAAGGAAGTGGAGTAAGTGAACTGTTAGAAGAACACCTTGAAACCAGTGGAACAGTGGTTAGCACCTGGGCTTTTTGTCAATCAGTCACTAAGCAGGGGACCTTGGGTGGTGCCAGAGGGTCACAGAGACCTGATGAAGACATTCCTGACTTCATCCCTTAAGACCACTGACCCAATTGGAGACCACCGACCCAATTCAAGAGAAGAATTGCACAGGGGTGAAGGACTAATGACCTCATTTTAATACAGAGCGGGGAGGGGAGGTGCTGGGGTTGTGCACATGTATTGTATGCAAGATCTTGGCAAATAAAGAGAGGGCAAAGAACCTTGTACAGCGCGGTCACACCTTTTAGGGACGACTCTCGTGCCGCCCGCCGGGGTTAATAAACATAGCACTTTCTGACTTTAATTAGTTAGAGAGTCTCTGTCCGTGACCCTTGGTTTTCACGACTCATAGCCTGCTCCTTAATGAGAATAATCCCATCAGTGAGAAAGCAAAGGCTGCAGGAACTGCTCTCCTGCAAGACAGGCTCTTGTCAGCCAGATTTCCTGCTGGAAGCCAGCTGGGACCAAGCAAACTGGTGCTGTCTGCCATGGAAACCATCTGAAGCAGCCTCGTCCCTCTCCTCCCCATGAAACCAACTTCAGCCTGGCCTGAAGGAAGTCCTGATGCACAGGCTTGCTTTAAGCAGCCCCCACTCCCAGCTGCACACTGACCTATGTGTCCTGAGCTGGGCTGCCCTGCTGGAGCAGAGCTTCTCCTGTGCTTGCCTACTGCTGCAGCGGAAGGGGAGCCTCAAGGACATGAGCTTTCATGGCTGCTGTCCACCATAAGGAGAACCCTGGCAGATCAGCACTGCAAGGACTTCATCTGTGGCAGCAGCAGGACCCAAACCAAGGTTTGGTCTGTGCCCCACGCCTGCCCACACCACAGTCCCACAGTTTTGGTGAAGAAGGGAGATGATGAAGAAGATGCGACTCAACACCATGGACCTCAAGACACCTCTAGAGGCAGAGCCAAGGCAAGGCCAGAGCCCAGCTCCCTGCAGGCAGCATCTGAGCCAGGAGGGCTCACCACTGAAATAGAGATGAAGATGCTCTGTCCCAACAGAAGAAGGTCCTTCCTCCCTTGGGAGCCAGGGAGCTCAGAGTGGCCATCCCTGTGCTGCTTCTGGCCTTTGCTATGCAGCACCTCTGAGCTCAGAGTCCTTGGAGCAGGGGAGCCCTGCAGGGACAGTAACCCATGGCAGAGCAGTAACCCATGGCAGGCTTACTCACCTCTCCCTGAGAGGCACCCCAGAGCCACAGCTGATCTCCCGGGGGCTTGGGGAGCAGCTTGTGGGGGTCAGGGGTGAGAAAGCTGTCTCGGGAATGCCCTGGGAAAGCACCGTTGTCTAAGCCAGAAGAAATTCATTCCTTTGCCACGGCTTGAATGCTGTACTCCCACCCATTCTGTACCCTTTTGTATCTTTCAATAGTTACTCCTGTGGAAACCTTTCCCTCTCCCCATCCTCCCCGACATGTAGCTGTGCACAAAACTGTA
>NW_024530312.1:0-721 GCF_017590135.1 Pyrgilauda ruficollis
CAAAATCTTCAAAAATCGTATTTTTTCCCCACTGCTGTTGATATGCTTTGGCACAGGCTCGTAGAGCCCAGTTCACTGAAGGTGAGAGCTCCCTTTAACCCGTCACCAACAGCTTTCAGCCAAACCTGGAGGGTGGGGAAGCTCTTTCCTCTCTGTTTCAACTGAAAAAATCCAGAGAAATGGGGTTTTCTTTACCAGTGCAGTTTGGCAAGGCAATACCAGGTGTGTCTGCTGCTGTGAAATCCATCCCTGCCATTCCTGGAAGGGCAAGGATGGGGCTGCTGTGCCCGTGGCATCCTTGGTGCTGATCTTGTGCCACGGGGGATTTTTCTCAGCTGCTGTGGAAATGCTGCCACTCAGTGATCTGCACAGTTAAAAGGAGTTTATACATCATGGAGATCAGTGGGTGAGGCTCCTCTGCCTGATGTCAGGGTGGCCTTTGGGTGCAGCACCAAGGAGTCAAATTTCCAGCAATAATTTGGCCTTTCCTACCCTGCACAGGGTGATTCTGGCTTGCACTGATTCTCAGTTCTCCCACATACACACTTGACACTTCACAGCATTAATTCTCCAGTTGATGGGGAAATATTGCCCATTTTCCTAACCATTAAAACATTCCTTGATTGTATACACAGTTTCTGGGTTTTGTCTCCTCTCACCCCTTCACTTGGTGATACTGTCATCCTTCTCCCTTTGGTGCTATTTCAACGTGAAAAAAAAA
>NW_024530313.1:0-721 GCF_017590135.1 Pyrgilauda ruficollis
GTGAAAAAACACAACAGGTAGCACCCGAACTCGAAGTTGTTTTGCCTATCGTCCACATAGTCTACAAATGGTAAACTGGAATTCAGCTTGCTTGGACATAAACACCCAAGAAACAAGAGCTACAGATTGGCCACACAACGAGATAATTCAGGGACTTTAAGTGTTCTAGAAATAACACAGCCTGCTCTTAAATTGTAGAGAATGCTGTTTTGTCATAATTCAAGAGTAGTCTGGCTTTCACAGTAGTAGATAAGCTGCTTTCTAGAGTGTGACCCTTAGCTACTTTTCATATAATTGTGACTGGTTTTAACCTGTGAGTTTTCTTTTATCAGACATCCTAACATTGTTGTAACTGTTGTGTTATTTAATACAAAGTTTTCAAATTAGACAATTTTCTGGCATCACAAACTTAGGAATATGTAATAGGCACCAGCACTAAGTCCACTGTGCTATGCAACAGCAATAAAGGCTCAATGTACTAATAGCCAAGAGATAAGACTTTCCTTTCTGTCAATACAAATACCACATCTTTACATGGTTATGGCAAATTAATAGTTCTATTTTAGCAAAAACACTGACAAGCTTGAGTTCATCATAATGGTAAGTGGAGGGAATACTTAAATCCTTCCTTCTCTATTCCACCCAAACAACAGCCGTGTCGAAACTGCAAGGTCAGCCTTACACTATTACCTGATTCATAATCAAAGCAAAACCCACCCAA
>NW_024530314.1:0-721 GCF_017590135.1 Pyrgilauda ruficollis
GGGGGTCACAGGGGGATTGGAGACCCCAGAGCCCTGGGGAGGATTGGGGGGAAATTGGGGGGTTTTGGGGTCTGGGGATTCATGGGGGATTGGAGACTGCAGAGCCCTGGAGAGGATTTGGGGGGAAATTGGGGGAAATGTGAGGGGAAAATGGTGGGAAATGTGAGGGGAGAAAGATGGCGGAAAGGGGGAAGAGTGGCAGAAAATGTGAGGGGGGAAAAAGGCAGAACACTCGAGTTGAAAAGGGCAGGAAACGTGAGGGGAAAATGATGGGAAATGTGAGGGGGAAAAATATGGTGGAAAGGGGGAAAAGCAGCAGAAAACGTGAGGGGGAAAAGGTGGCGGAAAGGGGGAAAAGTGGCAGAAAATGTGAGGGGAAAATGGGTGGGAAACTTGAGGGGGAAAAATATGGTGGAAAGGGGGAAAAGTGGCAGAAATGTGAGGGGAAAAAGGGCGGGAAACGTGAAGGGAAAATGGTGGGAAATGTGAGGGGAAAAGGGTGGGAAACGTGAGGGGAAAAAAGGTGAGAAACGTCAGGGGAAAAGACGGCAGAAAGGGGGAAAAGCGGCAGAAAATGTGAGGGGAAAATGAGTGGGAAACATGAGGGGGAAAAATATGATGGAAAGGGGGAAAAGTGGCAGAAAATGTGAGGGGAAAAAGGGCAGGAAACGTGAGGGGAAAGGGGCGGGAAACCTGAGGGGAAAATGGTGGGAAATGTGAG
>NW_024530315.1:0-721 GCF_017590135.1 Pyrgilauda ruficollis
CAGGGAATCACACCCAGTCAGGGAATCTCACCGGGTCAGGGAATCACACCCAGTCAGGGAATCACAGCCGGTCAGGGAACCACACTGAGTCAGGGAATCATGGAATCATACGGAATCAGGGAATCACACCCAGTCAGGGAATCACACCGAGTCAGGGAACCATGGAATCACACCGAGTCAGGGAATCACACAGTCATAGAGTCATGGAATCACACAGAATCAGGGAATCACACAGAATCAGGGAACCACACAATCACAGAATCATGGAATCACACAGAATCAGGGAACCACACAATCGCAGAATCAGGGAATTACACAGAATCGGGGAATCATAAAGAATCACAGAATCAGGGAATCACACAGAATCAAGGAATCACACAGAATCACAGACTCACACAATTACAGAGTCAGGGAATCACACAATCACAGAACCACAGAATCACACAATCACAGAATCATGGAATTACACAGAATCAGGGAATTACACAGAATCACGGAATCACACAGAATCAGGGAATCACACAATCACGGAACCTCAGGATCACAGGATCATGGAATCATGAAATCTCACAGAACCACAGAGGATCACAGGATCCTAGGATTGCAGAGGATCACAGAATCTCACAGATTTACAGAGAATCAGACAGAATCGCACAATCCCAGAATCTCACATAATCACAGAATCACACAATCCCCGGGCTGGGAGAGACCTTGCAGCCCA
>NW_024530316.1:0-721 GCF_017590135.1 Pyrgilauda ruficollis
GGTCTGAGCCCCATAGAGACTCCCCCCTCCCGCCCCAGAGAGGGGCCTGGCCCCAAAGAGACCCCTCCTGCCCCATAGAGAGACCCCTGCCCCATAGAGACTCCCCTGCCCCATAGAGACCCCCCTGCCCCATAGAGACCCCCCCCTGCCCCAAAGAGACACGGGGACATTGGGACAGTGGGACATGGAAGGACATTGGGATGGGACATGAGGGACATTCAGGTGGTGGGACACAGTGGGACACCGGGGTGGTGGGACAGAGAGGGACATTGGGATGGGACAGAGGGACATTGGGGTGGGACATGAGGGACATTCAGGTGGTGGGACACAGTGGGACATTGGGATGGGACAGAGGGACACTGGGATGGGACACAGAGGGACATTGGGATGGGACATGAGGGACATTCAGGTGGTGGGACACAGTGGGACATTGAGGTGGGACACAGAGTGACACTGGGATGGGACACAGAGGGACATTGGGATGGGACACTGGGATGGTGGAACACAGTGGGACACTGGGGTGGGACACTGGGGGACACTGGGATGGGACAGAGTGACACTGGGATGGTGGGACACAGTGAGACACTGGGGTGGTGGGACAGAGAGGGACACTGAGATGGGACAGAGGGACATTGGGGTGGGACATGAGGGACATTCAGGTGGTGGGACACAGTGGGACACAGAGTGACACCGGGGTGGGACACGGAGCAGTGCAGAGCCT
>NW_024530317.1:0-721 GCF_017590135.1 Pyrgilauda ruficollis
AGGGAGGATTAGATTATAGCTTACATTAAAATAGATCAGAGTTATTTTCATTTATACTCTAGCAAGATGGAGAAGTCTCAGAACCTATTTTTTACAAAGCCTTCACTAAATCAAAACACTACCATTCATCACCTTACCCAGAAATATAATCTGCTGGTGAAGTTTTGATCTTTGAATTCCAATACATTTTTTTCCCTACATTCTCCTGCAAAATTCAGTTGCTCTGCAGCAATAGCATCATTGCGTAATAAATATGGAACTAACCAGAAAGTCTGTATCAGGTTGTTTTGTGGGGAGATGATCACTATGGAAAATTTTAGGTTAAGTTCCAGATAGTGACTACTCCAATAATCAGTGACTTTTGTTGGAATTTTAGGTTCAGTTAGAAAGATAAGTATTGGCTGCAAAGTTCAGACCCAAAATATGAAGATGTTGGACTCTAAATTCAAATCCAAAACTTGAGCTCAGTCAGTTTTATAATAGTTTACCAAAAAAAAGCAGTTCACTGAGAATTCTGATGTAACTGAAATCTGGGGATGATCCATTCTGCTTTAGAACACTCTCACCTTCTTGCTGGAGATAGCCTGGGGATCCATGTACTGTAAAATCAAAGAGAAAAAGGGAAAACAATCAAGGCCAAGGTATAAAATAGTAAAATAAAGGTTGTGGTTTTGTTATTCAAAGGGCAAAACAGTTGTTCATTAAAAAAAAAAAAAAAAAA
>NW_024530318.1:0-721 GCF_017590135.1 Pyrgilauda ruficollis
GGAATGAGATGGTCCTTTCCAAGTCAACCCATTCTGTGATTGCTTGATCATTCTATGATTCTGGTGGTCAAGAATGCCAAGAGTGGTGTGGGAGCTGGAGCTGTGGAGAATGAGGGATCACCAGCACTTGCAGACAGTCAGGGCTGGGAAAAACACTTTAAGAAGATTTCCAAGAAAAATAATTTTAAAAATGCAAAT
Organism: Pyrgilauda ruficollis; assembly: GCF_017590135.1. NCBI lineage: Eukaryota > Metazoa > Chordata > Aves > Passeriformes > Passeridae > Pyrgilauda > Pyrgilauda ruficollis. The sequence goes on from NW_024530318.1 coordinate 199, forward strand.
GCCAAGTATTAATTATATATATTATAATTCCAAGTCTTGTATTAATCCTGCATTGAGCTTCTGAAATTCCTGACTCCGGGTTAGGAGAAGGTTAAGAGAAAGCTCTGAGCTCTCTGACTACATGGGATGCTCCCAAGGATGAGCTGAAATCTCCCTGAAAGGCATCCTACCCTTCTGACCACACTCAAAACAGAATGTCTCTCATCATTAAAGTCAATTCTTCCAGGATGGCAAGGAGGGGCATTTTCATGGCTGATTAGCTCTGCAGAGCTCAGGACAATTCAGCTGCTATGGGCAGATATATTGTGCTCCTGCCTTGCAGCAGCTGGCCTGTTTGCTGGAGTGGGAAATCGCTTGGAGCAGAAGACACTGCACCAAAAATCCTGCACTGGGGACTGAAGAATGACAAAGCTGCAAAGCCAGATCTCAAAGCCTGAAGTTTCTTGTTTGTTGTCTTGACAGTGTTTATGTGTCAGATCGTAGAATAATACAGTTACAGGATGGTTTGGGTTAGAAGGGACCT
>NW_024530319.1:0-721 GCF_017590135.1 Pyrgilauda ruficollis
GGATTTTGGGGAGAAATTTGGGATTTTGGGTGAAAAAATCGTGATTTTGCGGAGAAATATGGGGGAAAAATTGGGATTTTTGGGGGGAAATTTGGGGGAAAATTCGGGAATTTTTGGGGGAAATTCTGGGAGTTTGGGGAGGAAAATTGGGATTTTGGGGGGAAAAATTGGGATTTTGGAGAGAAATTTTGGGGGAAATTTTGGGTTTGGGGGGAAAAATAGGGATTTTGGAGGGAAATTCGGGGATTTTTGGGGGAAATTCAGGGAGTTTGGGGAGAAATCCTGGATTTTGGGGTGAAATTCCAGGATTTTAGGGTGATTTTGGGGTGCAAAGTGGTGATTTTGGGTGCAATTCCAGGATTTCGGGGTGCAATTGCCGGATTTTGGGGTGCACCCCAGGACTGGGGTGGTTTTGGGGTGGATTTCGGGGTGCAATTCCAGGATTTCGGGGTGAACCCCAGGACTGGGGGCTGTTTTGGGGTGGATCTGGGGATTTCGGGGTGCACCCCAGGATTGGGGGCGGTTTTGGGGTGAATTTGGGGTGATTTTGGGGTGCAAAGTGGGGATTTTGGGGTGCAATTCCAGGATTTTGGGGTGATTTTGGGATGCAATTCCAGGATTTCGGGGTGCAATTGCCGGATTTCGGGGTGCAGCCCAGGACTGGGGCGGTTTTGGGGTGGATTTGGGGGTGCAGTTCCAGGATTTTGGGGTGCAATTCCAG
>NW_024530320.1:0-721 GCF_017590135.1 Pyrgilauda ruficollis
TTGGGATAAAAATTGGGATTTTTTGGGGAAAAGTTTCTAATGAAAAGGAGATTATTTTTGGGTGAAAATGGGGGATTTTTGGTGAGAAACTTTGGAATTTTTGGGTGAAAAAGTGAAGATTTTGGGGTGAAAATTTGGATTTTTTTTGGGAAAATGGGGGTCTGAGAAAAATCCGATTTTTGGGGGAAAATGGGAAATTTTTGATGGGAAAAATGGGAATTTTTGGGTGAAAAAGTGGCGATTTTGGGGAAAAAATTGGGTGATTTTGGGGGAAAATGGAATTTTTTTGAGAAAATTTGGCAATTTTGGGTGAAAATGGGGAATTTTTGGGTGGGCAAAATGGGAATTTTTGGGTGAAAAAGTGGCGATTTTGGGAAAAAATTGGGTCTATTGGGGAAAATCGGTTTCTGAGGAAAAATGGATTTTTTCAGGAAAAATTGGCAATTTTTGATGGGAAAATTTGGGGTTTTTTGGGTGAAAAAGCGGCGATTTTGGGAAAAATCTGTCGGTTTGGGAGAAAAATTGGTGAATTTGGGGAAAAATGGTAGATTTCAGAGAAAATCGATATTTTTGGATAGAAATCACATTTTTGGTGGAAAAACGCGTTAGAAATGGCATTTTTTGGGGGAAAAAAGCCAAATTTTGGGCAAAATTTTGTTTTTGTCAAACACACGTATTTTAGTAGAAACGGACTCAAAACTCTTCACAAAACCTCAATTTT
>NW_024530321.1:0-721 GCF_017590135.1 Pyrgilauda ruficollis
CTCTGAGCTCTCCCCAGAGCCTTCTCCTCTAAAAGTCCTGCCTTTTTTACATGGGAATGCAGCTGAAAATACAGCCTTGCTTGTTCTCACAAGCTCTGGTGGGTTTCTGTAGGCATTTGCCAAGAAATAAAACTGAAGTGCACTGAAAATTTGGGGCCATATCTCTTAAAACATATGGAGAGTATGGGCTTGTTGTGTTCATATTTTACCTGGGTTTATGCTTTGTTTTGTGAATGCACTCACTTGCACGGGCAGAAAGAGCTCTGTGTTTCTTTTACATGGCTATGTGGGCAAAATTTAGAAGTTGTACTTTACTTTCACTCACCTTTTATTAGTTCTGATGTACTCAGCTCTCAGAGAATTTCTCACCTGTGAGTGTTTTAAACAGCTGTTACAACAGCAGAGTGCATCTCGAGATGAAACTAAATTAATTCACCTGGTTTATTACCTGTGGGCTTGGAAAGCAAATCAACCTCAGGATTATTTATCAACAATAAATACATCAAAGCAGGACACACTCAGGGAATGGCAGTAAAGTTCTTGTGCTCCCTTCAGAGATGGTTTAAAGAGGAGTGCACTGTTCTTTAGGTGGGAACTCCAGAGGAACTGCAGAATTTGATAGAACTCAATCATTCACAAGGCATTATTTAACTATATTTTCCTAGAGCATCAAATCCTTTGAGCATTTAAGGTTCCCAAATGTCCAGATTTAAAAAAAAAA
>NW_024530322.1:0-12822 GCF_017590135.1 Pyrgilauda ruficollis
CCCCAGAATCCCAAATTCCCAAAATTCATAATCCCAGAATCCCAAATTCCCAAAATTCCACCCAAAATTCCCTCCCCAAGTCCCCACATTCTTACATTCCGCCACTCAACAAAATCCCTCAAAACTCCACCCAGAATTTCCGAAATTCCCAAAATTCCCAAAATTCCCCCCAAATTTCGCCCAAATTTCACCCAAAATCCCTCAAAACTCCACCCAGAATTTCCGAAATTCCCAAAATTCCCAAAATTCCCCCCAAATTTCGCCCAAATTTCACCCAAAATCCCTCAAAACTCCACCCAGAATTTCCGAAATTCCCAAAATTCCCAAAATTCCCGGATTCCCACCCGGAATTTGCGGCAGAAGTCGTCGATGTTGCCGATCTCCCCGCCCTGCACCTGCTTCAGCGCCGCCTTGAACTGCACCAGCAGCCGCGAGCACGCCGCCGTGTACCTGAGAATTCCCAAATTTTCACGGAATTTCCCCGGATTTTCCCGGGGTTTTTTTGCGGATTTCTGGTTCTTTGGGGTCTCGGGGGTGGCTGGGATTTTTTTGGGAATTTTTTGGGAAGGTTTTGGCGCTCACTCACTCGTTGGGGGTGACGCAGTCCTTGATGTACGCCTTCTCCAGGGCCTGCAGCGTCTTCACCACCGCGAACAGCTCGGCCATGTTGTCGTACCTGAGCGTACTGGGATTGACTGGGAGGGACTGGGAGGAACTGGGATGGGACTGGGAGGGACTGGGAGGAACTGGGATGGGACTGGGAGGGACTGGGAGGAACTGGGATGGGACTGGGAGGGACTGGGAGGAACTGGGATGGGACTGGGAGGGACTGGGAGGAACTGGGATGGGACTGGGAGGGACTGGGAGGAACTGGGATGGGACTGGGAGGGACTGGGAGGAACTGGGATGGGACTGGGAGGGACTGGGAGGAACTGGGATGGGACTGGGAGGGACTGGGAGGAACTGGGATGGGACTGGGAGGGACTGGGAGGAACTGGGATGGGACTGGGAGGGACTGGGAGGAACTGGGATGGGACTGGGAGGGACTGGGAGGAACTGGGATGGGACTGGGAGGGACTGGGAGGAACTGGGATGGGACTGGGAGGGACTGGGAGGAACTGGGATGGGACTGGGAGGGACTGGGAGGAACTGGGATGGGACTGGGAGGGACTGGGAGGAACTGGGATGGGACTGGGAGGGACTGGGAGGAACTGGGATGGGACTGGGAGGGACTGGGAGGAACTGGGATGGGACTGGGAGGGACTGGGAGGAACTGGGATGGGACTGGGAGGGACTGGGAGGAACTGGGATGGGACTGGGAGGGACTGGGAGGAACTGGGATGGGACTGGGAGGGACTGGGAGGAACTGGGATGGGACTGGGAGGGACTGGGAGGAACTGGGATGGGACTGGGAGGGACTGGGAGGAACTGGGATGGGACTGGGAGGGACTGGGAGGAACTGGGATGGGACTGGGAGGGACTGGGAGGAACTGGGATGGGACTGGGAGGGACTGGGAGGAACTGGGATGGGACTGGGAGGGACTGGGAGGAACTGGGATGGGACTGGGAGGGACTGGGAGGAACTGGGATGGGACTGGGAGGGACTGGGAGGAACTGGGATGGGACTGGGAGGGACTGGGAGGAACTGGGATGGGACTGGGAGGGACTGGGAGGAACTGGGATGGGACTGGGAGGGACTGGGAGGAACTGGGATGGGACTGGGAGGGACTGGGAGGAACTGGGATGGGACTGGGAGGGACTGGGAGGAACTGGGATGGGACTGGGAGGGACTGGGAGGAACTGGGATGGGACTGGGAGGGACTGGGAGGAACTGGGATGGGACTGGGAGGGACTGGGAGGAACTGGGATGGGACTGGGAGGGACTGGGAGGAACTGGGATGGGACTGGGAGGGACTGGGAGGAACTGGGATGGGACTGGGAGGGACTGGGAGGAACTGGGATGGGACTGGGAGGGACTGGGAGGAACTGGGATGGGACTGGGAGGGACTGGGAGGAACTGGGATGGGACTGGGAGGGACTGGGAGGAACTGGGATGGGACTGGGAGGGACTGGGAGGAACTGGGATGGGACTGGGAGGGACTGGGAGGAACTGGGATGGGACTGGGAGGGACTGGGAGGAACTGGGATGGGACTGGGAGGGACTGGGAGGAACTGGGATGGGACTGGGAGGGACTGGGATGAACTGGGACCAACTGGGATTAATCCCAACCCCCTCCATCCCCCTCCAAAAATTCCCCAAAATTCCCGGCACTCCCTCACTCACTTCTCCCGTTCCCGGGCGTTCTTGTAGAGCTTCACCTCCTGCGGGGAGAGGAGACGGGAAATTCCCAAAAAATTCCCGTAATTCCCAAAAATTCTCCAAAATCCCCGGGCTCATTCCCGGCCGTTTCCGAACACCCTCGGCCATTTCCGATAATTTCCGGACATTTCCGTCAATTCCCGCCTATCTCCGGACATTTTCGGCCATTTCCGGACATTTCCGACCATTTCCGGACATTCCCGAGCCGCACTCACCTCATAAAGCTCCGGTTTATTCCCGGGCGCTGCCGTGGGAGGAAGGAAAGGGTTAAAAGGAGGGAAACCCGGGAATGCCATCCCGGGAATTCCGGGATCATCCCGGGAATTCCGGGATCATCCCGGCGATCCCATCCCGGGAATCGCTGCCGGCTCTCACCGCCCATGCCGGCCGGGCCCGCGATGCCGTGGAACATCCCCGGCTGAGCCTGGAGGGCTCTGGGCCCCCTGCTCGATCCCGATCCCGATAATCCCGACAATCCCGATAATTCCGATCCCGATGATCCCGGTCCGGTCCCGGCGGCTCCGCGGCGCTTTCGTTTCTTTCCGTACACACTCCTCCGGTCCCTCCCTTTCCGACGAAGCTCGGCATTTCATTGGCTCTGTCACTCCACCTCCCTTGTTTTTCCTTGCTGATTGGCTTTTAGAGCTGTCAATCATGCCGGTTGCCAAGCGACGTCGCCATGTTGATCCCCGCTATGGCCTCCCGGTGCCCATTCTGAGGGTCCACACTACGTTGCCCACAATGCCTTTCTGCGCTTGTCCCGCCTCCTTTAAACACCAATTGGCTCACACTCTCAGCCTGCTCCTCGCTGATTGGTCTCTTACACCGTCCGTTACAGCAGTTGCCAGGCAACGCCGCCATGTTGATCCCTCCTATGGCGGCCTAGTAGGAGACGGTGGCGTAGGAGCGGACGGCGCTCCTTTCCCCGGTGGCGAGCGAGGCCCCGCCATTTTCTACGACCGGTCCGACACCATCGCGTCTTGCGAGGCCTAATTAACCCAGTGGCCTAATTACTCTTGCCCTAATTAGAGCTGTGTCTAAGGTGCCGTACGGCGTTGTGCCGTAGAAATCTCCCTTCTCAGAATTCCCTTTTCCTTCGCGTCCCTCCTCTTCCGGTGGCACGTCCGCATTCTATTGGTCAATTCCGTTCACGCCCACGTTTCGGCGTCGATGATTGGCTTCTCAGCCTGTCAATCATCAGCGTTGCCGGGCAACGCTGCGGTGTTGATCCCGCCATGGCGGCGGCTGTGTCAGGGCTGGAGGCGGCGCTGGTGCTTAAATTGAGGGATTTAGGCCCGGTTTAAGGGATTGACACCCAAACTGAGGGATTTCGGCCTGGCTTAAGGGATGGAAACCTGGTCTAAGGGGTTTAGACCTGGGTTAAAGGATTTAAACCTGGTTTAAATGGTTTAGACCTGACTTAAGTGCTTTTCTCTCTGGTTTAAGGGGTTTAGACCTGGTTTAAACTTCTCCCGTTCCCGGGCGTTCTTGTAGAGCTTCACCTCCTGCGGGGAGAGGAGACGGGAAATTCCCGAAAAATTCCCGAAATTCCCAAAAAATTCTCCAAAATCCCCGGGCTCATTCCCGGCCGTTTCCGAACACCCTCGGCCATTTCCGATAATTTCCGGACATTTCCGTCAATTCCCGCCTATCTCCGGACATTTTCGGCCATTTCCGGACATTTCCGACCATTTCCGGACATTCCCGAGCCGCACTCACCTCATAAAGCTCCGGTTTATTCCCGGGCGCTGCCGTGGGAGGAAGGAAAGGGTTAAAAGGAGGGAAACCCGGGAATGCCATCCCGGGAATTCCGGGATCATCCCGGGAATTCCGGGATCATCCCGGCGATCCCATCCCGGGAATCGCTGCCGGCTCTCACCGCCCATGCCGGCCGGGCCCGCGATGCCGTGGAACATCCCCGGCTGAGCCTGGAGGGCTCTGGGCCCCCTGCTCGATCCCGATCCCGATAATCCCGACAATCCCGATAATTCCGATCCCGATGATCCCGGTCCGGTCCCGGCGGCTCCGCGGCGCTTTCGTTTCTTTCCGTACACACTCCTCCGGTCCCTCCCTTTCCGACGAAGCTCGGCATTTCATTGGCTCTGTCACTCCACCTCCCTTGTTTTTCCTTGCTGATTGGCTTTTGGAGCTGTCAATCATGCCAGTTGCCAAGCGACGTCGCCATGTTGATCCCCGCTATGGCGGCCCGGTGCCCATTCTGAGGGTCCACACTACGTTGCCCACAATGCCTTTCTCCGCTTGTCCCGCCTCCTTTAAACACCAATTGGCTCACACTCTCAGCCTGCTCCTCGCTGATTGGTCTCTTACACCGTCCGTTACAGCAGTTGCCAGGCAACGCCGCCATGTTGATCCCTCCTATGGCGGCCTAGTAGGAGACGGTGGCGTAGGAGCGGACGGCGCTCCTTTCCCCGGTGGCGAGCGAGGCCCCGCCATTTTCTACGACCGGTCCGACACCATCGCGTCTTGCGAGGCCTAATTAACCCAGTGGCCTAATTACTCTTGCCCTAATTAGAGCTGTGTCTAAGGTGCCGTACGGCGTTGTGCCGTAGAAATCTCCCTTCTCAGAATTCCCTTTTCCTTCGCGTCCCTCCTCTTCCGGTGGCACGTCCGCATTCTATTGGTCAATTCCGTTCACGCCCACGTTTCGGCGTCGCTGATTGGCTTCTCAGCCTGTCAATCATCAGCGTTGCCGGGCAACGCTGCGGCGTTGATCCCGCCATGGCGGCGGCTGTGTCGGGGCTGGAGGCGGCGCTGGTGCTTAAATTGAGGGATTTAGGCCCGGTTTAAGGGATTGACACCCAAACTAAGGGATTTCGGCCTGGCTTAAGGGATGGAAACCTGGTCTAAGGGGTTTAGACCTGGGTTAAAGGATTTAGTCCTGACTTAAGGGCTTTCCTATCTGGTTTAAGGGGTTTAGACCTGGTTTAAATGATTTAAACCAAGTTTAAATGGCTTATACCTGACTTAAGGGCTTTTCTCTCTGGTTTAAGGGGTTTAGACCCGGTTTAAAGGATTTAAACCAAGTTTAAATGGTTTAGACCTGACTTAAGGGCTTTTCTGTCTGGTTTAAGGGGTTTAGACCTGGTTCAAAGGATTTAAACCTGGTTTAAATGGTTTAGACCTGACTTAAGGGCTTTTCTGTCTGGTTTAAGGGGTTTAGACCTGGTTTAAAGGATTTAAACCTAGTTTAAATGGTTTAGACCTGACTTAAGGGCTTTCCTGTCTGGTTTAAGGGGTTTAAACCCGACTTAAGCGATTTTTTTCACCCCAAACCCCCAAATCCTCGGATTTCCCCCCAAAACCCCGCCCGGCTCCCTCCCCCCGCTGTCCCCTGTGACGTCACCGGGAAGGTCAGGGTTAATTACCCCTAATTAGGCTAATTAGGCTGGAGTGATGCGGTGCCGCAGTCACGGGGCAAAGTCCTCGTGTCCCCCTGTCCCCAGGGGACCCGAAACCGGGGACAGCGGGGACACGGCGGGGGTGGCCGGAGTCTGGACAGCGGGGGGGACACTGGGTGGACACACGGACACTGGGGACACTGGGATGGACGTGGGGACAGTGGGATGGACATGGGGACATTGGGGGAGACACAGGGACACTGGGGTGGACGTGGGGACACGGGGATGGACGCGGGGATGGACATGGGGACATTGGGGGAGACACAGGGACACTGGGGTGGACGTGGGGACACGGGGATGGACGCGGGGATGGACATGGGGACATTGGGGGAGACACAGGGACACTGGGGTGGACGTGGGGACACGGGGATGGACGCGGGGATGGACATGGGGACATTGGGGGAGACACAGGGACACTGGGGTGGACGTGGGGACACGGGGATGGACGCGGGGATGGACATGGGGACATTGGGGGAGACACAGGGACACTGGGGTGGACGTGGGGACACGGGGATGGACGCGGGGATGGACATGGGGACATTGGGGGAGACACAGGGACACTGGGGTGGACGTGGGGACACGGGGATGGACGCGGGGATGGACATGGGGACATTGGGGGAGACACAGGGACACTGGGGTGGACGTGGGGACACGGGGATGGACGCGGGGATGGACATGGGGACATTGGGGGAGACACAGGGACACTGGGGTGGACGTGGGGACACGGGGATGGACGCGGGGATGGACATGGGGACATTGGGGGAGACACAGGGACACTGGGGTGGACGTGGGGACACGGGGATGGACGCGGGGATGGACATGGGGACATTGGGGGAGACACAGGGACACTGGGGTGGACGTGGGGACACGGGGATGGACGCGGGGATGGACATGGGGACATTGGGGGAGACACAGGGACACTGGGGTGGACGTGGGGACACGGGGATGGACGCGGGGATGGACATGGGGACATTGGGGGAGACACAGGGACACTGGGGTGGACGTGGGGACACGGGGATGGACGCGGGGATGGACATGGGGACATTGGGGGAGACACAGGGACACTGGGGTGGACGTGGGGACACGGGGATGGACGCGGGGATGGACATGGGGACATTGGGGGAGACACAGGGACACTGGGGTGGACGTGGGGACACGGGGATGGACGCGGGGATGGACATGGGGACATTGGGGGAGACACAGGGACACTGGGGTGGACGTGGGGACACGGGGATGGACGCGGGGATGGACATGGGGACATTGGGGGAGACACAGGGACACTGGGGTGGACGTGGGGACACGGGGATGGACGCGGGGATGGACATGGGGACATTGGGGGAGACACAGGGACACTGGGGTGGACGTGGGGACACGGGGATGGACGCGGGGATGGACATGGGGACACTGGGATGGACACGGGGACATGGGGACACGGGGATGGACACGGGGATGGACATGGGGACATTGGGATGGACACTGGGGTGGACGTGGGGACACGGGCACACAGTGCCACCCGGATGGTTGGACTTTGGCACCGGAGCACCGAAGGGGACACGGTGACACCGGTGGCCGGTGACCACGGGACAGCGGCGAGTGCCACCCTGAGCCGCAGGGGACACGTCGCCACACGCCGTGACACGTAGCGACGTGTCGTGACACGCCACGTGGCACCGCGCGATGTCACCGCGCCCCGTGCCGCCCCAGGACGTGTCGCTCACCGCGTGACAATCCCGGGTCCCTCCTGGGGTGGCACCGTGTGGCACGGGGGGGTGGGGACAGCCTGGCACCTCCAGGTGACACTGCCACCCCCGGGGAGTGGCCCGGGGTGGCACCAAGGCCATGTGCAGGGAGGGAGTGGCTCTGGGGACAAATTCCAGCCTGGCAGCGCGGCACGGAGCGGCACCGGGTGACACGGGTGACGTGGGGTGACACGGCTCAGGGTGCCAGGACACCGCGCGGCACCGGGTGTGGCACAGCGTGGTGGGACACCGGGGGTCCCTGATGCCAAAGTGGCGCGTGTGACACGTGTGAGGCGTGCCGTGCCGTGGGTGTCACACGTGTCACACGTGCCACATGCGGGGCTGTGCCCATGTCCTGGGAAGGGTGAAGGGACACCGGTGACCCAAAGGTGACCCCTGGCACCTCAGTGTGACCCCAGTGCCCAAAGGTGGCCCTGGCACCCAAAGGTGACCCCCCCACCCGAGCCAGGGCCCCCCAAGGTGACACAGGGTGACACAGGGTGGCACTGGTGTCCCACAGCCATTTCCCACGGCTCTGGCCACCGGTGCCACCCCCAGCGCTGGGGGTGACCCTGTCCCTCTGTCCCCACACGGGGTGGTCCTGGTGTCCTTTGGGTGGGTGTCCCAAGGGTGTCACAGGGGTGTACTGCCACCCCACAGCCATTTCCCACGGCTCTGGCCACCGGTGCCACCCCCAGCGCTGGGGGTGACCCTGTCCCTCTGTCCCCACACGGGGTGGTCCTGGTGTCCTTTGGGTGGGTGTCCCAAGGGTGTCACAGGGGTGTCCCAAGGGTGTCACGGGTGTCCCGAGGGTGTCACAGGTGTTCTGAGGGTGTCCCAGGGGTGTCCCAAGGGTGTCACAGGGGTGTCCCAGGGGTGTCCCAAGGGTGTCGCAGTGGTGTCACAGGGGTGTCCCGGGGGTGTCGTGGTGGTGTCATGGGTGTCCTGGGGGTGTCCCAGGGGTGTCCCAAGGGTGTCCCAGGTGTCCCAAGAGTGTCCTTGGGGTGTCCCAGGTGTGTCTCAGGTGTCCCAAGGGTGTCCCAGAGGTGTCACAGGGGCGTCACAGGAGTGTCCCAGATGTCTTTGGGGTGTCCCAGGTATCTCCCAGGGGTGTCCCAAGGGTGTCCCAGGGGTGTCCCAGGTGCCCCAGGGGTGTCCCAAGGGTGTCCCAGGGGTGTCCCAGATGTCTCCCAGGGGTGTCCCAGGGTGTTCTGGGGTGTCCAGGTAGGGATTGGATGTTTCAGGGGTGTCCCAAGGGTGTCCCAGGGGTGTCCCAGATGTCTCCCAGGGGTGTCCCAGGGTGTTCTGGGGTGTCCAGGTAGGGATTGGATGTTTCAGGGGTGTCCCAAGGGTGTCCCAGGGGTGTCCCAGATGTCTCCCAGGGGTGTCCCAGGGTGTTCTGGGGTGTCCAGGTAGGGATTGGATGTTTCAGGGGTGTCCCAAGGGTGTCCCAGGGGTGTCCCAGATGTCTCCCAGGGGTGTCCCAGGGTGTTCTGGGGTGTCCAGGTAGGGATTGGATGTTTCAGGGGTGTCCCAAGGGTGTCCCAGGGGTGTCCCAGATGTCTCCCAGGGGTGTCCCAGGGTGTTCTGGGGTGTCCAGGTAGGGATTGGATGTTTCAGGGGTGTCCCAAGGGTGTCCCAGGGGTGTCCCAGATGTCTCCCAGGGGTGTCCCAGGGTGTTCTGGGGTGTCCAGGTAGGGATTGGATGTTTCAGGGGTGTCCCAAGGGTGTCCCAGGGGTGTCCCAGATGTCTCCCAGGGGTGTCCCAGGGTGTTCTGGGGTGTCCAGGTAGGGATTGGATGTTTCAGGGGTGTCCCAAGGGTGTCCCAGGGGTGTCCCAGATGTCTCCCAGGGGTGTCCCAGGGTGTTCTGGGGTGTCCAGGTAGGGATTGGATGTTTCAGGGGTGTCCCAAGGGTGTCCCAGGGGTGTCCCAGATGTCTCCCAGGGGTGTCCCAGGGTGTTCTGGGGTGTCCAGGTAGGGATTGGATGTTTCAGGGGTGTCCCAAGGGTGTCCCAGGGGTGTCCCAAGGGTGTCGCAGCGGTGTCACAGGTGTTCTGAGGGTGTCCTAGGGGTGTCCCAAGGGTGTCCCAAGGGTGTCGCAGGGGTGTCCCAGGTGTCCCAAGAGTGTCCTTGGGGTGTCCCAGGTGTGTCCCAGGTGTCCCAAGGGTGTCCCAGAGGTGTCACAGCGGCGTCACAGGAGTGTCCCAGATGTCTTTGGGGTGTCCCAGGTATCTCCCAGGGGTGTCCCAAGGGTGTCCCAGGGGTGTCCCAGGTGTCCTGGGCGTGCCCAGGTAGGGATTGGGTGTTTCAGGGGTGTCCCTGGGGTGTCCCAGGGGTATCCCAAGATGTCCCAGGGGTGTCCCAGGTAGGGATTGGGTGTCCTGGGTTTGCTGGGGTAGAGGTTGAGTGTCCCTGGGGTGTCCCAGGTGTGTCCCAGGAGTCCCCAGGCAGGGATTGGGTGCCCCAGGGGTGTCCCAGGTATGTCCCAGGTGTCCCAGAGGTGTCCCAGGGGAATCCCAAGATGTCCCAGGGGTGTCCAGGTGAGGATTGGGTGCCTCAGGGGTGTCCCAGGTGTGTCCCAGGTATGTCCCAAGTGTGTCCCAGGTATGTCCCAGGGGTGTTCCAGGAGTGTCTCAGGATGTCCCAAGTGTGTCCCAGGGGTGTCCCAGGGGTGTCCCAGGGGTGTCCCAGGTATGTCCCAGGGGTGTCCCAGGAGTGTCCCAGGATGTCCCAGGGGTGTCCAGGTGAGGATTGGGTGTCCCAGGGGTGCCAGGTTGGGAGTTGGGTGTCCCTGGGGTGTCCCAGGGTGTCCCCAGGGGTGTCCCAGATGTGTCCCAGGTTTGTCCTGGGTGTCCCTGGGGTGTCCCAGGGGTGCCCGGGTAGGATTGGGTATCCTAGGGGTGCCAGGTTGGGAGTTGGGTGTCCCGGGGTGTCCCCAGGGGTGTCCCAGGGTGTCCCAGGTGTGTTCCAGGTGTGTCCCTGGTGTGTCCCAGCTGTCCCAGGTGTGTCCCTGGTGTGTCCCAGCTGTCCCAGGGGTGTCCCAGCTGTCCCAGGGGTGTCCCAGGTGTGTCCCAGCTGTCCCAGGTGTGTCCCTGGTGTGTCCCAGCTGTCCCAGGGGTGTCCCAGGTGTGTCCCAGCTGTCCCAGGTGTGTCCCTGGTGTGTCCCAGCTGTCCCAGGGGTGTCCCAGCTGTCCCAGGTGTGTCCCTGGTGTGTCCCAGCTGTCCCAGGGGTGTCCCGGGGGTGTCCCAGCTGTCCCAGGGGTGTCCCAGGTGTGTCCCAGCTGTCCCAGGGGTGTCCCGGGGGTGTCCCAGCTGTCCCAGGGGTGTCCCAGGTGTGTCCCAGCTGTCCCAGGGGTGTCCCGGGGGTGTCCCAGCGCTGTCCCCCACTGTCACGGGGCTGTGGCGGGGTGCGGACCGGGCCCTGCGGGGTGAATGAATCGTTAACCCGGGCCAATCTCAGCCCGGGCCAATCAGGACCGCGGCCCCGGGCGGGTTTTACAGCCCCGCTGTCCCCACGGTGTCCCCACGGCCACCGGCTCCGTCACCCCAGCGCCGCCACCACCGCCGGCACCGCCACCTGGCCACCACCCCGCCATGCGCTGGCCCTGGCTGCTGCTGGCCCTGTCGCTGCCCTCCGCGCTGGCCCTGCCCGCGGGGACGGCGACCCGCGGCGGCCCCGAGGTGGCCCTGGTGGCCCTGGAGGCGCTGGTGGCGTCGGGCGCGGGCCGGCTGTCCCGCGGGGCGCTGGGGGCCCTCGTGGCGCGGGCGGCCGGCCGTGCGCAGTGCCCGCGCGAGCCGTGCGGAGAGGTGAGACCGCGCCCGCGCGGCGACAGCCACGGGGACAGCGACAGCGACAGGCGCGGGGACAAAGGGCGGCTGGCACCGCGCGGGATGCGGGGAGGGGGCGGGGAGGGGGGGCAGGTGTGTCAGCTGGGATCGGGGTGTGGGTGTGTGTGACCTGTGTGTGTGTGTGTGTGTGTGTGTGTGTGTGTGACCTGGGCTCTGTGTGTGTGTGTCACCTGTGTCACCTATGCTGTGTGCTGTGTCACCTGGGCTGTGTCACCTGTGCTCTGCTGTGCCACCTGTGCCGTGAGTGCCACCTGTGCCATGTGCCAGCGGTGCCGTGTGCAGTGTGCACCTGGGCTGTGTCACCTGTGTCACCTGTGCTGTGTGTGTGTCACCTGTCTCATGTGTGCCGCCTGTGCCATGAGTGTAACCTCTGTCACCTGTGGCGTGTGTGCCACCTATGCCATGCCGTGTGCCAGGCGGTGCCATGTGCACCTGTGCTGCGTGTGTCACATGTGCTCTGTGTGTCACCCATGTCACCCATGCCATGAGTGCCCCCTGTGTTATGTCACCTTGTCACCTGTGTCACCCGTGCTGTGTCACCTGTGCCGTGAGTGCCGTGTGTGCCAAGCCTCTTGTGCCATGTCACAAAAGCCACCTGTGCCATTTGTGCCACTGTGTGTGCCACCCGTGCCGTGTCACCTGTGCCATTCGCGCCACCTGTGCCAGGCCATTTGTGCCATGTCACAGCGTGCCACCTGTGCCAGGTGTCCTGTGTGTGCCGCCTGTGCCAGGCCATGTGTGCCATGTCACAGCGAGCCACCTGTGCCACCTGTCCTGTGTGTGCCCCCTGTGCCACGTGTCCTGTGTGTGCCACCTGTGCCAGGCTGCGTGTGACAGGCGGTGCTGAGTCACTGGTGACATGTCACAGCGTGCCACCTGTCCTGTGTGCGCCACCTGTGCCATGCGTGCCACGTGTCCCCCTGTCCCCCTGACACTGTCCCCTGTCCCCGCAGTGTCCCTCGGTGCCAGCGCTGCTGGCGCTGGCCGGGAAGGCCCCGGGTGGCACCGCCGGGCTCGAGGCCACCGAGCTGTCCTGGCTGGGCGCGGCCGTGGTGGCCACGCTCAGGGACCCCCCGGGCACCTGCGGGGACATCCCTGGGGACACCGACGGGGACACCGACGGGGACATCCCTGGGGACACCGATGGTGACACCGATGGTAACACCGATGGTGACACCGATGGTGACACCAATGGGGACACCAAGGCCACCACGGGGTCCTGGGCCAGCCATGTCCGTGCCCTGCACCGGGAGTTCGCCACCGATGTCACCGGTAATGTCAGCGGTGGTGTCACCGCTGGTGTCACCGGTAATGTCACCGGCAATGTCACCGGCAATGTCACCGTCACTGTCGCTGGCTGCGGTGGCCCCGGGCTGCGGGAGGTGGCCGAGCTGCTGGCGGCCATCGAGCCCAACTACCGCGGTGACAACGGCCACCAGGTGAGGGGACACGGGGACATGCGGGGGTGAGGGGACAGGGGGGATGTGGGGACA
>NW_024530322.1:13125-14730 GCF_017590135.1 Pyrgilauda ruficollis
GCCCAGCGGGAGCGGCCCGGGAACGACGACAGGGACACCTGGGGGGACAGGGGGGGTCAGGGGGGGGTCAGGGACACCTGGGGGGACAGGGGGACATGGGGGGACACAGGGACATGGGGGGACACGGGGACATGGGGACATGAGGGATGGGAGGACATGGGAGGACACGGGGGACATGGGGGATGTGGGGACACGGGATAAGAGGATGTGGGGACACAGTGATGTGGGGGACATGGGGACACAGGGGATGTGGGGACATGGGGAATATGGGGACATGGGGGACATGGGGCACGTGGGGACACAGGGCGTGGCTGCTGGTGCAGAGAAGTGACAGAGAGATGACAAATGTCACCCGAGTGTCCTGGGGAGGTGACACACCTGTCACAGCCACCATTGCCCAGCCCCTCGCGTCACGGCGGCCGTGTCTGGGCGTGGGGGTGACACGGTGACATTTGGGTGGCCTGAGGGTGACACGGTGACATTCGGGTGTCACAGGCCTGCGTGGACGCTCGGGGGGTGCTGGCGGCCACCACCGGGGTGTCCCCAAGGGTGGGGACTGGACGGGTGCTGGTGGCACTCGGGGTCCTGGTGCTGCGCGGCCACCGCCTCTGCCCTGGGGACATCGGGGACAGCGGGGACACCCCCAGCCCGTGGCGTGGGGACAATGACAGGCGCTGTGACACCCGTGGGGACACCAACACCTGGCACTATGGGGACACCGGTGACACTGACACGCCCAGTGGGGACATGGACAGCTGGCACAGTGACATGGACCCCAGGGACGCCACCCATGGGGACAGTGACACCTGCCATGGGGACATTGAGTGCCACCACGGCCCCACGGCCCCCAGCTCTGGGGACAGTGGTGACAATGTCACTGTCCCCACGGCCACCAACAGCACCGAGACTGAGGAGCAGCTGAGCGTCACCGACAGTGAGCGGGGACAGGGATGGGGACAGGGATGGGGACAGGGGACAGGGATGGGGACAGGGACAGGGATGGGGACAGGGATGGGGACAGGGATGGGGACGGGACATTGGGAACATCGGGGACAGCGGGGACACTGGGGACAGCAAGGGGACAGTGGGGACACCATGGGGTTAGCGGGGACTTCGAGGACAGCAGGGACAGCAGGGCGACTTCGGGGACATCGGGGGACACAGGGGACATCAGGGGAGCATCGGGGACATCCAGGGGACGTCGGGGACATCGGGGACATTGTGGACACCGAGGGAACACTAAGGGGACACCGAGGGGACAGAGGGGACATCGGGGACATAGGGGGGGAGCACTGGGGACACCGAGGGGACAGTGGGGACATCGGGGGGATATGGGGGAACATCGGGGACAGCGGGGACACTGGGGACAGCAGGGGGACACTGGGGACACCATGGGGTTAGCGGGGACTTCGAGGACAGCAGGGACAGCAGGGCGACTTCGGGGACATCGGGGGGACACAGGGGACATCAGGGGAGCATCGGGGACATCGAGGGGACGTCGGGGACATCGGGGACATTGTGGACACCGAGGGAACACTAAGGGGACACCGAGGGGACAGTGGGGACATCGAGGACATCGGGGGGGAGCACTGGGGACACCGAGGG
>NW_024530323.1:0-818 GCF_017590135.1 Pyrgilauda ruficollis
TCACCTCGTCTCGTCCTGCCCCAAACCCGGGGGGGTCCCGCGGTCCCTCACAGCTTTGGCCCCGCCCCTTTCAGCGTCTCGACCAATCAGAGGCGACAAAACCCACGTGGGGCGGGGCGAGCCGCGCTCCCATTGGCTGCCGCGCGCCACGTCCGCTCGCCGGACCCAAAAAGCCGAAATTTTAACCCAAAGTGAGCGGAGGGGGGGAGGGATCGGGATATACTGGGATATACTGGGATATACTGGTCTGGAGTGGGGTTATACTGGTTTAGAATAGGGTTATACTGTGCCAAACTGGTTTATACTGGTCTGGAGTGGAGTTATACTGGTTTAGAGTAGGGTTCTACTGGGCCAAACTGGTTTATACTGGTCTGGAGTGGAGTTATACTGGTTTAGAGTAGGGTTATACTGGGCCAAACTGGTCTATACTGGTCTGGAGTGGAGTTATACTGGTTTAGAGTAGGGTTCTACTGGGCCAAACTGGTTTATACTGGTCTGGAGTGGAGTTATACTGGTTTAGAGTCGGGTTCTACTGGGCCAAACTGGTTTATACTGGTCTGGAGTGGAGTTATACTGGTTTAGAGTAGGGTTCTACTGGGCCAAACTGGTTTATACTGGTCTGGAGTGGAGTTATACTGGTTTAGAGTAGGGTTCTACTGGGCCAAACTGGTTTATACTGGTCTGGAGTGGAGTTATACTGGTTTAGAGTAGGGTTATACTGGGCCAAACTGGTTTATACTGGTTTAGAGTGGAGTTATACTGGTTTAGAGTAGGGTTATACTGGGCAAACCGGTTTATACTGGTCTGGAGTGGAGTTA
>NW_024530324.1:0-720 GCF_017590135.1 Pyrgilauda ruficollis
GAGTGTCCCCAACGTGTCCCCAAATTGTCCCAAAATTGACCCCAAAAGTGTCCCCAGAACTGTCCCCAAGGTGTCCTCAAAGTGACCCCAGAACTGTCCCCAAAATGTCCCCAGAGTGTCCTGAGTGACCCCAATGACCCCAAACTGACCCAGTGACCCCAGAGTGACCCCAATGACCCCTGGGTGACCCCGGTGGCCCCAGGGTGACCCCGGGGACCCCATGTGTCCCCAAACTGACCCCAGTGACCCCAAATGACCCCAGGGTGACCCCAGTGACCCCAATGACCCTGGGTGTCCCCAGAGTGACCCCAAACTGACCCCAATGACCCCAAATGACACCTGGGTGACCCCGGTGACCCTGTGTGTCCCCAGGGTGACCCCTGGGTGACCCCAGAGTGACCCCGGTGACCCCAATGACCCCTGTGTGTCCCCAAAGTGACCCCAGGGTGACCCCTGAGTGACCCTGTGTGTCCCCAGGGTGACCCCTGGGTGACCCCAGTGACCCCAGTGACCCCGTGTGTCCCCAAACTGACCCCAAAGTGACCCCAAATGACCCCGGTGACCCCTGAGTGACCCCGTGTGCCCCCCAGGACCTGCCCCCCGCCCTGCAGGAGCTGCTGGGACTGCGGGGACCCCAACCCCCCCCGGAGCCGCCCCCCGAAAATCCCTGAGGGACTGGGGGGACTGGGGGGCACTGGGTTATACTGGGAACCAAACTGG
>NW_024530325.1:0-720 GCF_017590135.1 Pyrgilauda ruficollis
TTCCAGGTGAGCAAATGGTGGTAGAAATCTTTATATTGAAAGGATTTTTATGAGAAATTCTGTTTGACATCTGCAATGTTATGCACAATCTAAAAATGTTGTAAGTCCTACATTAATTCTTTAAATAGAAGTTGTTTTTCGTATTTATGAGACATTATGATTCTCATAAACATTAATCTTGATACTTACGGATTTTGATATGATTCTTATAAAGCATTCTGCCTTCTAGTGTGATGATTGTTGGTTTTATCTTTGATCATGTGTATTGCCTTTCTGTGAACCGTGTTTTCTGCAACACTACTTTTGACTTGCAATGATCAATTGCACACAAGGAATTCCAGATGAGATCACGCCACTTGTTTTATAAATATGTAATAAGATATGATATCCTCATATATTATCTCTTATGCAACATAAATTTTCAGTTGGGGGGTGGGCTTAGCTGAAGCTCCTAATTAAACAGAAGTCCTCACTGAGAGAGAAATTAGTATCTTGAGGTGTTTTTTGGTGTTAAAATGATTCCTTTAGAATGCTCAAGTCTGTGTCTTGAAGTGCTTTGCTTCAGTAGCTATGGCATTGCATAGCTTGACATTTAAATATGGTGTAAATTTTTCGCCCACAGACCTCTATGTATTTCTCTTAGAAGTTTGTGTAGTCTGGCATGGAGTACTATGTTGCATTACCTAATCACTTGCAAATCTGCTTCTTCACTGTATTTTT
>NW_024530326.1:0-720 GCF_017590135.1 Pyrgilauda ruficollis
GCTGCATTTGTACTTATGAGTGGTAAATAGTTTTTTCTGAAAGTTCATTTTAAAAAAAAAGATGAAATCTTACTACCACTGACCTCACTGGAGCAAGGTTTCATCAGAAGTAAGAGAATATTTTATGACATTCAATATTCATAAAAGTTCAATTTCAGAAATAATTCTTTTAAACTCATGATGTTAGACATAAATAGTAAGCCTTCTTTTAAATAGCTGGTGCAACATAAAATAGAACACTCTGCTGATGGAAAGTAGCAGAGAAATATTATGACTTTACTTTCTAAAGTTGCTTTCTCCAAAAGTAAGAGTTTTAACTGTCCTTTTCCAAGATAAACTCATAAAGCACAACATATGGAAAAATGTATCTTGAAACACTATTCCTGTCTTCTGATACAATGTACTCATCTGCTGAATTTAGATACTTAAACAAATTGCAAATCAAATTTATCCTTAATTCAAAGCACTAAAAACAAATCACATTCTAAATTCTCCATATACCATCCACCATTCATAAGCAGCTTCAGGTCAACTTCAAAATCAAACACTGTGAACCCTTTACAAACATCATTTTACAGAACTGAAGTACCAGTTCACAAGTACAAGGGAAAGAGATTTAACAGAACAAAACAAAAAAGGGACAAAATAAAAATAAAAATAAAAGAAACAAAGGAAAGAAAGCAAAATAAAATAAAAACAGAGACAGGGCGTCCATCTTCA
>NW_024530327.1:0-720 GCF_017590135.1 Pyrgilauda ruficollis
TTCAATTAGCAATAATCGCGCCTCGGATTAACCTCATTGGCTACGATACTGCCACTGCGCAAAGCTAACTGGGCTATCCCGCCGCTGCCGCCACTCGCCCCGGGGCCCCCGCCGAGCTCGCGGCGAGTCCCGCCGCCCGCCCGCTCCCGCCTGTGTCCCCCCAGCCGTGCTCCCCGCCCGCCCCGCGCCCCCCGCGCTCCGCCGGGACCGGGGCGCTCCGTTCTGCCCTCCGTTCTGGGCCCCCGGTACACCCGCGAAGGCTGCTGGGAGGAAATATGCAAAGTAAGCGTGACGTCACCGCGGCAGCCCCGCGCGGTATCGGGGGCCTCTCCGCGCATCCCCGCCGTGCCGAGCCCGGGCACCCCGGGCCGTGAGCCCCGGGCAGCCCCGAGCGGCCACAGCGCCGGGGAGCCCCGTCCCAGCACGAGGCCTTGCCGGGCATCCCCACCACCTGCTCCAGCAAAAGACGGGGTTTAATAAACTGAGCGCGCTTTTGGATAAGAGTTCGGTGTCTTTTATTTTTTTTTTTTTCAAAGGTGCTGAAGGAGAAATGCTCAGTGAAACTAGACGTGAAGTAGCAACCCAGATGTCGAGTGATCCCCACTTCTGAGAACAAGATCCTTAAATCCTTGCTTATTTCTTTCTCTGCATATCTATCTTTTGACCACACATAATCCGCCTCCGTAGAGGCTCTCAAAAATTGCCAATGCCGACTATATT
>NW_024530328.1:0-720 GCF_017590135.1 Pyrgilauda ruficollis
AATGGAGCTCAACAGAACCCAATGGAGTTCAACGGAACCCAACAGAACCCAAGAGAGCTCAGAGGGCTTCAGGGGACCCAACAGAACTCAATGGAACCCAACAGAACCCAACAGAAATCAACAAAACTCAACAGAGCACAATGCAGTTCAACAGAACTCAATGGAGACCGACAGAACCCAATGAAGATTGATGGAATCCAACAGAACCCAACAGAGCTCAACAGAAATCAATAGAACCCAAGAGAGCTCAATGAACCCAAGAGAACTCAGATGGCTTCAGGGGACCCAATGGTGCGCAACAGAACCCGATGGAGCTCAATGGAGATCAACAGAACCCAACGGAGCTCAACGGAACCCAACGAAGCTCAACAGAAATCAATGGAACCCAACAGAGCCCAACGGAACTCAAAGGAAATCAATGGAACCCAAGAGAGCTCAACCAGAACACCAGTGAAGCTCAGAGGGGTTCAGGAAACCTAACAGAGCTCAATGGAACCCAATGGAACCCAACGGAGCTCAACGGAACCCAATGGAACTCAATGGAGCTCAACAGAACCCCAACGGAGCTCAAGGGAACACAATGGAACTCAACAGTACCCAACGGAGGTCAACACAACCCAACAGAACCCAACGGAGCTCAACGGAACCCAACGGAGGTCAACACAACCCAACAGAACCCAATGGAGGTCAACCCAACCCAACAGAACCCAACGGAGCTCA
>NW_024530329.1:0-720 GCF_017590135.1 Pyrgilauda ruficollis
ATAAGGGGATACAAAACCAAAACCATTGCAAAGTATAAAAACACACTACAACAATATAGACTCCAAGGTCTCAGAAGGCAAAATGCAAAGTTTATTAGAAACCACACATTCTTTTTATAGACAGTTACAGTAAAGGTGGACCTGCTTGGTCCTTAATGAACACCCTTCACACCATTGGCTAATTAGGAACAACACCCCTGTTGTAAACATCTTACAAGTAACAACAAGTTCAAAACACCAGCTGCAGGATTGTTTTAATTCTTGCTCTGAACTTTCTCAAAACTTCTCAGAGGAATGTCTGGGAAATTTTATCTGACTTTCTTCTCTGACCAGTTCTCAGCATCCATATCTCCACAGCTGGACAGAGGAGAGAAAATTTAACAAAGAGTTCATGTGTTGAGATAAGGACCAGGAAAGATCACTCATCAAATACCATCATGGGCAAAACAGGCTTGAATTAGGTGGCAGCCAGCCGGGGACACCCCGATATCCCTATACCAATCGATTTTGTAAAGTCATTTTTGTGGTGGCTTGTAATTGTACGTTTAGTTCTTTAAATCCTTCATGGGTGACTCTTGCTAGTCTATCTACCTGACTTGTAAGTTTGTACAACATTTCTCTATTCTGGTAGTTTGCTATAGGACTGAGCAAAGACTCTAGGGCCCACCCAAATTTCACTCCACTAGAAGGTTTTTGCCAAGTGTCATCTTGATTTTCATC
>NW_024530330.1:0-720 GCF_017590135.1 Pyrgilauda ruficollis
GTGGGGGCGGGGGGGGTACAAGGGAGCCAATAACACCGAGGTACTGCCATAAGTATGGATAAGCAAAATGTGTTTGGGTTATGCTTTATTAAAAAAAAAAAAAAGCCTATGAAGTTAAAGTTGAAACAGCTGGAGTCCTATGCTCACTGTAAGGATGTCAAACGTTATTGCCATGAATAAACAATTCTTTGTTTAGAATGCCTTTTTAAGCAGAAAGATGAAGATTTGAGTCAGTGTGTTTCACAGGCACTTTCCACAGCGCAGAGCGACCAAACCCAGAGAGCACAACCGGCTCCCCCGGCTGGGAAGCGACAAACGCGCCTCGGTGCTGTATCGGTGATGCGCGGAGCAGCTCTCTAACTGCACACAGCGGGGCCATTATCCTGTCTTGTCACCGTGTGCCATTAAAGGTCCTTAACCTGCCGATCGCCGCCGCGATACGCGGCTCCTGCCGGGGATCTGCTGACTAACAGGCCGGGGCGCTGCGAAAACCTCCGGCCCCGGGGTCGCCTGAAAAACACGGCCGGGCTGCCCGTCAGGCAATCGCGGCAACTCAATTAATGCATCTGGGTCAGGAAAATGGTTTGCGGGAGCCTGAGCCCGGTTACGAAACGCGGGTACCGCGGCCGGGGCGAGGGCAGCCCCCGCTGCGCGCAGGTACCGGGGGGGCTCGGGGCGGCATCGGATGCGGCGGGCAGCGGGGACACGGTCCGGCACTGG
>NW_024530331.1:0-720 GCF_017590135.1 Pyrgilauda ruficollis
CCGGGAATGGGGGGGGGGAGGGGATCTGGGGGGGTCCTCAAGGGATCCAGGGGGATTTGGGGGGGTCCTGGAGGATTTGGAAAGTTCCAGAAGGTTCCAGGGAGTCGCTCTGGGGAAGGTTCTGGAAGGTTCCGGAAGGTTCTGGAAGGTTCCGGAAGGTTCCGGGGGGAATCTGGGAAGGTTCCAGAAGGATCCAGAGGATGTTCCCACCAGGAATTCTCTACTTGCCGGTGATGAGGGGGTTGCTCTGGGATGGTTCTGGAAGGTTCCGGAAGGTTCCAGAGGATGTTCCCAGCAGGAATTCCCTACTTCCCGGCGATGAGGGGGTTGCGCAGCACCACGATGACGGAGCCGCTCTGGGGAAGCTTCTGGAAGGTTCTGGAAGCTTCCAGAAGGTTCCAGGGGGAGCTGGAAGGTTCCGTAAGGTCCCATGGAGATCCAGGATGCTTCTGGAAGGTTCCAGAGGATGTTCCCATCAGGAATTCCCTACTTCCCGGCGATCAGGGGGCTGCGCAGCATCACAATGACGGAGCCGCTCTGGGGAAGGTTCTGGAGGTACTGGGATGGTTCTGGAAGGTTCTGGAAGGTTCCGGAAGGTTCCATGGAGATCCGGGATGGTTCTGGAAGGTTCCGGAAGGTTCCAGAGGATGTTCCCATCAGGAATGTCCTATTTCCCAGCGATGAGGGGGTTGTGCAGCACCACGATGACGGAGCCGCTGT
>NW_024530332.1:0-720 GCF_017590135.1 Pyrgilauda ruficollis
GAGGTGTTGAAAGGGTTAAAATTGGATCTTTTAGTGGGTTAAAAGTAGATTGTTTGGGAGGTGTTGAAAGGGTTAAAAGTGGATTTTTGGGTTAAAAGTGGATTTTTGGGAGGTGTTGAAAGGGTTAAAATGGGATTTTTGGGGGTTTAAACTTGGAATTTGAGGGGTTAAAATGGGATTTTTGGGGGTTTAAACTTGGAATTTGAGGGGTTAAAATGGGATTTTTGGGGGTTTAAACTTGGAATTTGAGGGGTTAAAATGGGATTTTTGGGGGTTTAAACTTGGAATTTGAGGGGTTAAAATGGGATTTTTGGGGGTTTAAACTTGGAAGAAATTCCGTGAGTCCGGGAGGGAAGCCAAGGGGTTTGGGGGGGATAAAATGGGGTTTTGGGGGAGTTGGAAGGGTTAAAAGGGGATTTTTGGGTGTTAAAACTGGATCTTTTAATGGGTTAGAAGTGGGTTTTTGGGAGGTTTTGAAAGGGTTAAAAGGGAATTTTTGGGAGGTGTGGAAAGGGTTAAAATTGGAAATTTGGGAGGTGTTGAAAGGGTTAAAATAGGAATTTTTTTTTGAGGTGTTGAAAGGGTTAAAATTTCAATTTTGGGGGGATAAAATGGGGTTTTGGGGGAGGTGAAAGGGTTAAAATTGGATTTTTTTGGGTGTTAAAGGATTTTTTTAATGGGTTAAAAGTGGGATTTTGGGAGGCGTTGAAAGGGTTAAAA
>NW_024530333.1:0-2804 GCF_017590135.1 Pyrgilauda ruficollis
AAAATTTGGGGAGGGGGAAACTCTGGGAGGGGGGAACCCCAAAATGTGTGTGGGGGGGAAGCCCAAAATTTGAGGGGGGTCCCTGATGGGATTTTGGGTTCCCTGATGGGATTTTGGGGTCCCTGATGGGATTTTGGGGTCCCTAATTGGATTTTTGGGGGTTCCCAGGTGCATTTTGGGGTCCCTGATGGGATTTTGGGGGTTTTGGGTGCATTTTGGGGTCCCCAGGTGGATTTTGGGGTCCCTGATGGGATTTTGGGGTCCCTAATTGGATTTTTGGGGGTTCCCAGGTGCATTTTGGGGTCCCTAATGAGATTTTGGGGGGTTTGGGTGCATTTTGGGGTCCCCAGGTGAATTTTGGGGTCCCCAGGTGGATTTTGGGGTCCCTGATGGGATTTTGGGGTCCTTAATTGGATTTTTGGGGGTCCCCAGGAGCATTTCGGGGTCCCCAGGTGGATTTTGGGGTCCCTGATGGGATTTTGGGGGTTTTGGGTGTATTTTGGGGTCCCCAGGTGAATTTTGCAGTCCCCAGGTGGATTTTGGGGTCCCTGACGGGGTTTTGGGGGTCCCTGATGGGATTTTGGGGGTTCTCAGGTGAATTTTGGGGTCTCTGATGAGATTTTGGGGGTTTTGGGTGCATTTTGGGGTCCCCAGGTGAATTTTGGGGTCCCCAGGTGCATTTCGGGATCCCTGATGGGATTTTGGGCATTCCCTGGTGAATTTTGGGGTCCCTGATGAGATTTTGGGGGTTTTGGGTGCATTTTGGGGTCCCCAGGTGAATTTTGGGGTCCCCAGGTAGATTTTGGAGTCCCCAGGTGCATTTTGGGGGTCCCCAGGTGAATTTCGGGGTCCCCAGGTGCATTTTGGGGTCCCCAGGTGAATTTTGGGGGTCCCCACCGGCGCCCTCACCTGCAGCCCCCGGGCAGGTGAGGCACCTGGAGGTGTCGAGCGCGTCCATGGCCGAGGATCTGTGCAGGAAGAGCGCCATCATCCAGAGCTTCGTCAGGGACAGCCGCACAGGTGGGGGCACCGGCGCTCACCTGGAGCCTCTCGCACCTGGGGCTCACCTGTCCCTCACCTTGGTACACCTTACTCTCACCTGGTACACCTGGGGCTCACCTGTACCCTCACCTGGTACACCTGGGGCTCACCTGGAGCCTCTTACACCTGGGCTCACCTGTTACACCTGTCTCACCTGTCCCTCCCCGTCTCTCCTGTCCCTCACCTGTCTCTCCCCTCTCTCACCTGTCCCTCCCCTGTCTCACCTGTCTCTCACCTGTCTCACCTGTCCCTCACCTGTCCCTCACCTCTCACCTGTCCCTCCCCTGTCTCACCTGTCTCACCTGTCCCTCCCCTGTCCCTCCCCTGTCTCACCTGTCTCCCCTGTCCCTCCCCTGTCTCACCTGTCCCTCCCCTGTCTCACCTGTCTCACCTGTCTCTCCCCTCTCTCACCTGTCTCACCTGTCTCACCTGTCCCTCATCTGTCCCTTCCCTGTCTCACCTGTCCCTCCCCTGTCTCCCCTGTCTCACCTGTCCCTCCCGTGTCTCACCTGTCCCTCCCGTGTCTCCCCTGTCGCAGAGGCCGCGGCTCCCGCGGGGCCGGCGCGGCGCGGGGCGGGGCCGGGCCCGGGTGAGGAGGGGCTGCGGGAGATGAACAAGAAGCTGCAGAACCTCCTGGAGGAGCAGCTGACCAAGAACCTGCACCTGGCACAGGTGAGGGGGTGGGGCCAGCGGGGGGCGTGGCCTGAAGGGTGTGGCTTGTGGGAAAGGGGTGGAGCCTCTTAAAGGGGTGTGGTTTATTAAATGGGTGTGGTCTCTGGGAATGGGTGTGGTTAAAGGGTGAGGGTGTGGCTTATAGGGGTGTGGCTTGTGGGAAGATGGGTGTGGCTAAAAGGGGCGTGGTCTAAGTGTGGGGGTGTGGCATAAGCTATGACATCACAATTTATGGACATAAAAGGGAGAATTGAAGTGGAGGTGGGGCTTTCAGCTGTGGGTGTGAGCAGCACAAGGGTGTGGCCACTCTGAGGGCGTGGCCTCGCCAGTGGGCGGGGTCTCTTCCGCCCCTCATTCCCCCCTTTCCAGGACCTGGAGTCGCTGTCCCAGGAGCTGGCACAGCTCAGGAAGGAACAGGCGGCCCCCCCGGGACCCCCCTGAGGGGCGGGGCCTCTCCTGGTGGGCGGGGCCTCGCCCCCTGCCCCCCCGCAGGCTCCGCCCCCCGGCCGGGGCGCTGCTGCGGGGAGGCGTTGCCCCTTTAAGGACGCGGTTGGCCCATCCGGCATTGCCCCTTTAAGGCCGGACGGTTCTTTACGTGGCGTTGCCCCTTTAAGGGTGGGCGGGGCTCCCTGGAGGGCGTTGCCCCTTTAAGACCGGGCGCGGTTCCCGCCGCGGCGTTGCCCCTTTAAGGACGTGGTCCCCACTCTGGCGTTGCCCGTTTAAGGGGGTCCCGCATGCGCCCCCCTCTCCCTCCCAATAAACCCAATGTGAATCGCTCCTGTGACGTCATTTCGCTGCGTTGGGAAAGGGTGGGGGGAGTCGGTGACGTCACCAGAGGAACCGAGTCGGCACCGCCCGCCCCGTGACGTCACTTCCGCGAGCTGCCCCGGATGTTGTTGCCGCGGCCGCGGCCGCAGGACGGACACGGGCGCGGCGCGGCTCCGGATCCCCCCCCACAACCGCGCACCGTCCGGCCGGGGGGCGCGGCGTGACGTCAGCACGGTGACGTAACACCAGCCCCCCGCTTCCCCGGCTCGGGGGGGCGGCGGCGGCGGCGAAACCCCCCCAAAACCCCCAACCCCCCCCGACCC
>NW_024530333.1:4269-5617 GCF_017590135.1 Pyrgilauda ruficollis
ACCCCCAACCCCCCCCGACCCCGCCCCAACATGGCGGCGACGGCGGGGGGCGGGGCCTCGCCGGGCGGCGGGGGCGGGGCCGCGCTGGAGGAGGAGTGCGAGGTTGTGCGCGTGCGCGTCAAGGTAAGGGGCGGGGCGTGGCTCTGGGCGGAACCCTGTGTGGGCGTGGTTATTTAATTAGCGATCGTGGGCGGAGTCAAGGGGTGGAGTCACGTGCTCCCCGGCAGCCAATCAGCTCGGGTGGGGCGTTGCCACCTGCGGGTGTGGCACCGGCGGGAAATTTTCCCGCCTTTCGTGTCACGTGGGGAGCGGCCGCCAATCAGCGTTGCGGGAGGCGCGCGGCGTCGCCGTGGTGACGGTGCTGTGCCGCCATGTTGGATCGCCGTGAGGGGCCGGGGGGCTCCGGGACTCCCTGGGACCCCCTGGGACCCTTCCGGGACCCCCTGACGCTCCTCCCGCAGAAGAACGAGGGGCAGCAGCCGCCCGAGTTCCGCTCGTTCGCCGTGGACCCGCAGATCACGTCGCTGGACGTGCTGCAGCACATCCTGGCCCGGGCCTTCGACCTGCAGGGGTGAGTGGAGCCCCCCGGTTCCCCCCCGGGCCCACCTGGGACCCCGCAGAGCACCCAGGTGAGCTCACCTGTCCCCCCGCAGGAAGAAAAGCTTTGTTCTGAGCTTCGCAGCGCGGGACGGGCAGGGCCAGGACACCTTTGTGCCTCTGCTGAGCGATGGTGACCTGGCCAACGCCTTCACCTGCGCCCGGCCCACCCTGAGGCTGCGCCTGGACGTCAGGAACCCCCCTGACAGTGAGTGACCCACCTGGGATACACCTGGGTGGGTGGGGATACACCTGAGACACACCTGGGTGGGTGGGGATACACCTGGGATACACCTGGATTGGTGGGGATACACCTGAGATACACCTGGGTGGGTGGGGATACACCTGAGATACACCTGGGTGGGTGGGGATACACCTGAGATACACCTGGGTGGGTGGGGATACACTTGGGGAACACCTGGATTGGTGGGGATACACCTGAGATACACCTGGGTGGGTGGGGATACACCTGGGATACACCTGGGTGGGTGGGGATACACTTGGGGAACACCTGGATTGGTGGGGATACACCTGAGATACACCTGGGTGGGTGGGGATACACCTGAGATACACCTGGGTGGGTGGGGATACACCTGAGATACACCTGGGTGGGTGGGGATACACCTGGGATACACCTGGGTGGGTGGGGATACACCTGGGATACACCTGGATTGGTGGGGATACACCTGAGATACACCTGGGTGGGTGGGGATACACCTGAGATACACCTGGGTGGGTGGGGATACACCTG
>NW_024530333.1:5964-14716 GCF_017590135.1 Pyrgilauda ruficollis
CGCCCCCTCCCCCGCCCCCACCCTGCGCCCCCCTGAGCGACGCCGACCTGAGGTCGTACCTGGGCCCAGGTGGGCGCCTGCTGCGGCCCCAGGACCTGCGGCTGCACGTCTTCCACGGCGGCGTCGAGCCCGGCCTGCGCAAGGTGAGGGACCAGAGCCACACCTGGGACACAGCTGGGGGGTGTGGTCACACCTGGGACACACCTGGGGGGTGTGGTCACACCTGGGACACAGCTGGGGGGTGTGGTCACACCTGGGACACACCTGGGGGGGTGTGGTCGCACCTGAGATACACCTGGGGAGTGTGGTCATACCTGGGAGGGGTTCTGATGTCACCTGGGGTCTTCTGAGCCACATTTTGGGGTGTTCTGAGCCACACCTTTGGGGGTTATCTGACGTCCCTGAGGCTTACCTGACGGTTGTGATTACACCTGAGTCACACCTGGGGTGTTCTGGTCACACCTGAGTCACACCTTGGGGGTTCTGATGTTGCCTGATGTCACCTCAGCCGCACCTGGAGATCCTCAGATCCATCCTGACCAGCACCTGAGAGTTCCTGCTGTCCCTGATCCCATTTCCCCCTGTACAAGGGGTGTGTTGTTACCTGCTGAATTTGTTCTTGTTCTCACCTGTCACCATTTCCCCCCATACCTGTGGACTGGCGTTACCTGTGGAACACATCCCTGATCCCTCACCTGTACCCATTCCCCCTTACAGGTGGTCTGGCCCTGATCCCTCACCTGTCCCCATTCCTGTCCCCATTCCCCCATACAGGTGGTCTGGTGTTACCTGTGGGACATATCTGTGGTCTCTCACCTGTCCCCATTCCCCCATACAGGTGGTCTGACGTTACCTGTGAAACACATCCCTGATCCCTCACCTGTCCCCATTCCCCCATACAGGTATCTGGCCCTGATCCCTCACCTGTCTCCATTCCCCCATACAGGTGGTCTGGCCCTGATCCCTCACCTGTCCCCATTCCCCCATACAGGTGGTCTGGCGTTACCTGTGGAGCACATCCCTGGTTTCTCACCTGTCCCCATTCCCCATACAGGTGGTCTGGCCCTGATCCCTCACCTGTCCCCATTCCCCCATACAGGTGGTCTGGCGTTACCTGCTGAACGTGTCCCTGCTCTCACCTGTCCCCACTCCCTCCATACAGGGGATCTGGCGTTACCTGTGAAACACGTTCCTGGTTTTTCACCTGTCCCCATTCCCTCTGTACAGGTGGTCTGGCGTTCTCTGCTGAATGTGTCCTTGCTCTCACCTGTCCCCGTTACCCCCATACAGGTGGTCTGGCGTTACCTGTGGAGCACATCCCTGATCCCTCACCTGTCCCCATTCCCCCATACAGGTATCTGGCCCTGATCCCTCACCTGTCTCCATTCCCCCATACAGGTGGTCTGGCCCTGATCCCTCACCTGTCCCCATTCCCCCATACAGGTGGTCTGGCGTTACCTGTGGAGCACATCCCTGGTTTCTCACCTGTCCCCATTCCCCATACAGGTGGTCTGGCCCTGATCCCTCACCTGTCCCCATTCCCCATACAGGTGGTCTGGCGTTACCTGCTGAACGTGTTCCCCGCCGGCCTGACGGGCCAGGAGCGCCTGTCCCACCTGCGCCTCAAGGCGGCCGAGTACTCCTCGCTGAAGGTGGCCCTGGCGGCGCGCGCGGCGCCGGCTGAGCTGGCGCAGGTGGCCGCGGCGGTACGCAAGGACGTGGTGCGCACGGACCGCGCCCACCCCTACTTCGGCGGCCCCGAGGAGGGCCACCCTCACCTGGCGGCGCTGCAGGCGCTGCTGACCACCTTCGCGCTGGGCCACCCGCGCCTCTCCTACTGCCAGGGCATGTCGGACGTGGCGGCGCCGCTGCTGGCCGTGCTGGACGACGAGGCCCAGGCCTTCCTGTGCTTCTGCTCGCTGATGCGCCGCCTGGCCCCGCGCTTCCGCCCCGGCGGCCGCGGGCTGGCGCGGGCCTTCGGCCACCTGCGGCGGCTGCTGCGGCGCGCCGACCCCCCGTTCTGGGCCTTCCTGGCGGCGCGCGGCGCGCACGACCTGCTCTTCTGCTACCGCTGGCTGCTGCTGGAGCTGAAGCGCGAGTTCGCCTTCGAGGACGCGCTCAAGGTGCTGGAGATCACCTGGAGCTCGCTGCCCCCCGCCCCGCCGCCGCCCCCCGAGGGGGTCCCGCTGCTCGGAGCCCCCCTGGGGGCGCGCAGGGCCGGCCGGGGGCTGAGGGAGCGCCGGGGGCTGCGGCCGCGGCCGCCCAGGAGGAGGAGGAGGAGGAGGAGGAACGTGGAGGAGGAGGAACGTGGAGGAGAAGGCGCTGGAGGGGTCACGGAGGGTTCTGGTGGTGGCTTTGGGGGTCTCAAGGGTTCCAGTGATGGCCCTGAGGGTCCCACGAGCTCCAGTGATGTCCCGGGTGGTCCCACGAGCTCCACTGGTGGCCTAGAGGGTCCCACGAGCTCCAGTGACGTCCCAGGTGGTCCCACGAGCTCCAGTGGTAGCCCTGGGGGTCTCAAGATTTCCAGTGATGGCCCAGAGGGTCCCAGGAGCTCTGGAGATGTCCCCAACAGTCCTGAGATGTCTAGCGAGGTCTTGGAGAGTCCCAAGAGCTTCAGTGATGTTCTGGAAGGATCCAAGGGCATCCAGGAGCATCCCGAGAGCCCCCATGATGTCCCTGATGGTCCCAGGGACCACCAGGAAGCTCCCAAGAGCTTTAAGAACATTCAGGAAGGTCTTGAGACCCCCAGCGAAGTCCCCAAAGGTCACAAGAGCGCCAGCGATGTCCCCAGAGGTCACAAAAGCTCCAGTGATGGCCCCAAAGGTCACAAGAGCTCCAGGAAGGTCCAGGGGAGACCCACCAGGGATGCTGGAGGAGCCCCCGAGGGCTCCAAGGACTCGGAGCCAGGTGGCTCCAGGAAGGTGGAGGAAGGCACCGACGCCCTGGAGATCGACCAGAGACCCCACAGCCTCTGCTGGGGGGCTGGAGAAGACCCCAGAAAAGGACAGGATGGCCCCAGAGAGGGACGTGACCCAAGAGAAGGACGAGATGACCCCAAAAAGGGAGTGGATGACCCCAAAGAGGGATTTGATGACCTGAGAAAAGGACGAGATGACTCTGGGATGAGTCGTGGTGACGCCGGGAAGGTTTACGATGATCTCAGAGAAGGACACGGCTTTGGAGAAGGCCACAACAACCCCAGGGATGGCCACCATGCCCCCAGGGATGGATATGATGACCCCAAGGAAGGACGTGATGATTCCAGACATGGCCACGGTGACCCCAAGGACAACCACGATGACCTCAAACATGGCCACCACGACCCCAAGGAAGAACATGATGACACCAAACACGGCCACCACGACCTTGAGGACGACCACCGCCACCCCAAGACCACCCGCAACAACCCAACCACCCCCGAAGACCCTTGGGGCGGCCGTTGGGCTTGGGAAGACCCTTCCTCCAGCTCCTCCTCCTCCTCGTGCTCCTCGGGCTCGTCCTCCTCGGACGAGGAGGTGACGGTGGAGGACGACGGGGCGCCGCTGCCGCCGCCAGAAGAGCTGGGCCAGGGGAACCCCTTCCTGCTCTTCGTGTGCCTGGCCATGCTGCTGGAGCAGCGCGAGGCCGTCATGGCGCGGGCGGGCGACTACAACGAGGTGGCCATGCACTTCGACCGCCTGGTGCGCCGCCACCACCTGCCGCGCGTCCTGCGCCGCGCCAAGGGGCTCTTCGCCAGGTACCTGGAGGGCTGGGGGGCCACCGCGCCGGGGGGACCCCCGGTGGGACCTCCTTCGGGGTAGGGGATGGGCTCGGGAGCGCCGGTGGGGTAGGGGGTGTGGGGGAGAGAGGGTGGGAATGCCGTAGGGAGGGGTGTAGGGCGAGGTGGCGAGCCCGTGAAACACCTCAGAGTGGGTCTGAGGTCATCGTGAGGGGCTCCAGAGTCGCTGGAGGTCTGAAGGACAATGTGGAGACCCCATAGAACATCTCAGAGTGGTTCTGAGGGTCTCCAAAGTCGCTGGAGGTCTGAAGGACAATGTGGAGACCCCATAGAACATCTGAGAGTGGTCCTGAGATCATCACGAGAGGCTGCAGAGTCATTGGAGGTGTGTAGGACTAGATGGAGACCCCATAAAACATCTGAGAGTGGTCCTGAGGTCATGAGTGGCTCTAAAGTCACTGTGGGTTTGTAGGACAAGGTGGTGACCCCACAGAACATCTCAAAGAGGTTCTGAGGACCTCCAAAGTCGCTGGAGGTCTGAAGGACAATGTGGAGACCCTACAGAACATCTGAGAGTGGTCCTGAGATCATCACGAGAGGCTGCAAAGTCATTGGAGGTGTGTAGGGCAAGGTGGTGGCCCCATAGAACATCTCCAAGAAGTGATGAGGTCATCGTGAGGGGCTCCAAAGTCAGTGGAGGTGTGTAGGACATGGTGGTGACCCCATAGAACATCTTAAAGAAGTCTTGAGGTCATCATGAGGGGTTCCAGAGTCACTGGAGGTGTGTAGGACTAGATGGAGACCCCATAAAACATCTGAGAGTGGTCCTGAGGTCATGAGGGGCTCCAAAGTCACTGGAGGTGTGTAGGGCAAGGTGGTGGCCCCACAGAACATCTCCAAGAACCCCGTGGTCACTCTGGAGTCCTGTGGGACGATGTGGGGACACTTTAAAAGTCCCCTTAAGGCCACTATGGGGACTCCAAAGTCACTGGAGGTCTGTAGGACAATGTGGAGACCCCATAGAACATCTTAAAGAAGTCTTGAGGTCATCATGAGGGGTTCCAGAGTCACTGGAGGTGTGTAGGACGTGGTGGTGACCCCATAGAACATCTTAAAGAAGTCTTGAGGTCATCATGAGGGGTTCCAGAGTCACTGGAGGTGTGTAGGACTAGATGGAGACCCCATAAAACATCTGAGAGTGGTCCTGAGGTCATGAGGGGCTCCAGAGTCACTGGAGGTGTGTAGGACATGGTGGTGACCCCATAGAACATCTCCAAGAACCCCGTGGTCACTCTGGAGTCCTGTGGGACGATGTGGGGACACTTTAAAAGTCCCCTTAAGGCCACTATGGGGACTCCAAAGTCACTGGAGGTCTGTAGGACAATGTGGAGACCCCATAGAACATCTCAGAGTGGTCCTGAGGTCATGAGGGGCTCCAGAGTCACTGGAGGTCTGTAGGACAAGGTGGTGGCCCCATAGAACATCTCCAAGAAGTGATGAGGTCACCATGGGGAGGCTTTGGTCACTGCCAGGGTCTGTAGGACAACATGGGGACACCATAAAATGTCACCCTGAGGCCACCAAGCCTCATAGTGGGTCTGAGGTGATCGTGAGTGGCTCCAAAATCACTGTGGCTTTGTAGGACAAGGTGGTGGCCCCACAGAACATCTCCAAGAACCCCGTGGTCACTCTGGAGTCCTGTGGGACGATGTGGGGACACTTTAAAAGTCCCCTTAAGGCCACTATGGGGACTCCAAAGTCACTGGAGGTCTGTAGGACAATGTGGAGACCCCATAGAACATCTCAGAGTGGTCCTGAGGTCATGAGGGGCTCCAGAGTCACTGGAGGTGTGTAGGACAAGGTGGTGGCCCCATAGAACATCTCCAAGAAGTGATGAGGTCACCATGGGGAGGCTTTGGTCACTGCCAGGGTCTGTAGGACAACATGGGGACACCATAAAATGTCACCCTGAGGCCACCAAGGGGACCCTCTGGTCACTGCCGGGGTCTGTAGGACAGTGTGGAGACCCCACAGAACATCTCCAGGGACCCCAAACCCATCATGGGGGACTCCCAAATTGAGCGTGAGAACCTGTAGGACGCTGTGGGGACACCATAAAATGTCACCCTGAGGCCACCTTGGGGACATTTGGTCACTGCCAGGACCTGTAGGACACTGTGGGGACACCATAAAATGTCACCCTGAGGCCACCTTGGGGACATTTGGTCACTGCCAGGACCTGTAGGACACTGTGGGGACACCATAAAATGTCACCCTGAGGCCACCCTGGGGGTATGTGGGACACTGTGGGGACCCCAGAGACCCCAAATAGGGACAGGTGGGTCCTTTTGGGGTCCCCAAGGCCACCCTGGGGTCAGCAGGGACCCCCAGAGCTCCCCATGACCCCCCAGAGACCCCTCCCAGTATGAACCAGTAGAGCCCAGTGCCTCCCTGCTGGGTTCTGCACCACCGTGGGACATCCCAGTACAAACCAGTGTGAACCAGTACCAACCACTGCAACGTCCCGCCTGGGAACTCCTGGATTTGCGCTGCCTTGGGCCGGACCAGTACAGACCAGTATGGACCAGTACAGACCAGTACGGACCAGTTTGGAGCAGGAAGGGGCTGGGAGCCCCCCACGTGCATCGCCTTGTGCCGGACCAGTACGGACCAGTACGGACCAGTACAGACCAGTACGGGTATGGACCGGTACATGGCCTTCAGCCATCCCAGCATGCACCAGTATGGACCAGTACGGACCAGTCCGGCAGCCAAACTGGGAGCTCTTCACCGGCGTGGCCTTGGGTCCTCCCAGCACGGACCAGTATGGACCAGTACAGACCAGTACAAACCAGTACAGACCAGTACAAACCAGTACAAACCAGTACAAACCAGTGCAGAGCTCTCCTCACCCGCGTGGCCTTGCGTGCTCCCAGTACGGACCAGTACAGACCAGTATGGACCGGTAGGGTGCCCCCACTGCTGTGTTGATGCCCATAGGCCTTCTCCCAGTATGGACCAGTACAAACCAGTTCCTGCCCCCCGCCCTGGGTGCCTTCTCCTCTCCCCCCCCTCTTATTTATTGCCCCTCCCCCCCCAGCCCGGGGGGGTCCCGGGGGGGTCCCAGAGGTGCCGGAATCGCCAATAAACGATGCCTGTTACTGGTGTGGCTCCCAGTATGGACTGGGAGGGACTGGGAGGGGCTGGGGGCTCCCAGTATGGACTTGGGAGAGAATTTGGGGCTCCCAGTATGAACTGGGGGTCCCAGGGATTTTTTGGGGTTCCCAGGGGAGGTTTTGACATTCCCAGTTGAGGTTTTGGGGTTCTCAAGGGTTTTTTTTTTTTGGGATTTCCCGGGGATTTTTGGGATTTCCCAGGGGTTCTCAGAGATTTTTGGGGGTCCCAAAATTTGGGGATGAGCCGGGGGGGGCGTCAGGGGGGGGACAACGTCCCCTCGGAGCTGCTGGGGGAGCAGGAGAACCAGCGGATCTTCGAGCTGCTGGGCAGGAAATGCGTGGTGAGGAACTGGGGGAACTGGGAGGGACTGGGAAGGGAAACCGGGGGGATTTGGCAGGGTTAAGGGGGATTTGGGGGGATTTAGGGTGGGATGGGGAGGATTTTGGGGGAGTTTGAGGCACTGGGAGTGACTGGGAAGAGGAACTGAGGAGGGTTTGGGGGGTTTAAGGGGAATTTGGGTTTCAAAGCAGATTTAGAAGAAACTTTCCTCCACTAACTTAAGCTTGAGTACCGGGTCTCAAATTCTGGGGGGGACCCCAAATCCTTGGGGGGTCCCCAAATCCTTTGGGGAATCTCTTAAATCCCGAGGGGGACCCCAAAATCCTGGGGGGTCCCTAAAACCCAGCGGGGTGGGTCCAGGACAGCCCCTGCTGGTTCTGCTTTATCCTTCTCTTATTTGAGGGGGGTCCCAAATTGTGGGGGGACCCCAAATCCTTGGGGGGGGGTCCCTTAAATCCCCGGGGGGACCCCAAATCACCTGGGGAACCCCAAATCCTTGGGGAATGTCCCCAAAATCCTGGGGGGTCCCTAAAGTGCAGGGGGGTGGGTCCAGGACATGCCCTGGTGCTTTCACTTCATCATCCTCCTTTTAATTGAGGAGGTCCCAAATTTTTGGGGGACCCCAAAATCTTGGGGGGGCCCCAAATCCTGAGGGGGGGTAGGGCCAAATCCTGGGGGAATCCCAAAAATTCTGAGATGGGGAGAGGAGGTGAAGGGGACTGGGGTTGGGTGGGGGTCCCTGAGGGGTTTTGGGAAATTTGGGTGGGGTTGGTGGGTGGGGATATGGAAATGTGGGCGGGGTCTGTGGGTGGGGCTGGAGGTGGTCAGGTGGGAGGAGCCATTGTGGGTGGGGCAAAAGGGGAGGGGCTTAAATGGGTGTGACAAAGGGGAGGGGTTAAATGGGTGTGGCAAAGGGGGAGGGGCTTAATTGGCCCGCCCCTTAATTGGTGTGGCAAAAGGGGAGGAGCTTAAGTGGTAGTAGCTTGGGGGTGGGGCCAAGGGAATGCAGGGCTGTGGGTGGGGCCAAATTGTAGTGGGGGCGTGGCTTAGCTCAAGTGGGTGTGGCCAGACTATGGGTGTGGTCATCTCAATGTGGGTGTGGCCTGTGCTCAATGGGTGGGGCATAACCATGTAAGGAAACTGGGTGTGGCTGCCAGTGGGCGTGGCCTTTGACAGGCAGAGTCAGCGGCACATAACCATATAAGGTGAAATGGGCGTGGCTGTGGCCCGTTGTGGGTGTGGCCAGTAGGATATTGCCATATAAGGGAAAGTGGGTGTGGTTTGGATAAGCGGGTGTGGTTCTGGATAAGTGGGCGTGGCCTGGCTGCCCACGGCCGCTCCTGATTGGCTCAGGAGGGGTGGGCGGGGCTGAACTTCGCGTCTGAGGCCGAGGCTGCGACGTTCGAGGGCCGAGTGCAGGAGAGGCTGCGGCGGCGGCAGCAGCGGGGGGGTGAGAGAGAGACCCCTCCCCAAAACCCACCTGGGGACCTCAAACCCACCTGGGGAGCCCAAACCCAC
>NW_024530334.1:0-720 GCF_017590135.1 Pyrgilauda ruficollis
TTGGGGACAGTTAGGGACAGCAGGGACGGCAGGGACAGCACAGGGACACTGGGGACATTGGGGATCTCCATCTGCAGCGTCTGCGCCATGGCGGGGGCCGCGCGGGGCCTGCGGGGACAGAATGGGACATTGGGGACACTTAGGGACATTGGGGACAGTGGGGATCTCCATCTGCAGCGTCTGCGCCATGGCGGGGGCCGCGCGGGGCCTGCAGGGACATTGGGGACAGTTAGGGACAGTGGGGACATTGGGGACAGTACGGGACATTGGGGACAGTTAGGGACAGCAGGGACAGCACAGGGACAGCACAGGGACATTGGGGACAGCACGGGACATTGGGGACAGTTAGGGACACTGGGGACACTGGGGACAGTTAGGGACACTGGGGACATTGGGGACATTGGGGACAGTTAGGGACATTGGGGATCTCCATCTGCAGCGTCTGCATGGGGCCTGTGGGGACAGCACAGGGAGGTGGGGACAGTTGGGGACAGCAGGAGCATTGGGGGGACGGCAGGGACACTGGGGACATTGGGGACAGCACAGGGACATTGGGGACAGTTAGGGACAGCAGGGACATTGGGGGTACAGCACAGGGCATTGGGGACACTGGGGGGACATTGGGGACACTGGGGCTCTCCATCTGCAGCACGTGCGGGGCCTGCGGGGACAGCACAGCGAGTTGGGGACAGTTGGGGACATCGGGAGGTGTTGGGGACA
>NW_024530335.1:0-720 GCF_017590135.1 Pyrgilauda ruficollis
CTGGAGTGACCACTGACCACTGGAGTGGCCACTGACCCATGGGAGTGGCCACTGACCCATGGGAGTGACCACTGACTGACCACAGGGGGCCTGGCCGGGGGGCACCGGCCATTGCAGGCGGGGCAGGTGAGTGACCACTGACCACTGACCAGAGTGACCACTGACCCATGGGAGTGACCACTGACTGACCACAGTGAGCACTGACCACTGACCAGAGTGACCAGAGTGACCAGAGTGACCACTGACTGAGCACACTGACCAGAGTGACCACTGACCCACGGCAGTGACCGCCGGGGGCTTTGGGGATTTTGGGGGCGTTTGGGGACATTTTGGGGGCCGTTTCTTGGGATATTTTTTTAATATTTTGGGGATATTTTGAGGACATTTTTTGGGATATTTTAGGGATATTTTGGGGATATTTTGGGGATATTTTGAGGATATTTTAGGGCCCTTTTGGGGGATATTTTGAGGCCATTTTGGGGCCGTTTTGGGGACTTTTTGGGATATTTTTTGGGATATTTTGGGGATGTTTTGAGAATATTTTGAGGCCATTTTGGGGCCATTTTGGGGATATTTTCAGGACATTTTGGGGATATATTTTTGGGATTTTGGGGTCCCCCCCCAGGAACTACGGGCCGTGCCTGGAGCTGCAGGAGGCAGCGCGGGGCCGGGATTTTTGGGGGGTATTTTTTGGGATATTTTCAGGATTTTTTTGGGATA
>NW_024530336.1:0-718 GCF_017590135.1 Pyrgilauda ruficollis
GGTAAATGAGACTGAGGAGTCAATATGGTTTTGGTAGTCATGGAGGTGGGTTTCCTGAAACTCCTTTTCTCAATATCTGAGAAAACTATTTTTAAATGGTAGATTTTAATTTTTATTCTAGTAATCCCAGTAGCAGTAGTCTGTGATTTTGAAAACAATTTATAAAATAAATAATTCTCATCTGTGTAAGCACACATCTACCAGTTGTCAGGAATATTTAGAAGGAAGATAGTCTAAATTATGGACACACTTCCAGCAGGTGTAAAATAACCAATTTTGGTACCTTTATGTAGAACACCTATAGCTCTTCTGGGTAGTTTTTATTTAGAGTTTGTATCTGATTATGCATTCTACTTAAAACAACATCATGATTCAAAATAGTATAAGAAACTGGGAAATAATTTAATCTGAACTCTCCAGTTCCTTTCAGTTCAATTTATCTTTTGGTTTTAGAATTTCATCTGCTTGTCACAGAAAAAGTCAAAAAGGGAAAGAACTGATAAAAGTGAAATGATTTATATTCAAAGCCACAACTCAGGAAAGGAAGAGTCTGCTTCATCACAGTACATTCATTCACTCAAGGAATTAAAAAACATAATATAAAAGAGACCATTACAAATTTTTGACCTATACCTTATTTGAAATTATAAATGTGTAAACAGCCAATAGTTACAGCAGCAATTCAAAGTCTGATTCTCCTTAGGGGCTTTTTTTTTTT
>NW_024530337.1:0-719 GCF_017590135.1 Pyrgilauda ruficollis
TTGGAAAAATTTGGGAGGATTTTGGGGAAGCTTTAGGGGGATTTGGGGGATTTTGGGGAATTTGGGGGAATTCTGGGGGATTTGGGGGAGAATTTGTGGGATTTAGGGAATTTGGGAAGATTTTGGGGAAGATTTGGGGATTTTTAGGGATTTTGGGGAAATTTTAGGGTGATTTGGGGAAGATTTAGGGTAGAGTTTTTGGGAATTTGGGAGAATTTTTGGGAATTTGGGGGGATTTTGGGTGGATTTTGGAGTGGTTTGGGGGAATTTTAGGGAATCTGGGGGGGAATTTGGGAGGGATTTTGGGGGATTTTGGAGGGAATTGGGATAAATTTGGGGATTTTTGGGTGGGATTTTCTGGATTTGGTGGAATTCGGGGGGAATTTGGGGGAATTTTGGGTTTTTGGGGTCACCTGGCCGCCCTTGCCGCCGGGGGGTCCCTCCTTGCCGGGGTGACCCTGGAGGAGAAAGGGACAAAATTGGGGGGGACCCCAAAATTTGGAGCCCCCAGATTTGGGGTTTTGGGGGTTTTGGGGTTTTTTTGGGGTTTTTTGGGGGGATTTGGGGTTTTTGGGACTCACGGGGGCTCCGTCGGATCCCGGCATTCCCGGCAGCCCCGGCTTCCCCTGCGGGCCCTGCAGAGAAATTTGGGGTCACCCTCGGCCAAAATCACCCCGAAATCATCCAAAACTACCCCAAAATCACCCCAAACCACCCCA
>NW_024530338.1:0-719 GCF_017590135.1 Pyrgilauda ruficollis
ACAGGGATGGATCCTGCTGGAACCACAAGGATGGGCCCGGATGGGGGGATCTGGATGGGAATGGAATCACAGGCACAGATCCACAGGGGGGTTCTGCACTTGGGGGGCTCCCACTGTGTTCCCGGCGAGCTCAGGGGTCTCCATCAGCTCCGGACCACGCTCAGCCTCACAAACCCTCCTCCCCTCCGGAGGGGCTGAACCCCCCGGGATCACTGACCCTCCTCTCTCTGTCCAGGCCAGTTCTACAGCAACGGCGGCCACTCCAACTCGGGGGGCGGCGGCGGCTCCTCGGGCTACGGCTCCTACTACCAGGGCGGCGACGGCTACACGGCCCCCGCGCCGCCCAAGCACGGCGGCAAGAAGCAGCAGCACGGCGGCGGCCAGAAGGCCTCGTACGGCTCCGGCTACGGCACCCACCAGGGCCAGCAGCCCTACGGGCAGGGCCAGTACGGCGGCTACGGCCCCGGGCAGGGCAAGCAGAAAGGCTACGGCCACGGCCAGGGTGGCTACTCCTACTCCAACTCCTACAACTCGCCCGGCGGCGGCTCCGACTACAACTACGAGAGCAAATACAGTGAGTGGAGAGGGGGAGCGGTGGGTGGGAGAGGTTTGGAGTTAAGGGTTGAGGTTGGGTTTGATCCCAAAGTTGGGTCAAAGTTGTTTCAGGGTTGTCTCTGCAGTAGTGGGAGGGGACCCTGGTGACCCCTCTGGGCTGGGGC
>NW_024530339.1:0-719 GCF_017590135.1 Pyrgilauda ruficollis
CTGTCCCCAAGGCTGTCCCCGTGTCCCAGAGCTGTCCCCAGCACTGTCCCCAGGGCTGTCCCCTGGCTGTCCCGTGTCCCAGAGCTGTCCCCATGTGTGTCCCCATGGCTGTCCCCATGTGTGTCCCCAGGGCCAGGGCCGTCCCGGTGTCACTCACGTCGGCGGGGGCCGCGTCCTCGGGCGGCAGGAAGTAGTGGGTGACCATCATGGTGGTGCCCTTGATGACCCCCACGTCGAACCACTGGTTCTCCTTCTTGGGCAGCGCCTTGGGCGGCGCCCCCGGCTCCGGCTTCTGCCACGCCACGGGGAAATGGGGATTTTGGGGGATTTGGGGGGATTTATGGGGGGAATTGGGGGATTTTGGGGGAAATTGGGGGATTTGGGGTGTGTCCCCAGGGCTGTCCCCATGTGTGTCCCCAGGGCTGTCCCGATGTGTGTCCCCAGGGCTGTCCCCATGTCCCCTGGCTGTCCCCATGTGTGTCCCCAAGGCTGTCCCCTGGCTGTCCCGTGTCCCAGGGCCGTCCCGGTGTCACTCACGTCGGCGGGGGCCGCGTCCTCGGGCGGCAGGAAGTAGTGGGTGACCATCATGGTGGTGCCCTTGATGACCCCCACGTCGAACCACTGGTTCTCCTTCTTGGGCAGCGCCTTGGGCGGCGCCCCCGGCTCCGGCTTCTGCCACGCCACGGGGAAATGGGGATTTTGGGGGATTTGGGGGGATT
>NW_024530340.1:0-719 GCF_017590135.1 Pyrgilauda ruficollis
TGACAGGGACACAGGGGTGTCACTGACCGGCCAGCGGATCCTCCTCCTCGCTGCTGGTGGAGGGCAGAGGCTCCTCCAGGATCCCCCGCGAGTCGGCGCCGGAAATGGCCCCGGCCGAGTCCCGGGTGGACGAACTCTCCGAGGATGAGGCCGGGGGGGAGCTGGGGGTGACATCACAGAGCTGTGACATCAACGAGGGGGGACACCCCAAAACCATGACCCCCCCGCCAAAACACTTCCCCCATCGACAGAGCAGGGGGGGAAGGGGAAGCTCTCACCTATCGTCCGGAGGCTGAGCGGTGTCGGGGGGGGCGGGAGGGGGTCCTTGGGGGGTTCCAGGAGGGTTTTGGGGGGCTGTTGGGGCAGGGGGAGCCCCCCCAGACTCTTCCAAGGTGCAGGAAGCCAAACTCGAGGTGTCCATGGGGGACCCCTCCAGCTGGCTGCTCACGGCCGTCAGCGCGTCCGAGTCCTCCGCCCGCTCTGGGGACAGCGACGCTGGGGGGGGAAAGGACACTGGAGCCCCCCCAGTCTGGGGAGAGTTCCCCCCACCCCAAAAAGGAGAAAACCCCCAAAAATCCAGGGGATCCCCCCAAAACCCGAGCACTTACTGATGGTGGGGGCAGGTGACAGCTCCATCTGAGTGGCCTCGGCGTCTTGGGGGGGTCGTCCGGGCCCCCCCTCTTCGTGCTCGGGGGGCTGGGGGGGGCGAGCAGGGATTT
>NW_024530341.1:0-719 GCF_017590135.1 Pyrgilauda ruficollis
CTACACTGATGAGCTGCCAAAGTATAAGAAATGCTGATTGTAAACTATATATTTATTTTAATTGTAAAGTAATATAAGACAGAACATAAGAAATTAAAAATCAAATAAACTAATAAAAGGTTCAGACATTAACAATTTAAAATAAACTACTATAGTAATCTTCTACAATAAAGTCCAGTCAGCATAAAGATGGTAATCCAATTTCCATGATTTTAGAGAAGTGCAGACATTGCTTGACTGAGAACTGAAAAATTCCTCAAACGGAACAAACACGAATCGACTAGGTCATACATACCTGTTTGAGAAGAGCCAAAATATAGAGTGGGAAAAGCTTGAGGGAATTTGGTGCTATCAGCATGGACTGCTGCAGATTTGAGGCAGTTGACATGTATGCTGCCAAGGAGTCCACCACGGCATTGACTAAGGCATCTCTTGCATCTGCAAGGCTGGATGAAACTGAGCGATCCACAGCTGGGGGATTAGAAGGAGGGAAGAAGTTACCAGACAGGGCCTCACTCCTTCCCTTGAAATTTGAAAATTTGAGTTGTGCTTCCAGGTTATGTTTTAAGAGTAAAAAATTTCCCAAACCACATCTGCAGTCCTAATTGTTTTTAGGAGTAAATTAGATGACTGTCCTTACAGAAACTCACTTTCATAATGCTCAAAGATATAGTGCAGCAAATTTTGGCTTCCTGGTTTGTACTCTTGGAGAATGAAAA
>NW_024530342.1:0-719 GCF_017590135.1 Pyrgilauda ruficollis
AAAAAAAAAAAGAAGCCTGGCTATAAGAAAGTGCTGATTGAGCAGAGTTAAAGTACTTCAAGGAAAGGTGTGCTTTGTCCACACAACCAAAGAAAAACTACAGAAAAGCTTTCCTCCTGCCCCTTACAAAGTCAAAATGCTTTGTCTGATGACAGCACAAGACATCTGAAACAAAAAAATGTGTATGGGGGTGAGGGGAGAAGGGAGAGTCCTATGAGGGGAAAGATTGTTCATTTTGCTGGCAATTTTAAAATTCACCTGCTTGTTCCATGCCAAAACAAAAAAAATATTCAAAACACAAGGAACACAAAAATCCTGCCTTCCAACCAATTATACTCCTAACTGATGGTCACAACAGTTTATTTGCCCAGAGCAGCTGATCATTTATTGTATAAATATGACTTCAACCTATCCTAGTGTTTGGAAACATTCAGGAAAGCCTTTCTGTATCCAGCCACTGCTTGGAACCAGATAGCACTGCTCGCTCAGTGGCTCGTGTGTGATGCTGAGAAAATCATGAGAAAACTGAGATGTAGAGCTCTTATCCAGAAACCTGATACAAAATTCATTTACAGCTGCAGAGTGATGAGCCTGCCCAACCAAAGACTTGATACAACAGTGTTATCACTCCAGGATATATTTAGATGTACCATGGATTCCTCTAAGACAGTAAGAAGCTGCAATGCAATAACTTAAAATCAGAATAGAATCATGGAATG
>NW_024530343.1:0-719 GCF_017590135.1 Pyrgilauda ruficollis
AGCAGCAGCAGCAGTGAAGGAACAAAACCAGCATTTGATTTCTTTGCACAGAGGTCTATTCCAGAGAACTTAAACCCACCCAGGCACCAACCTCCAGAATTAAGCAATGTCCTGCATGGCCCAAGCCCAGGTTCAACTCCCTCTCTATAAATCAGATAATTAAACAGCTGATACCAAACAAGTGCCTCTGCCATTCTCAGAATGTTTTATGTTCACATCACAAGCAATCCTGCAAAGCCTTGATAGGTGTATTCATTATTTATGGTCTGCCATAATTATATTTGGTACTTCTAGCTTAGCCTGCAGGAGGCAGTGTCATCTGTGCAAAGCAGAACTTGTCAATGCTAATGAACTTTTTCAGGGGTTTTAAAAACTGTGATTTCTCTTAAAACCAACTAATTCAAAATGGCAAGAAATTTCATAAGAACAACTGGTCTATGACAAAACTAGGAAGGGTGCTATCAGTTTAAAACATGAGGGTTTACCCTCAGTTTTTTTCCCCCTCCAAATAAAAACTGCAACCTATCTTCTAGTTTCTACTTTTATGGTGTCCATGTTCTCAGTCCTTTGCATAAATTTGCACAGACTGCTCCGGTGTTTCTTAATAGCAAGATATTTAAGC
Organism: Pyrgilauda ruficollis; assembly: GCF_017590135.1. Classification (NCBI taxonomy): domain Eukaryota; kingdom Metazoa; phylum Chordata; class Aves; order Passeriformes; family Passeridae; genus Pyrgilauda; species Pyrgilauda ruficollis. The sequence goes on from NW_024530343.1 coordinate 623, forward strand.
AGAAGCCAGTGCTCACCTTCAGGCTGGAGCTAGCTACCACTAGCAGCATCTAATCTGCCTGCTTTTGAATGTTAAAAACAAAATAAAGTGATAAATC
>NW_024530344.1:0-14694 GCF_017590135.1 Pyrgilauda ruficollis
CAAATGAATCCTGCACCACAACAATCCCTTATTAAATTTTACAGAAATTCTTTTTCTTGAACTCCGTTCTTCACAGAATCTATGGGTGCCTTGCAACCAGGGTTACCCATTCCTTCAATGATTCCCCAGGATTGGCCAATTGTTGTGATTGATCTTAAGGATTGCTTTTTTATAATTGCAGTGCATCCAGAGGATTGTTATCTGTTTGCATTCTCTTTACCCAGCGTAAATTATGAGGCACCTATGAAAAGGAATCATTGGGTTGTTTTAGCACAAGGTATGAAAAACAATCTGACAATTTGTCAGCTTTTTGTAGCTGATGCCTTGGAACCAGTCAGGCAGAAGTTTTGCAATGCTTTGATATGCCACTATACAGATTATATTTTAATTGCTTCACAACATCAAGCTGAGCTTGAATTCATCCTTTTACATATGATTCCGGGTCTGGAATCTTGTGGGGTACAAATAGCTCCTAAAAATGTACAAAAAAATGGCACCTTGGAATTACCTTGGATGGTTTATAAGTGAGAAAGCTGTCTGCCCACAACCTTTGAAATTGGTGCTTTCTGTAAAAGCATTACATGATTTGCAAAAATTGTTAGGTATGATAAATTGGATTAGGCCGATGCTTGGCATCACAAATGAAGAAATGAGCCCTTTATTCAAATTGCTGAAAGCTGGCACTGGTTTGTTGTCTGCACAAACACAAAGGAGGCTTATCTCACCCTTAAGATAATTGCTGACAAAATTAGCTCCTGTAATGTGGTCAGTTATGTTGTGGATTTACTTGTGACTCTTTTTGCAATTAATAACACTTTTCAGCCTTCTGCCATTCTTGGGCAGATGCCCACAGATGGCAAAAATGTTTTTGATCCTGTTACCAGAGGCAGACAACGTGCCAGTCAAATATTAGGGCAAGATCCCAATATAATTGTCATTCCTTCACAGAGGCATGAATTTGATTGTTTACTATGAGACTCAATATCTTGTGCTGTTTCTTTTGCTGATTTCTCAGGGAAAATCTTGTATCATTTGCCACCTCACAAACTCCTTCAGGCTCTAAACCCTCTCCCACTAAGTGTTAACTCCTTTGCCACCTCAGCCCCAATTCCAAATACTTTAACTGTGTTTATAGATGGATCAGGAAAAACTCAGAAAGCTGCAGTGACTTGGTATGATGGAGTCAAGTGGAAAGATCATGTTACACAGACTGGCTCTGCACAAGTAGTCGAACTCAGAGCTGCAGTGGAGGTGTTTCATCTGTTTCCTAACTCATCTTTTAATCTCATAGCAGATAGTGTGTATGTTACTGGAATACTTCTGTGAATGCCTGACATTTCTCTGCACTTTGTAAATACTGCTGATATAACCCTGTTACCTGTCAATTTAATATTTCTCATTCGTTCTCATCATACACCATTTTTTGTCGTGTATATGCACTCCTGTAGCAGGCACAGGGCCTGCAATGCCTCCATGGCATTCAGCAGCCCAAGATAGGAAATGCCTAGTCATGATGACTGGACCTAAGAAGCCCCTCTTCTGCCTTCGGACCCTTGCTTATCTCTCTGTTAGACTATAGGTCACTTTCGCCTCGACCCTTACTATTGGACAATTTCTAAAACTCCTGTACCCTATATAAAGAGCTACTTTTGCCCAGCTCGGCAGAAGAGCTGTCCTTGAGACCTTTGCAGAAGACTCCAATAAAGACATCTCTGTGAAACCTCATACAGCCTTCTCCTCTCTCTCCTGGCATCTGCCAAAGGCATTTTGCAAGCTAAAGAGCTGAAATCACAAATGAGCTGATAATCACAAAGAGCTGAACTGCTTGCTAAAGTTGCATTCAGCTCTGAAGCCTGCCTGAGGGGCCTGGAAAAGTTGTGCTTAATTGCACTTCTTTGTCTTGGACACCCACGGCAGCCGGGAGTTGGGGAGACCCCGAAATGCCAGAGTCACCTCACACTCCCATACTAACTTACCAGGTCCCCTAATGGAAGGAAATGCTCATGCTGACTGCTCGACAATGGCAGTCATATCTAATCAGACATTTACAGCTGCCTCAGAATCTCATGCCTTTTTTCACCAAAACCCTGCTGCTTTATCTAAAGATTATGGTATTTCAATATCCCAGGCATGCATGATTGCTAATGCTTGTCCTGACTGCTAGCATTTTTCTTCTCCTAATGTGCCTGGTGGAGTAGTACATAGAGGGCTTGCAGCCTGTCAATTATGGTAAACTGATGGTATGCACATTCCTTCCTTTGGCTGGCAGAAATTTGTTCATTGTTCTATTGACTTATTTTCAGGCTTTTTAGTCACCACACATACAGGTTGAATCTGCAAAGGATGTTCGTCTCCACCTTCTCCGTGCATTTGCGACAATTGGTCAGCCATAGGATATTGACACTGATAATGGGCCTGCTTATCAATCCAGTTCTGTTGCTATGTATTTACAGGCCTGGGGTGTTCGCCACTCCTTTGGAATTGCCCACAATCCCTCCTCTCAGGGGGTTGTGGAATGGATGAATCGCACACTCAAAAATCTCCTTCTTAAGCAGAAAAGACGAAACCCTGGAGTGGTATTGTAGCAACAACAGACCCAACGCAGCAATAATGTGCATTGACTCCATGATTGCAGAAGGCTGATCAATGCTTTATTAAGCTATACTATACTATATTACACTACTACACTGTACTACTAAGAAAACCCCATCGCCCTTGCCAGGCAGTCTGATACACACATGGATCCAATTGGTCAATGAATCAAAACACCATCACAAGAGTCCAATTAAGAACCAGACCTTCAATTTGACTAATTCCCAAAAATGGTGAGGGTTCATCAGTTGCACGGTCACCCGACAAGGGGCCAGCATCCAGAGATGACTGGGATGATGTTGCTGCTCGTGGGTGCCGGTGTTCCACTGCCAGGCCATGCCTCCAGTGGGGGCCAGGTTGCTGATCTCCATCACTGTCACTGTCCACGTCCTGGGGCTGGGGCAGGCAGGACAGCCTGCAGGAGGATGGCGGGCCGGCTGGAGGCACCAAAGTAGTGGAGTCAGCTGCAAGCCCCGAGGGGGGGAAGTTGGCAATAGCCAGCTGGGCGGGGGACTCGGCCATGGCGGGCGGTATGAGGGACCCGGCCATGGCAGGCAGCACGGGCTGCGGCGGTGAAGCTGCAAGAGACATGATGCCCGCTGATCCACAAGCAGCAGATGGATGAGGAGGAGGAGGCACAGGCCATTGAGCCATTTCTACAGATGAAAGCGGAGGGGCAGAAGAGACCACGGCTCCGGTCGCATCATTTGTTGGCAGTGAACATGCTGCTGCTGCCGCTGCCACTGCCACCTGCGCTGCAGAGGAGGGGCGGGCTGGCGGGGGGAACGAAGTCAGCAGGAACAAAGGCGCACCTGCGAGAGCTGGCAGTGTGGGGGAGGGGGTGGCATGTTGTAGTGTGCTTTTATACTTTGTAATACTTTGTAATACTTTGTAATAGTTTTGATTTTGTATCCCCTTATTCTCCCCAGATGATGTACCCCTTTTTGTACCCCCTTCCTCTACCTGTGTAACCATTCTCCTGTGTTGAGATCATCCCCCAAATCCCTGCCCTGGCTCTCTGTCAGTCACTCAGCATCCCATCCCCTCTATCTAGAACTTTCGGTCAAAGCCGTCCCTTCACACGGAACCAGTTTCTGGCGACCCGGCTGGCACAGAAGGCATCGCGGGCACAGTGGAGCAGCAGGTCTGTACCGGGCCGGCCCAGGGGCTGCCACCCCCGGCCGCCAAGGCCGCGCAGGCCCCACAGAGCAGCGCAAGTCCCAGCGAAAGCACAGGTGGGCTGCACGGTGTTAAAAACAATTCCAGGCGGGCTGCGGGCTCTAGGAGTCCACGACGATCATGCTGAGGTTGTTGCTGAAGATGACCCTGCCGTCCCTGGTGCTGCTGCACTCGGGCTGGCACAGGGCCTCCCGCAGCCGCCGCCGCAGCGCCGCCGGGGCCGTGCCCAGGAAGTTCTTGGTGCCCGTCAGGAAATCCATCATGCGGCCGCCCACCGCGTCCCCCTCGGTGAAGCACTCGGTGATGTCCCAGCCCGACGGCAGCTCGTAGACGCGGTGCTGCACCCCCAGCCCCTGCAGCACCTCCGTGATGCCGCTGCAGGTGATGTAGTGGCCACTGTCGGTGGCGGGCAGGCAGTCCCTGTGCTTCCTCCACAGGCTGGCCCAGCCGCTGCTGTCTGCAGGGCCACCAGGGAAGGTTATTATTGTTGTAGTGTGCTTTTATACTTTGTAATACTTTGTAATAGTTTTGATTTTGTATCCCCTTATTTTCCCCAGATGATGTACCCCTTTTTGTACCCCCTTCCTCTACCTGTGTAACCATTCTCCTGTGTTGAGATCATCCCCCAAATCCCCGCCCTGGCTCTCTGTCAGTCACTCAGCATCCCATCCCCTCTATCTAGAACTTTCTTTCAAAGCTGTCCAGTGATTAGCCCGAAGCCAGGGGGCAGCCCCCCAAGGATGATGTTATACGCTATCCCAAATGTCCATCCTTAAGGGTGCATCCCTGGAGGGTCTTTATTGGTCAGCAAATGTATCTACCCTCGGTTTCCTCCCCCCCTTTAAATGTAACCTTGAGATTTCTTTGTTTCACTCTGAGCACAGCGCCCACTGAGGTGTGGGGCCCCCTGAGGAGCTCCAAATAAATCTTGGACTGGCCCCTTACTCAGAGTCGGCCTTTTACCCTCTACCGATGTCTCCAGCGTCTCTTCTGCTGCAAAGGTGACTAGCCTAGCTGCCCTCAGTACCCTCGGGGCACCAGAGAGTGTCCCCCCGATGTCGGTCACTTCGGGGCTGCCCCCCCGTTGTTTGCCGACCCGGGGCTGGCCGGGGTTCACTGGGAGGCACCCAGAGAGACGGAGACAGTGGCGCACACACTCGCGCTGGCTCTGCAGATGGGAACGGAGAAGCCAAAGGGGCGGTCATTCCAGCCATGTCACTCACTGGCAGTGGAGGTGTTTGCGCTGCCGCCTGCAGTGCAGGGGAAGAAGGAACTGGTGGCAGGGGCAGGGAAGCTGGCTGGCCATCCAAGGGCTGTCCCCCGGCCAGCTGCAGTGCAGAGAGGGCTGGAAATGCCAACTCTGGCAGGGGCACTCTGGCTGTCACTTGTGGAGAAATGAAAGCTGGCGCCGCCAGATGGGGTGGAACAAATTGCGGCAGGGGCCCCCCTGTGGTCTCTCGGGGTGCAGGGGGAGCTGGCACCAGTGGATAGGGCAAAGCCAATCGTGGTAGGGACCCTCCTGTGGTCTCTCGTAGGGCAGGGGGAGCCGGAATTGCCAGCTGTGTCAGGGACACCCCGGCCGCCGCCTGAGGTGCTGGGGAAGCCGAAGGTGGCGCGAATGGAGGGGGACACTCCGCCAGGTCCAATCAGAACGCCCTACCGAAGTCGTTGTGAGCCGCGTCACAAGAGAAGGATTTTTCGGCTTTATATAATCATGTGGGGAAGGATATTTTGGTGAAACATAGTCCCTGGGCGGGAGGTAGATTCCGTGGGGAATCCCCATGTCTCTTGAGTCGAGAAAGAGCTGGCAGCCACCTGCCTGTTCCCCTGTCCCCCCAGGGTGTCTGTGTCCACAGAGAGACCATCTTTGCTTTCTGAGTTCCCCATCTCTGTTTCACTTCCCCTTAGGGTCCAGCCTTGCAAAGCTCTTGAAAAGATCCCCAGCTGAGTGCTAACTGGGGTGCAGTCTTATCTCCGCTGATGACCTCGTCCCACAGGCAGTTGCCTAGTTACTGCCAAGTCTCTGGATTAAATGAGGTGTCTGTGTCTACTGAAAAGTCATGGGACCTTGCCCAGGCAAGTAAAGCAGGCAGGGAATGATCTGACACAGGAACCCACATACGTGGCAAAGTGTCCTTCCATGTAGAAAGAACTAATCTCTCTTCCGTAGAAAGTTGGTTCCCCATGTTAAAGGAAACCCTTCCCAGCATCCCGCACAAAGCAATAGTCTACCCCGGGATGTAGACACTTTAGCTATGGTGGGAAAAGCCGTTCCACACTAGCTCTTTGGCATTGGGCTGCTACCCGTGGTCATTAAAGACCAGCTGTCTCAAGGAGGCAAGGGGAAAATCACCATTACCTCTCTTAAATGGAGGACAGAGGGAGTCCAGTCCATACTGCGAGGACCGGCAGGGCTGCCACGGTGCCTCCCGGTGGGGTAGATCCAAAGCGTCCCGTTCGTCCTGCAGTTTCTGGAGGGGTCACCAGATGTCGCCGTTGAGTTAGGAATGGCTGAAGGAAGGCGACTGACTCCAGTGCTCAGAAGGCATGAAGCGAGGTTTATTAGGAACTACATATATTTATCGGCAGAATCGTTCACCCAGAACCTGATTGGTTCTTAAACAACACCCCTCACACCATTGGTTAATTAGGAACAATACCTTTTTGTAAATATCTTTCCATAAACATCACATACAAGCATTCCACATGTTCACAAACACCAGGTGCAGAGATTAAGATAAGAATTGTTTTAATTCTTTCTCTGAGTTTTCTCACAACTTCCCTAGGACAATGCCTGGAAAAGTTATCTGTTTCTTTCTCTGACTGTCAGCATCCACACAACTCAGTCCCAGAAAATTTGAAAGACTTACAGTCCAGTCCTTGCAGTCTTCATGGGTTCTTGGTGCTATTACTAGGTCATCAATGTACTGCAGAAGTGTACCTTCACCAAGTGGCGGTGTCCAGGCTTCCAGTTCTTTAGCTAATTGATCTTCAAATATTGTGGGGCTATTTTTGAATCCTTGTGGCAATGCAGTCCATGTAAGTTGGCTTTTTTCCCCTGTTTTGGGGTTTTCCCATTCAAAGGCAAAAATTTCCTGAGTGCTTTCAGCTTTCAGCTAATGGCAAACAAAAGAAAGCATCTTTTAGATCTAAAACTGAAAACCACACCCAGTCACTCCGTAATATTGCAGCTGCATTTTCTGTCTCAGTTAACTCTGATAGCATTAAATCTATATCCTCCCAATCAACATTTTGATTTTTAACAACTAATTCAAACCTCTTTGCTACCTTTTCAGGGTCTTCTCTATACATTCTGGCTGCCTCTCTCAGGTATTTAAATCCAAAGCTGTAAATGGTGCTTTAACTTTTGTTATTCCTCCCTCTGGCCCTATCACTTTGTCTAAGCGGTACTATAAGCTTCTTCTCTACAGGGGTCTTACTCCTAGTTCTGGATGATATTCCTGAGCTAGCCTCACTTGTCCCTCTGTCCCCACTATCCTCTGGGGATGTTTGGGATACTGGGGATGTTGTCCCTGATGTTAGGGTGTCACCACCACACTTCATTAACTCCTGGGTTTCTAAGGGATCCTGGTCTCCCTCGGCTTTGAGCTTTAAACATCTTTGCCCTATACTGCATGATGAGCAACACCTCTTCATACAGCTTTTTCCTTTTGCTTCCTTTTCTAACAACAGGACCATTGAGTCCTGTGGTGCTAAATTAATGTCACACTGCTTCTGCCACTCCAGCTGGCATCTTAAAGTAAAGAAACAATCCACATAAGAAACTTCATTCCATTTTCCTTGTCTTCTCAAAAACAGCATTAATTGTATGTAGCCATGATATTTTATGAAAAATCCTTTGCTAGGATTTTTCTCCTATTCTAACTGAGAAGCCTCAGAAAAGAAATGTAAACAATTAACTATCTGATGGCTGTGGAATGTGGTCTGGACATTGTTTACCAAAAGGTGCACCTTTGATTGGTTCATGTGAGTTGTTTCTACTTAATAACTAATCAAAGATGCAGCTGGCTCGGACTCTGAGAGTCACAAGCTTTTGTTATAATTCCTCTCCTGTTCTTTCTAGCCTTCTGATGGATCCTTTTCTCTCTATTCTTTTTAGTATAGTTTTTAATATAGCATTTTAATATAATATATATCATAATATAATAAATCAGCCTTCTGAAACATGGAGTCAAGATTCTCGTCTCTTCCCTCGTCTGGGCACCCTTGAACACAACCATAATTGTAAGAAGGTGTTATAATTTGAAGTCCCATTTTCTGGCTACTTTTTGCCATCATCTAGTTTATACAGTGGCCACCATTGATTATAGTACTTAATCAAGGTGCTCTTTTTCATAGTTCCTCCGGGGATTCCTCCCAATTCTTTCCAATGTGCTGACACACATCCTAATGGACTTTTCTGGGTTATCTCTTTGCTTACTGGTGATCCCATTGTCTCCCTTGACTGCTCTTTCTCCTTTCTCTTTTCTCTTTCTTCCACGCAAACCTAACTTTACACTTTCTACACATTTCCTCTTAATTTTCTTCCTAAATCTCCCAACTTCAGGGAACCAACACCCTTCTTCCACATACTAAGGCAACAATAGATGTTCTTCATAATTCTCTTCTTATCCTCAGCCACTCTTCTCTTACTCTATCATGGTCTCCCCCTTCATTATCTGTCAAGTTATTTATCCTTGCTCTTTCTAGTCTAATACTAAGCTTGCTCTCCTGGCAGTTTGGACACCACTTACTCCTTTTAGTGGATGTACAGTACCACTTTCTCTGGCAATTGGCACATGTGCACAAAGTCCAAGTCTCACAACTATTCCTACACACTAAACACAAGATTTCAAAAGGAGCTGGGATGAAATCAGATGGAATTACATCAGAAAAATATTGGGGGTCTGGGTGTTCCCAATCAAGAGCTAAGATTCTCCCTTGCCAAATATATGACCCATCTCCATTAGGATAACAAGGGTTAACTCTAAACTATCGATCCCGACAACTTGTACTCACTCATTCATTCATTATCACTTGTTTTGCTTTTCTGTGGCCGTTCCCATCACTGGGTTATGGAACCACAGATAGAGCTCTGCACTAGTTTCGTGCCTGCAGCACGTCTCTTTCACTCCCAGTCATACATAATAACACCACAAGAAAACAACAGCAGGGACTACAACCTCTGGGGGACTCTAAGCACAACCCTGGGGGTCTCTAACTCCTTATTCCTTAAAGGTACCTTTCCTTTTGCCTGGGACTAATTTTGGGAGACCCCAGTCTCCTTGGGGTTTTCCACCCACCCTCGAGGACTTGAACCCCGGACCTCTCATGAGTACTACTTAGTCAGACAGAAAATACCTTCATTTGGTGCAGATGGTCCTTGTCTACCCCCATCGTGAGCCAAAGGACAGCTGAGCTCCCCCTGAAAATTCAGGGTCATGACTGGGAGGTCTGCTTACCCCTGGATCTGGCAGCTGGCCAGACAGGGTCCCATCTGGAGTGCCAGTTGATTCACCTCAGAGACTGACTCAGTGAGGTGGGTATTTGCTTTATTTGGTGATGGGTGTGTGGGGGATCACTCTCCTAACACGCACACCCAGCACTTTTACACAGCCCAATTTATGGTTAAATTTCATGCATATTCATTACATTCTTTGGGATAGGAGTGGTTATACAAATAACTTCTCAGAAGTCATTAATATCATTAGCATACATGACGCACAAGTGCAGTGTACTCTGGTGATTGTCTTCCTCAGGGGTCATTCTGATGAAGGCCGGCAGTCTTCCTCACTCTGCCCTTTTCACCTTTCTTTTTGAAGCATGCGCAGTCCTTCGCTGGCTGGTTCAGCATTTTTTGCTGACAGTAGGTTTTGTTCCTCTTATCTTGACAAGGTGCATTCTGCTTCTCTTATCTTGACAAGGCTAAGATGCATCCTGCTTCTTAGGCTTGTGATTAATATTTGCTGACTCTTAATAGTTAACTCATGCTTACATGAGTTAACTATTGATCAACTCTTTTCAGTTTATGTAAGCCTGGTCGGTTTGAAAAAGTCATAAAAGTCTCTGCATAAACAAGTTCTTCCCAACGGTGTTCCTGGAGGAGTTGGAATAATAATTTTGATATTAATTCACTTTCTAAGTTGCTGAATGGAGGCCAGGTCCTTCCTTTCCCTAATTCCTGCATGGGTCATACCTGTGTAGAAAGCCGAACTAGTTCTTTTTTGATAAAAGACATCTTTTTGCCTGTCAGAGTATGCCAAAGTTTTAACAATAAATCTAACGGGGAATTTCGGGGGATTTCTATTTCTTCCTCACTTGAGAATATGCATCCCATATATCTATTTACAAACAGAAAAAAAGCTGCTGAGAGCTCGTGCAAGAGAAAAAAGTTGCCCCAGCCAGGATCCGAACCACAGTCCCTGTGATTAGCTGATCAGTGCGTAATGCCAGCATCACCTGGCTACAGGGAAAGATTTGTATTTACAGTGTTAAGGCAGTATTAAGGAAAGGCATCCTCTCCTTCCTTACAGCCGGACAGAACCACTGCAGGAACCAGGGGCGGAACGAAACCTAGTAAACAAACAAAAGTCCCCCTATGGGCCCCCTGGACCCTTCCCTGCCCAAACAAAACAAGAGATCTTTTGATGCAAAACCCACAAATGCTAGCAACAAAATGCCACTTTCTACCACCTAGGAGTACATTTGCTTCCACGCTGGATTCTGGAACGCCTGGAGTTCCTTGGATTGCAGCGAAAAGCCCCTGTTTGAAAATGCCAACAGAACAGGGGGAGTAGGATGTTTCTCGGTCCAAGAAGCTGTATTCTGGAGTACCTCTTATCCCGGTGGAGTTCGCCAAGCAACTAATGCCTTTTTATGGTCCCTAAAAACACGAGCCAGACACAGATGATAAAAATGCAATTACCTTTTATGAAGGGTCCTTCAGGTGCACAACACGCCAAAATACACGCCGAAAATGTGCCAAAGGTGCACACATGACATAGAGCAAGCAAAGTTTATAAGTTTAGCAAATTAGCATAACTGACAAGAATCCCCAATTAGAAACACAGGAGATGAGGTAATTTCTCCTTTTGGTTTGACTCTCTTCTATAGCCCCCTTAGATACTAGATAAACATTGTTTATGGGAGTGTCTCAAGAAGCTGGTTCGAACTTGGTTCTCAGAAGAAGCAAAATTAGGATTGGGGCCTAAGAATGTGTTTTGTCTTTCTGTCTTACAGATGGGTAATGCGATGGTTGGCTCTTGCAATTAAGGGATGAATATTATGTGTATGTTAAGAGAAATCTTATAGATGTATAGTTATGTTATTGTGATTTGTTCTCCCTATAGTTGCATTTCCCCTCTCCCTTGTATTGTTGCCACTGGACGGCCACTGGACGCCCTGGGTGAATCAAGGGCTTATAAAAACTGAAAGAGTTAAAAGTTTAGCTAGATTTAGTTAGGGGAGATAGAAACAAGAGTATAGCAAGAAGAGTAGAATTAATAAGGGTTAGTTAATTATTAGCAGATGGAATAGTTAAGGCTAAGATGTAAATCATATATTTGTCTTTACTGTGTTTAAAGAAGCAGGATGGGATGCAGATTTAATTGTGAAAAAGAAGAGGACCATGGCCTGCACCTGGGCCCCAAAACTTGAACTAGAGCCAAGGGGTCCGAAAGCCTACCAACAAGGCAAAAGTAAAAGGCCACTTTGACCTCAGAAGACCACCGACCCATTTCAAAACTCACCGACCCATTTGAAGTGAAAGATTGCGCAAGCGTGAAGGAATTTTGGACTCAATTTTAATACATTTTAATATGAAGCCGGGGTAGGTGGGGTTAGGTAATGAATATGTATTAGACGTTTTGGGAATTGTATGAATATGTAATACTTTTTTAGAAAAATAGAGAGCCGGAGCCTGTGATTCTTTGCACATGCCTTTGGAAATTATTCTGCTTGTGCCCGGCACTGTAATAAACATACCACTTCCTAACTTTAATTAGTTGGGGAGTTCTATTCCACACCTCATTGGTAGTAGGGGCATCTGGGAGGACAGCAGGCTTGTTACTAGGAGGTGCAACATTACAACACCTGACATCCAATCAAGTTGCAAGGAAGTAGCCTCCATCAATGGACAGCGAAGAAGAGTTGAATGACAGACTTTGGTAGGTGTTAGGGTTACCTGATGCAACACCAGGGGGTATAAAAGGGGGAGCAGCCATTTTGTGGGTGAGCACATGGTGGTTTAGCTCTATGCTCCCAGCATTGCTCTTTGTCCTTATTCAGTCCTTTGTTGTATTTGTTAAGGTTAAATAAACCTTTGAAATTTTAAAGTGAGCAGTCGTTTCTCACATTAACAGAGTAGACAAAATGCTAGCTATGAATCGATATAGTCATACAATAATGGGTGTCCTGGATTAGGGCAAATCTGGGAGAAAACCTCCAAAAAGGGAGCCCTCCCAGAAAGCAAACCCACATGGCCCCTCCCCCCTACCTGTTCGGGAAGGATTCCTTGGAGAGAAGTGGAAAGAACATGTTTATTTAACAGGCAAAACACCCCCAGCACACAAAATTAACAATACCAGATGACAACACTCTTTCACCCATCTGAAAAGGATGACAAATTCAGAAAGTCTCTCCTGGGAGTGGTTGCTCTGTTGTCGGTCCCTCCGGTGCTGGGGATAGCTGCTGCAGGCCCACAAGATGCAAACTCTTGGTGTTTCCCATGTCCCAGTCCGGAGCAGGTTTGAGTGGTTCCAAAAAAGGGAAAGGAAAAACAGTCCAGAGAAAAATTTGGACTGCTTAGCTAAACTAACCAATGAGCAGAAGCAAAAAGCAAGAGCAAAGCAGGACCACAGCAGAAGCAAGAGCAAGTCCAAAGCAAAAAGCAAAAAGCAAAGCAAAAAGCAAAAGCAGCACTATGTACTGCCCCGTCTCTGTGTCCCTCCAGCCGTGGGGGAGCAGGCTTATAACAAACCAAAACAAAACATTCACTCTTCAGAGCCAGTCTTGAAGGCACAGAACATAATATCCAGCATAAACAGAACACACGATTGGGGATACAAGCATCATAACATCACCCTAGGACAGGGCTACAGAGATACAAATATATGTGAAGAATATATAAAAGCAAAAATCAGTTTGGCATTGTGGCAGGACCTTTCACCCCCTGATACAGCAGAAACTTATCTCCCCATTACATATGGCTAAGTCAGACCGGAATGGTTTATCATGTGATGAATTATCTCAGCTGAACACCTCCTTAGCCAGCAATAAACATCTTGCCCTTTGCATGAGAAGGATGAGCCAAAATTAGTGACTGACAGAACACAAGCACTTTTACAACTATAAAAGACCACTATGATTTTCATGAAATCAGAAAGGGCTTATGCACTCTCTGAGTGTATAGAGTTCTCCTCAGCATGGAGACATTCACCTCAAGTTACTTCCCTGGGATTGAGAGGAATTGGGCCATTCTCTGCACACCACTATCATTAGTTGGTAAGTGAGATTGGCTCCTAATCTATACTGTTTCTTCTTTAGCTGTAATATAGGTACCTTTATAGTTCACTGTATCTTTATCTGCTAGTAGTGGGGGTTTTTGTTTATCCTGTGTAGTAAGTCTGTTTAAGTCTTATGTCTGTTTTCCTTGGTCTCTTCAATAAATAATTAATGTTGAAGTAGGCCTGATCAGTCATTAAGAACTTGCGAGCAAGAGTGGATTTTGAGGTGCTGGCCACCTCAATAAAACTGCTATCTACTGCCAGAAACCTGGAAAGGCAGTGATTTGGCTAAGCTCTCCCCTCTCCATTTGCAACAGGCATTAAGAGCACACCAATTATTTAATACTAATTGCAAAGGGGAGTTTTTGGGAATCTCTTCCTCCTCTGAGAATTTACAACCCACTTTCCCTATTTTATACAGAGAAAAGCTGAAAAGAGAAAATAATTACCAGTCTCCTAGACCAGGGCACAAACCTTGAGCCACACACTTCTAAAGCAAACTACTATGCTATGTTCTCTCTCTGTTACAGGCAGGAGAAAGGGAAATCCTAGGGACTAAAAGAGTGAAAGAAACAATGTGAAGAAAAAAAGTTTTCCCTGTCTGTTGTGATAAGGCACGAAATGATGACACAGACACTGCTGTTCTCGAGGGGAACAAAAAAGAAGAAGCTTTATTTTCTGACTCCAACATTTATAGTTTTCCAAAGGTGACAGTGGATTGGAGGGTGACAGTGCCACCTCTCCAATGCCACTGGACAGACCAAGGGTCCATCAATTCTCTCCACCTCCATGAAAGAATGCAAAACATAGGTTATTTACAGAACTGTGTGTGAGAAAGTTTGTTGAGAGAATGTAAACATCAGAAGGCTTAACAAAGTCTTACAAAATCAGGGCGACACCTGTCAGAATTCAAACCCCACTACCTGAGATCCAAAGACCAGAGCTTAATGCCAGCACCACCTGGCCACAGGCCAAGGTATGCAGGTACTGTCTTAAGACAATGCCTCTTCCCAAAATCACATTGGCAGTGGCTGCAGGCACAGACAGACCAAACCACTGCCTATGGAGAGTGGAGGAGAAGAAACACAGCAAACGAACAAAAGCCTCTCCCTGTGGGCCAGCAGCCCCTTCCTCATGCCAGACAAAACCACAGGAGATCACCAAATGCAAAAAGTACAAATGCTAGCAACAAAATACCATTTTTATCACCTATGAGTTACTTTTGCTTCCATGCTGGATTCTGGAACCCCAGGAGTTTCTCGGATTGCTGCAAAAAAAACCCTTCAAAATGCCAGCAGAAGAGGGGGAGCAGGATGTTAACTCAGTCCAAAAAACTGTATTCAGAGGTCCCTCTTGTCCTGGTGGAGTCTCCACGAAGCACTTGTATTTTGGGCCCTGTCTCTGTCTCTCTGGGTGCCTC
>NW_024530345.1:0-718 GCF_017590135.1 Pyrgilauda ruficollis
GAACTTGTTTTTGTCTGAATCACAGCTGGAGTGAAATAATATTATTGTTACTGGACTTTTGAGGAAAATTACTGACCTGATTGAGTCCAGGATGGAATCTGATGGAAGAGTAAAGCCAAGCATCTCACAGCCCTATGAACGGGGTCCCAGGGGAGGCCCTTTGAGGTCCCATGCCCCCAGTGGCTGTGCCAGCATGTCCCTTGGAGCAGGATGTGCCTCTTGGTGCTCATCAACCCACAGGTTTGGGACTCAAAGGAGCTTCATCAAAAACTGACAGTGGGGCTGGGCTGGTACCCCCTCCTCGAGGCTGAAGCCTTTGCCCACTGAGAGATGCAAAGGCATCCCGTGTGGGCTTTCCACTGAACTCTGGGAGAGCTTTAAACAGGGGCTTTGTACACATGCACACACACAAAGGAATATTTGAATATATACACGTATATATGTCTGTGTGCATGTGTGAAAATTGACTTCAACACTTTACAGCAAGTGTAGCATCAATGCTGCCATCTTAGATTCAAAATTACTGTAAATCCTACAGAATCATTCTGTAAATTAGTCAATGATTAAGTTCTGCCACATCCTTTAGACATAAAGCACCGAGCAATTCCAAGGGTAGGTTTGGAAAGGGGTTCATTGTGAAACCTGTGATCCTGTGGGAGCATCTCCCTTCCCTTTCTGCATCCTTACCTTCTCCATCCTCACCCTTTTGCATCCCCAG
>NW_024530346.1:0-718 GCF_017590135.1 Pyrgilauda ruficollis
AAAAAAAAAAAAAAGCCAAAAAAACCACCAGTTATTCAGGTATTTTGAATCCAAATGCTGATGGACTGAATCCCAGTTTGAGTTAACTTTCAGAAATATTTCTCTTTCTGCTGTAGGCATATGATTAACAACAGCCTGCAGTGCCTTCCCCAGCAGCAGCGGGAAGCGGGATTGATGTGCTCCCCTGTACCTGGCCAGCTCCTGGCCAGTGGCCTGGCTCAGTGCTGCCAAGTATGTCTTCACTGAAATATCCCAGTACTTCTTTGTCTGCTTCCTAAATATGTTCTGGAAAATGTTCTTTCTAGAGGGAGTGTTTACAGAAGATCTGATAAATGTGACTGAGACAAGAAAGATAAATATTGCCAGTAACTTTGTGGGCTTTCAAAGCAGCAAAAGGGAAGCACATATTGAGAACCTCCAGCAAAAAGGTGATTACAAACGTACAGCAGGAGTTGGGGCTAAAGCCACCCTCTGTCCCCCAAAGGCCTCTGAAATGGCTGCACTGGCATGGAGGTTCTTTTAAGTTTCTCAGATGCTTAAATGATATGAATTAGAAACATGCTGTATTTCCTGGAATGTCTTGAAGGTTTGCCAACTTCTTAGCTCTCCTTTTGAGGAAACTCCACTGAAAGCAAAGCAAATTAATGCTGCTGAAAACCTCTGCATTTCTGGAAAGTGGATGCTTTTCCAGACTGTGCAGCCATACCCTGGGCAGCAG
>NW_024530347.1:0-718 GCF_017590135.1 Pyrgilauda ruficollis
CCGGGACCCCAAAATTTGGGATTTGGGGGGGTGGGGACCCAAAATTTGGGGATTTGGGAGCCCAAAAATCGGGGATTTGGGGGATTGGGAGCCCAAATTTGGGGATTTTGGGACTTGAGACCCCAAAATCTGGGGTAGAGACCCCAAAATTCGGGGATTTGGGGGATTGGGAGCCCAAATTTTGGGGATTTTGGGGGTGTTTGGATCCCTGGAACCCCAAAATTTGGGGAGTTTGGGGTTTTGGGACCCCAAAATTTTTGGGTTTGGGGAGGTTTGGGAGCCGTTTGGGACCCCAAAATTCGGGGATTTGGGGGGTTGGGACCCCAAATTTGGGGATTTTCGGGTTTGGGAGCCCAAAATTTGGGATTGAAATCGCTGGGACCCCAAAATTTGGGATAGGAACCCCAAAATTCGGGGATTTGGGTGTTTAGGACCCCAAATTTGGGGATTTTCGGGTTTGGGAGCCCAAAATTTGGAATTGAATACCCTGGGACCCCAAAAATTGGGGATTTGGGGGATTGGGAGCCCAAATTTTGGGGATTTTGGGTGTGTTGGGATCCCTGGAACCCCAAAATTTGGGGACTTTGGGGTTTGGGACCCCAAAATTGGGGATTGGAATCTCCAGAACCACAAAATTTTGGATTTGGGGAGGTTTGGGAGCCCCGGAGCCCCAAAAATTGTGGATTTGGGAGGTTGGGACCCCAAATTTGGGATAGGA
>NW_024530348.1:0-718 GCF_017590135.1 Pyrgilauda ruficollis
CCCCCCCGGTGCCCCCGGTGCCCCCGGCAGGCGCTGGACCCCCGCGAGGAGCGGGAATTCTACCGGACGCTGGCGCTGCTGAAGACGCGCGACCCCCGCGTGTACCGGCCCGACACCGAGTTCTACAGCCGCGGTACCGGGCTGGGGAGGGGGCGCCCTCGGGGCTGGGGAGGGGTCCCCGAAACCCCCAGACTCACCCTGAGCCCCCCAGGGCCCGAGGAGGAGGAGGAGGAGGAGGATGAGGAGGAGGAGGGGGAGGAAGAGCGCGCGGCCCCGATGTTCCTGAAGGATTACGAGAGGAAGGTGCTGCTGGAGAAGGGGGGGTGAGTTTATTTGGGGAGGGGGCTTCTGTGGTGGTTGGGGGGGGGGGCCCTGAGCCCCCCCCCCGGGGTTGTCCTGACCTTCCTCTTCCTCTCTTCCTCTTCCTCTCCCCGCAGGAGATACGTGGACGAGGAGGATGAGGAGGGCGAGGAGGCGGCGGCCGAGAGGAGGAAGGTGAGGAGGGGGAGGGGAGGTGAGACCCCCTCCCCAAAATAAAAAATCCCTGGGACCCCCTGCCCTAAAATCCCTGGGACCCCCCCCAAAAAAATCCCATTTTTTGTCCCCAAAAGTCCTGGGTTTTCTCCCAAAAAATCCCTGGGACGCCCCCCTAAAAATCCTTGTGACCCCCCCCTCAAAATCTCTAAGACCCCCCCCCAAAATCGCTGGGACTCCCCTC
>NW_024530349.1:0-718 GCF_017590135.1 Pyrgilauda ruficollis
TGTTTCAGTTATCCCCACCTGGTATCAGTTAGTTTCCTTGTTTAGCTCTAATCACAGTATATGATCTTTGCTAACTACATTTCTAACTTAACCCCTTAATATATATAGTTTTCACTATCTTAGTTGCATGCCTAGCTCAACCCTTTGACTCAATGACTTGGAGCTAATCGTGATGCCCTAGATTGCAAGGCAATGTGTATTTTATTTGCCATCTGTTAGAGGTGTGGCAGTTATCTTCTGTTAATTGGGCAGTTTTCTTTATCTCTTCCACAAACCAAACCTCCCTCTGGGAAGACATCTGCTGTTAATAGGCCATTGAATGTCATTGCATGACTGATAAGAATTACAGCATCCCATTGTGAGATGCTGTCCAGAGGGAGGAGCCAAGCATTCCCAACTGGATATAATCTGAGACCTTGGGACACCAGAACAGCATTTCCACTGTTTTCCCAGAGGAACAGCTGCCTCTTACATCGGATCTTCAGAGGAAGACTACACCCTTTTCTACAGGATCACTGCTCCAACAGAACCACACCTGCTACTCCAGGAGGACTGCAGCCACAATTCAAATGGGACTACTACCAACACCCTGATCCACAGGGTGTCAGGTTGTATTCTGACTCTGTCAGTGTTGTTTTGATTTACTGCATTGTTTATTTTATTTTATTTATTTTTATTCTCTTCTCTAATAAAAGAACTGTTATTCTTGCTCCCATAT
>NW_024530350.1:0-722 GCF_017590135.1 Pyrgilauda ruficollis
ACACTTACTTGATTGTTGACATACTCATGCTGTGGAGCTGGAGCTTCAAGTCTTGCAGACTCATCCCCTCTGGGACACGGCAGCTTTTGATCAAGTTCAGCACCTGGATGAGCAAGAACCACAGCAGATGACATCAGAGGAGCCTCTGCTGCCACTGCTGTGCTCCCACAAGAGCTGCTGGCACCCACCTGGCTCTGGTGCGCCGTGAGCCCGTTCACTGGCAGGCTGCCACCTCCTCCGTAGCCCCCCATGTCACTGATCCCAGCAGAGGAAAATGACTGTGGCATTCTTGATGCTGACTGGAATTAGGAGAATCAAAGCACTCTGGTTACCCAGGCTGCCCAAGCCTTCAGAGTTAAAGACTCACTGTTATTTCTAAGCCAGTGAGTAAAACCAGCTTCTTATGGAAGCAGATTGCAATACAATCTCTCCTGAGGAAGCCAGGACTCCTGTTACACCTTCAGTGTTGCCCAGCTTTAAACTCTCCAGCCCCACAATGAGGGAATTTTCCCAGTGAAAGATCCCTCTTTGGGAGATCTCCTGTCACCCAGGAAGGGCCACGATGGAATCAGGGTCTTTGTACATACCATAAGATTTTTTCTGAGGATCATGTGTGCATTGACAATTTCCAGTAGGTGTGTGGTGAACTCATTCATGTTTTCCAGAGGCATGATCTTAAATGCTACCAAGCTCTTCTTATTCTTTCAGAGGAAAAAAAAAAA
>NW_024530351.1:0-718 GCF_017590135.1 Pyrgilauda ruficollis
GTTATATCGGCGGCTCCAGTCACTTACCATCCGGAGAGGGCGGGAGGGGCCCAAGTCCAATGGACCCTGTTCCCACACCAAGTCATCAAGGAGTTGTGTAAGGCCCAAAAGGATTACTCCCGGGAGAGCGAGTACTTCCGGGGAATCCTGAGGGTCACAGTCTCCGATTCGGTGGTCACCCCTGCGGATCTGTGGTGACTTTTTTCATGTCTGCTCAACCCTACTGAGTATCTCATGTGGGAAAGTGCGTGGAAAAAGGAAATTGTTACATTATTACCATCATTATGGGAAAAATCCACGCACCACTGCAGATCTGCAGGGGGAAGCAATTTCTAATGACCATCTGTGTGGGACGGGGAGTTGGGGGGATGGGCATTCCCAGGCGTGGTACATCCCCGAGGAGGCATTGAAGGAAAGTGCTAAGGTGGCCGAAAGAGCCTTCTTCGGTTTGCGGCCCCTTCCATCCCTCTTGTAACCTATTCTAAGATAACCCAGTCCACTAACGAACCGTTTGTTGTCTTCGTCGAGCGCCTCCACCAGGCAATTGAGTTACAGGTCCAGAGTGAACCAGCTTGGATGGAGATCCTTACTGAGGTGGTGGCAGCAAACGCCAACTCCGCCTGCAAAGCCGCCATCCTCAGTTTGCCTCTGGACCCGCCTCCCACCTTATACCAGATGCTGGAGGTCTGCACCAAGAAAGTTTCTATCCCGGCGGAGG
>NW_024530352.1:0-712 GCF_017590135.1 Pyrgilauda ruficollis
ACAGGAGGGTGTAAAGGGCTGGGCTGAGGAACAACAGGAGCAGATGCTTGCAGCCTTGTGAGGAGACCTGATGTTGCTGTGTATGGGGAGATGCCTGAAGCCTTCTTTGGTCTTGGTTGTGCCTCCACCATTGTTCTGACATAATGGTGACCCTGACGTGACTGGAACACAGAGCTTTGTGATGAGGTACAGTGTTACTGTGTTTGGGGGAGTGCTTAAAGCCTTCTGAATTTGTGTGGTGTTACTGTGTTTGGGGGAGTGCTTAAAGCCTTCTGAATTTGTGTGGTGTTACTGTGTTTGGGGGAGTGCTTAAAGCTTTCTGAATTTGTGTGGTGATGCTCTGTGTATTGTGGCTGTCCCAGCTGCGGTGTTTGCTGCCACACCAACCTGGCAGTCTGTTGCTTGTAGAACAACTTCCAGTTGCTTGGAAGGAATTGGTCTTTAGCCTAGAAATTGCCATAGTAGATAAAGCACCCAAAAGAGAATGCAACACAGCAATCTAATCCCCATTCTGCCAACTTCCCTGAAGACACAGGATTTATCTCCTCTTCCCAGGTGTTACTGTGGGTGCATCTAGGGAGAAACTATTTACTCCCAGAAATAAAAAGGAGAGGAAAAGGTGTATTCAACCTGCCTGCTACCTTAAATCTCTTCTGTAGGGAGAGCTTATGCTTTGAGTTTTCTGTAGCTTTTCTTGATGCCTCCATGGCTG
>NW_024530353.1:0-718 GCF_017590135.1 Pyrgilauda ruficollis
CACTGTCTATTTGGACACCATTTCTTAAAAAAATATACATTTAAGCAATTTTTAAGCCTTTCCTCTTTTTCTGCTACATTCATATTTGATAGCAATGTTGAGTTCTGATGGTGATAAAAATATAGCTGGTTTTAGCTATATTTTTAGCTACAATCCTGCATGTGTACAAAGTGCAGCTGTTCTGAATCTGCTCCTTCCACTTCTTTCACCAGACTGCTATGTCTCTGTGTGTGGTGAGCTCCTTGGAACAGGAACTCTCTCTGTAGTTACAATTGTGCTTCACTTAAAAAACAAATCATTAATTAGAGCATTTGTGATAGAATAGCAAGTAATAAGGACAGGCTTTGGAGACCCTGCACCTCCAGGTCTTTCCTCTCAACCCATGTTCAGCTCATGTTGTTAAATTGTCTGGGACCTCACCTATTGCCAAAACACTAAGACAAAGCTTAGTTACTCATAAATTGATGCATAGATGACATTTGTTTCAGAGAAACTTGCAAAACTGCTCAAGAATTTAGACGTAGCTCAGAACCAGGGCAGTTTTGAAAATTCTGCCTCGTTGTTGCTTTGTTTGTTTGTACTTCTTTCAATACTAATATTTACAAACATTGCACACCATTCTGGGCACATTATTCTCATTATATGTGTACAGAGACCAACACAGTAATGGGCTCTCTTCTTGTTGAGAAATACTGGACACAACTTAGCAAACAAAAAA
>NW_024530354.1:0-718 GCF_017590135.1 Pyrgilauda ruficollis
CTTATGCTAGAATTCCCCAAGGAGAGCTACAAAGGGAGAGATGAACATTGTTGGTCCAGCATTTCTTCCAAACTGAAGCATTAGAACTTGATGCAAATTATATTAGAGTTCTAAGGATCTTGGTTCAACTAGATTCTGATCTACTTTACCAATGGGAGGGAATGCACATAAAGCATCTAATGAAGATGCTCTTGTCCAATAAGTTGTCTTATTTGAAACAATTTGAAAATATATAATTTTGACACTTAGATGTTGATCCTTCATTCTCCTGTTTGTACTATTACTTTCAGAAAACAAGCATTTTGTCATAATAAAAAAGCACTTGGTACAAGTAGAATATAAATATAATTAATTGTAGATGATGATGCTTTGTTCAAACAGGAAAAGGTAACCCTGGGATTGTCCAGTGCTTTGTGTTGTTCTAGTACTGCTCCTAAAGAAGGATAAACATAGTGTTAAATTTTCTGCTGATTTTGTAAGGCTAATCTCTTGTGAAAATCTCACCCTAAATCAGTTACACAATTAGTGAAATGTACTCAAAGAATTGTAAGTACGGTCCTTATATGTCGTGTCTTAGCAGCACTGGTAGAAACCCTTTAAATGTCCTAAACCAAAAATTTCCAAAATATGGCATGCTAGTAATGTCAAACAGTTTGGTACATCCCTGTTTCTGTTTCTGGTGCTGCCTTCAACTTCTGAGCAGCTACTGATAAAAAAA
>NW_024530355.1:0-288 GCF_017590135.1 Pyrgilauda ruficollis
GGGGGGGATATTTCGGGGAGGTTTCGGGTGGTTTTTGTTTTTTTTTTCGGGGGGACTTTTTGGGGAGGTTTCAGCAGGTTTTGGAGGTTTTTTCCCGATGCCTTTTGAGGACGTTTCAGGGAATTTTTGGGGTGTTTTGGGGGGATATTTTGGGGACGTTTCAGGGAATTTTTGGCATTTTTGGGCCGGTTTCTCAGGCGCTTTGGGGGTTTCTTTTGGGGCTCTTCGTGGCTGTCCCCAACGCGTCCCCTCGGTGTCCCCAATGTGTCCCCCCGTGTCCCCCCGTGT
>NW_024530355.1:1614-2659 GCF_017590135.1 Pyrgilauda ruficollis
AGGTTTTCCAGGCTCCGCTGCCGCCGCTGCCGGGGGAGGGGCGGCGTTTCTTCCCCCCCACGCTGATCTCGGGGGTGGCCCCCACCTCGCGCTGCCTGCGGGAGCCGGTGGGTGCCCCCCGGGGGGGCTCGGCATGGGGATGGGGGCGCCTCTGGGGGTCCCCCTGAGCGCCCCCTCGCTGCCCCCCAGGCCGCGGGGCCGCTGCTGCTGCTGCTGGCCGTGCGCGGCCCCGCCGAGGCCGTGGCCGTGGCCCGGACGCTGCCCCTCGGCCCGGCCGCCTCCGTGTGGGCGCAGGACATCAGCACGGCCCTGGACACCGCGGACGGGTGAGCCGGGGACACCCCCGGGGGACACGGACACTGAGCAGGGTGACCCGTGGACACTGACCACGAGTGACCCTGGGGGGCACTGAGCAGGGTGACCCGGGGGGGCTGACCACGAGTGACCCGGGGGGGCACTGAGCAGGGTGACCCGGGGGGGCTGACTACGAGTGACCCTGGTGGACACTGAGCTGGGTGACCCTGGGGGGCTGACCAGGAGTGACCCTGGGTGGGCACTGACACTGACCAGGAGTGACCCTGGTGGGCTGACCAGGAATGACCCTGGTGGGCACTGACACTGACCAGGAGTGACCCTGGGTGGGCTCTGACCAGGAGTGACCCTGGGGGCTGACCAGGAGTGACCCCTGGCCGGGCTCTGCCCCCTGGCCGGGCTCTGCCCGTGGCCGGGCTCTGCCCCCTGGCCGGGCTCTGACCCCTGGCCGGGCTCTGACGCCGCCCCCCCGCAGGCTGCCCCAGGGCCTGGTGTGCCTCAACTCGCTGGAGCTGCCCGAGCCCCTCGGGGGCAGCGCCTGGGGGGCCGCGGACACCGACCTGGATGAGGTGGGGGCTGCCAAGGGGGGCTCTGCTGGGGGTCCTGGGTGGTTTGGGAGGGGCCCAGGGCGGTTTGGGGGTGTCCTGGAGAAGCTGGAGGGGCGTGGAGGTGCCCTGGGGTGGCCCCTCAGCGGTTTAGGGGGGAGTGGGGTGGGTTTTGGGGGTCCCCAGGG
>NW_024530355.1:4180-9891 GCF_017590135.1 Pyrgilauda ruficollis
CAAGAGGGGACACGGAGGGGGACGGACATGAGGGGACACGGGGGGAGGGCGCTGTGACGTTTTGGGGGTCCCGAGCCTTGGCACGGCCGGGGACACGGATGGGGGGCAAGAGGGGACACGGAGGGGGACGGACATGAGGGGACACGGGGGGAGGGCGCTGTGACGTTTTGGGGGTCCCGAGCCTTGGCACGGCCGCTGCGGGGGGATTTGGGGTGAGGCGGGGGGACATCACCCCGGCTGTCCCCAGCTGTCCCCTCTGATGTCACCACCCCCTCTCTCCCAGGACTGCGACTGGGCCTCTGCCGTGAGCGTCCCCCGCGTCTGGGGGGTCCCGGCGGGACTCGTGGGGGCTCCGGGGCAGGACCCCCCCCCCGGCGCCGAGCGGGAGCTGGAGCTGCGCTGCAGCCGCCCCCGCTGCCTTTGGCTGCCGGGGGGCGGCCCCTGAGCCCCCCCAGAACCGCCCAACCCTGGGGGGATCTCAGCCCGCACTCTGTGCCCCCCGACCCCCGCCCCAATAAAGCGCTCCGAGCCGCAGCCGCTGTCGTGTCTGTGTTCGGGGGGTCGCGGGGGGTCTCGGGCTGCAAGGGGGGGGATATTTTGGGGGTGCCCCGCCCCTGCGCGTGCCCGGACGCCCCGGCCCCCCTCCCACGCCCGGGGCAGCCGCACCCAAAGCTCTGCGGGGCCGGGCGGGGGTCCCGAGCGCGGAGCCCCCGCGGGGGTCGGGAGGGAGTCCCGGGGTGAGGAGCGGGCGGCCGGGGCCCCGCGGGGTGGGAGGGGGCGGCTCGGCTCGGCTTGTCCCGCTGCCCTCTCGGCTTTCCTGGTCCCCCTCCCGGCCCGCTCCCACTTTCGCTTTCGGCGGCGGCTCCTCCGCGGCCCGGGGGGGTCCCAAGGGGGTCCCAAGAGGGTCCCGGGGGGGCTCCGGGGTGCCCCCAGCTCGGCACCGCCATGGATGTGCCCCCCCCCTGCTCCGCTCTGGTAAGTGGGTCACGTATAAAGAAAGATAGTGTGGAGAGCTGACAAACGCCAGTGGGGGAGTCCTGGGGAGGGGGCTCCGGGTGCTTCTGGGGAGGCCAAGGTGGGTCTGGGGGCTCTGGGGGGGCCTTTGGGGTTCCCTGAAGGTTACTGTGGGAGTCTTGGGGGGCTCTGGGGACCCCACAGGGGTCTGAGGGTTCCAGGGTAACTTTGGGGCTCCTGGGGGGCTCTGGGGATCCCAGAGGGGTCTGGGGGTTCCCTGAGGTATCCAGGGTTACTCTGGGGGTCTTGGCTCTGGGGACCCCACAGGGGTCTGGGGGTTCCCTGAGGTGTCAGGGTTACTCTGGGCGTCGTGGGGAGCGGGGGCAAATCCTGGAGCTCTGGGGCATTTCTGGGGTGTCCCAGGGTGGTTCAGAAGGGGTCTGGGGTCCCCTGGGGGGGCTCCCACGACATCCCCCCAGGACCCGCAGGGCTGTGTCCGGCTGGAGCGGGTGAACGTGTCGCAGCTGCTGGAGAGCCTGGCGCAGCACCTGGGGGGGCTGCAAGGGAGACCCCCTCACTTCCCCGGCTGTGCCCGCTTGCGCTGCCACCCAGGTACCCCCCGGGACCCCCGGGAGACCCCCGTCAGCCCCCCCAGGGCAGCTGCTGAGCCCCGTCTCCCCCCAGGCCCGGCGCTGACCAGCCCAGCCGTGCGGCACGAGGGGACCTTGGGGGCCAGGCGGGGACCCCCCAGCCCCGCTGGACACGGGCTGCTGCTGCTGGGGGCAGTTGGGGGGGCCCTGGGCCTGGTGGCGGTGGTCTGGGCACTGTACAGGAGACCCTGTGCCCAGGTGGGGACACTGGGGACACTGCAGGACGCTGGGGAGGGCATGGGGGGCACTGGGGGTGCTGTTGGGGACACTGGGAGCACTGGTGGCTCTCTGGGGGCCGCTGGGAGCACTGGGGAGCACTGGGAGGTCGCTCCCCGCAGCCCCCCGCAGCCCTCACAGGGACCCCCGGCACTGGAGCAGGACGGCACCTGAGCGGCCCAGCGGTACCTGGGGACACACACGGGTACTGGGAGCGCTCCCGCGCACTGGGATCACTGGGAACGCCCCCGGACCAGCGGGGCCTCACCCGCTGCCCCCGTCCAGGCTGGCCTGAGCCACTGGGGAGAGATGGGGACCCCCCAGATGCCTGCTGGAAGCCCTCGGGGGCTCCACGGGACCCCCAGAGGCAGGGAGAGACGCAGGGCCCTGCGCCCATAAAGCCCGTGCTGACACCCCGACTCTGGCGCGTGTTTGGGGCAGCTGGTACAGCCCAGCCGGCCTTTACTGGGGGTCTCACAGGGGCGGGGGGCTCCGGTAGCGCAGCTGGGGCTGGGGCCACTGGCGGGGCAGGAGATAGAGCAGGGCCAGCAGCGCCAGCAGCGCCAGAGCCCACGGTGACAGCGGCGACCGCGGCGCCTGCTCGGCCAGCTCCTCGCTGCTCCCCACCAGGCCTCCTCCTCCGCACAGCGCCGTCCCCGTGTCCTCCTCCTCCTCCTTGTCCCCTGTCCCCTGGGCACGGCCTGTGGGTCAGTGGCTGAGGGGCCCCCGCGGGGTCCCGCCCTGACCCCTCTTACCGGGCTCGCCGTGGCCGTGGCCGGGGTGTCCAGCTGGCCGCGGGGGCACCACGGGCGCCTGGGGGACAGAGAGGAGGGTGAGGACGCTGAGGTGAAGGCTCCGGAGAGTCCCCCCACCCACGTGTCCCCCCTACATGGCCCAGGCGTCCCGCATCTGGCCCAGCTGCTGCCTCAGCCGCGTCGTCTCCAGCCGCAGCTCCTGCAGGGGAGAAGGATTGTCACCCCGGGCCCCGGACCCCCACGCAGACCCCCACGCCGTGGGGCTTTGCTGTGGCCCGGGGGCTCCGTGGCCGCTGTCCGGGCTCACAGCGAGGGCAGGCAGTACCTGCACCATGGGGGGTACCTGCACCATGCGCTCGTACTCCTCCAGCGCTGCCGTCAGCTCCTGCGCCCTCTGCCCTGCCTGTGGGACAGGGCCTGGGCGTGAGGGCCCGTGGGAGAGGGCCGGGGGTGGCCCTGGTGACAGCTGAGGTGGCAGCAGTGTCGCTGGGCAGCGCTCACCTGGGCAAGGGCCGCGTCCCGGGCAGAGAGCAGGGCGGTGCCACGGCAGAGCTGGGCCTGGGCAGAGGGACGGGGACAAGGACTCGTGTCACAGTCCAACACAGCCCCGGCACTGCCCGCCACGGCCGCTGTGCCAGCGCTCACCTCCAGGCTGGCCATGCGAGCCGCCTGCGCCTGGATCTGCTCCCGCAGGCCCTGGCCCTCGGCGAGGAGCCGCTGGTTCTGCCGGGGGTGAAACAGGGCTGGGGTTTCCCGTGGCACTGCCCCGCTGGGGCAGCCGCCGGGGCCAAGGCTGACCTCCTCCTGTAGACCCTCGGCCTGCAAGCACAGGCTGCGCTGCTCCTTCTCCTGGGGAGGGCACGGCCGTCAGGGGACAGCGTGTGACGGCACGGCGCCACGCGGCACCTCAGCTTAGCCTCTCACCGCGTGCCGTGCCTGCCGCCGCAGCTCGGTGTTCTCCTCCTCCAGCCGCTTCACCACGGCCTTCATGTCGTCCAGCTCCTCCACGGCCACCCTGGCCTGCTCCAGCGCCTGCCGGCTGCTGCTGGGGGCAAACGCGAGGCAAATGCTGCCTCAGCACTGCCGGCATGCCGGTGCAGACCCCGCACCCGGGAGCCCTTCGGGAGCACCTTCGCAGCTGCGCCTGGAGCTGTGCGATCTCCTCGGCCAGGCGGGCATTGAGCTCCTCGGCCAGCTCAGCATCCCGCTGCAGTTTGGCGTTCTGGGCCGCCAGCTGCCGGGCACGGCTCCGCAGCCCCGCGGCCTCGGCGCTGCTGGGGGGTGCCACCGGTCCTGGGCTGCTCCTGGGAGCACGGCCAGGGCTGGCGGGGTGTCCCCGCGGCGGGCACTTACGGGGTGGTGACGTCCGTGTTGTCACCCTGGAGCTCGGTGGCTGCTGGGGATGCCTGTCCTTCGTCCTCTGCGGGATGGGACACAGTGTTTGTGTCGCCATCGGGGCCACCCCGACTCCCTTTTCCTGTGCCCACCTGCTGCTGGCACTGCTCTGGCGTCGCCAGCGCCCACATCCTGCTCCTCGGCCCTGCACGGACAGAGCCGCGGGTCAGCGCCGCTGACCGCCGCAGCTGGCCCCGGGCGCTGCCCCATCCCCGGGCACTGACCCGTCCTGCCGGCACGCTGCGATCCAGGCGCCCATGGCGCTGCGGAACGCGGCCCAGTCCAGCGCCGTGCCCGCGGCCGCGGGGTCCAGCGCCCGCCGCAGAGCCTGCAGCCGCCCGTCGTGCCCGCTGTGCCCGGTCATGGCCGCCACGTACTCCACCACCCGCTGCGGCTGCACCAGCCCTGAGCGGCACAGAGGGCTCAGGGGCCGCCGCGGGCAGCCCACCACGGCCACAGGGGCTCCGGCTACCTGTCCGCTCGGGGTCGCAGGCAGCGAAGGTGCAGTCCAGGGCAAACTCGTCCGAGCAGCCGCTCTCGGCAGGGGCTGAGGCAGAGGGGGGGACACGGGTTATGGAGGGGCCCTGCGCCTCACCCCCCGCCCCGCTCCCTCATGGTCCCCGCACCTGGCAGGGGGATGGCGGCGCCCGGGGCGCACGGAGCTTCCGCAGCCATGGTGTTCGGGGGTGCTCCGGTGCTGCCGCTGCCCCCGGGGCCCGCCCGGGGGTGTCGGGGGGCCCGGGGGTGTCGGGGGGTCCCGGGAGCGCCGCGGGGCTGAGGGGGAGCCGGGGGGTGGGTGTGGGGGGGCGGGAATCGCCTCACGGCGGAGGGGAGGGGCGGGGCCTCGCGCGAGACCTTCGCGCCCAGAGAAAGGGGGCGTGGCCCAAGGGAAGGGGCGTGGCCCCGCCGCTCCGCGCGTTCCCGGTGCCGTCCCGGTGCCGTCCCGGTCCCCCCCTCACCTCCCCCAGGCCGATGCCTACGCAAACCCCCACGATGGTGACCAGGTTTGCGGCCAGCCAGCTCTGGACTCTCTCCTCGCAGCCCTGGGGTGACAAGTGGGGGTCACTCGGAGCCCCCCCACAGCCAGGGAGCTCCAGGACCCCCCTGGATCCCCCGTGCCTCACCCTGGGGAAGATGTCCTGGGGGGCGGCCGCGGGGCAGCGGCCGTGGGGGAGCAGCCAGGGGGTCCCGTGGGTGCTGTTGGGTGCCTGGAGGCAGGAGCAGGCGGTGGCCCTGTCCCCGTCCCCGCTGGCCTCATCCCGCTGCTCCCAGTCCTGGGGTCCCTTCCAGCCACAGCAGCCGAGCTGGGGAGGGGGCGGCAGGGGGGGCGTCAGTGTGGTGGCCGTGGGGTGGCTCCGCGCTCCTTTTTGGGGGGGGGTCTCACCTGCTGCTGGACAGCGTCCCAGCTCTCCTGGGGGTCCCCGGGTGGGCCCTGGGCCGGGTACCCCCGGATCAGCTCCTCTGCGTAGGCGGCCACCTTCACAGCCAGCTGGGGAGGGGCATCAGAACACGACCCCGGGGTCCCCCACAAACCCGGGGTCCCCCCACAACCCCAGGATCCCCCCTGAGCCCGGGATCCCCCACGAGCCCAGGGTCCCCCCCACGACCCTGGGGTCCCCCACGACCCCAGGATCCCCCATGACCCCAGGGTCCCCCACGACCCCAGGATCCCCCATGACCCCAGGGGCCCCCCCGACCCCCGGAACCCCCCTGACCCCAGGAACCCCCCCCACCCCCGGGG
>NW_024530355.1:10308-10724 GCF_017590135.1 Pyrgilauda ruficollis
CAGGGCCCCCCCCACGACCCTGGGGCCCCCCGCGACCCCAGGATCCCCCATGACCCCAGGGTCCCCCACGACCCCAGGATCCCCCATGACCCCAGGATCCCCCACGACCCCAGGGTCCCCCCCACGACCCCGGGGTGCCCCCCAGCCGGGGCTGCCCCCTCCCTCACAGCGGCACGCTGCGTGTAGACGATGATGGCCACGGTGACCTGGGCGGCGAGGAGCAGCAGCAGCAGCCCGAAATACTTTTGGGGACAAACAAACAGCGAGGGTGGGGGTCAGCCAGAGCTGGGGGTCAGCAGGGTGTCCCCCCCCCGCAGTCCCCGCTGCTGCTCAGGATGTGGTGGCACCACGTGGCCCCGCGGTCGCCCCAGGAAGTTGCAGCACCGCCACCCCCGCCCCACTCCCAGTCCCGTGAG
>NW_024530355.1:10746-12007 GCF_017590135.1 Pyrgilauda ruficollis
GGCGGCCGTGCCGACCCCCGAGAGGCCGTAGGAGCAGAGCCTCAGGCCGGCCAGCGGGGACCCTGGGGACACGGCGGGGGGGTCAGGGGGTGCCACACCTCTTGGGGTACCCCCCTGGCCTTTGGGGGTCCCTTACCCAGCACGGCGGCGAAGCTCTGCCGGTCGAACAGGACCCAGAAGCTGAAGGCGAGGAGGAGGATGCCCAGGAACTGGGGGGAGAGCAGGTGGGGAAATGGGGGGGGACCCCTAGTGCCCACCAGCGCTGGGAGACTGGCACCCCCCCGGATCCCCCCAAGTCCCCCGGGACGGTTCTGCACACGGGGGGCGCCGCGGGCGGCCCAGTGGGACGGGGACCCCCGGACGCGGGGGGCTGACCCCGAGCCCCGGGGGGGTCCCAGGTTCGTGCGGGACCGCGTGGAGCGCTGCGGGGACCCCCAGGCCGTGGCTCTGAGCGTGGCCGAGCTGGGCGAGCCGCAGCCCAGCAGCCCCGACACCAAGCGCCTGAGCGAGTGCCTGCGGCGCATCGGCGACGAGCTCGACAGCAACATGGAGCTGCAGAGGTGGGCGCCCCCCCCGCGGGCCGGGGGGGCCCGTGGCGTCCCCGGGGGGCCCGGCCTGAGCGTGCCGTGCCCCCCAGGATGATCGAGCAGGTGGGCTGCGACGCCCCCAAGCAGCTGTTCTTCCGCGTGGCCAGGGAGATGTTCGCCGACGGCACCTTCAACTGGGGCCGCGTGGTCGCCCTCTTCTACTTTGCCTGCAAGCTGGTGCTCAAGGTGGGTGTGCAGCCCCCCACAAAAGGCCCTCCCCGAGCCCCCCCGAGCCCCTCTGAGCCCCCCCTGCCCCCGGCAGGCTCTCTGCACCAAGGTGCCCGAGCTGGTGCAGACCATCCTGCGCTGGACCATGGAGTACCTGCAGGAGCACGTGCTGGCCTGGATCCAGGCCCAGGGAGGATGGGTGAGACCCCAGACCCGCCATTCCTCGGGAGCTGCGCCCCTGACCCCTCCCTGACACCCCTTTTTACCTCAAACCCCCCATTCCTTGGGGGGCCAAACCCATGACCCCTCCCTGACACCCCCTTGTACCCCAAACCCCCCATTCCTCGGGGGGCTGCACCCCTGACCCCTCCCTGACACCCCAAACCCCCCATTCCTCAGGGGGCTGCACCCCTGACCCCTCCCTGACACCCCAAACCCCCCATTCCTCGGGGGGCTGCACCCCTGACCCCCCCTTGTACCCCAAACCCCCCCCCCCCCCCCGGGGC
>NW_024530355.1:12141-14535 GCF_017590135.1 Pyrgilauda ruficollis
AGGGGTGAATTTGGGGGGCGTGGGGCTGAATTTGGGGGTGTGGGGATGAATTTGAGGGGCGTGAGAGTGAATTTGGGGGCGGTTTTGCGGGGGTCCACGGGTGTGGGGGGGCCGCTGCTCCCCCCCCCTTGACCCCGAGGACCGAGCCGAGCCCCCCCTGGACCTGCGAGGACCCCTCGAGGGATGGGGGGGGCGCTCCCAGTTCCAACCAGTCTCTCCCAGTTCCGGGGCTGCGGAAACGCGGAGTCAGCGCCGCCCGTTCCTCTTTCGGGCTGAGTCAGCTCCTCCAGCACCCCGCAGCCCCCCCAGCTCCGAGCAGCGGGCACCCCAAAAACACCCCGTGCCCCCCAAGCCAGCGCCTCGCCCCCAGCCCACCCCCCAAACCACCACTCACTGCGGGGGGGACACAGCGGTGGGGTGGACCCCCCCCCAAATCCTGCCCAGTCATGCTGACCGCGGGGCCGTGTGACAAACGGGGACAAGGGCCAAGGCCACCGCGCCTCCCGGAGGGGCGAGGGGGGCTCGCCCCCCGCTCTCCGCCCCGCGGGGGGGCTGGCGATAAAAGCCCCCGGCGGACGTTGAGCGGCCGCGGCCGCGTTCTCGCTTCAACAGTGCTTGAACGGAACCGGCTGCTCGCGGCGCCCCGGCCGTGCGAACCGCTCCCCGAACCGCTCCCCGAACCGCTCCGTCCGTCTGTCCCGCCGCTCCCGAACCGCTCCGTCCTTCCCGAGCCGCTCCGTCTGTCTGTCCCGCCTCTCCCGAACCGCTCTGTCCGTCCGTCCGTCTGTCCGAGCCGCCATGGACTCCCAGATCCGCCAGAACTACCACCGCGACTGCGAGGCCGCCGTCAACCGCATGGTCAACATGGAGCTCTACGCCTCCTACGTCTACCTCTCCATGGTAGGGGGGCTCGGGACCCCCGGGCTTGGGGGACCCCCTTGCTGCGCCCCCAAACCCCCTTCCGTGCCGCCCCGCCCGGCAGGGCCGGAATGCCAGGAATTTTGGGGGGTCCTCCCCCTGACCTCCCCTCCCTCCCCTCCGTCCCGCAGGGCTTTTACTTCGACAGGGACGACGTGGCCCTGTCGCGACTGTCGCGGTTCTTCCTGGAGCAGTCGCGGGAGGAGCGGGAGCACGCCGAGGGGCTGCTGCGCTTCCAGACCAACCGCGGGGGCCGCGTTCTGCTGCAGGACATCAAGGTGAGCGGGGGGTAGGGGGGCTGCAGCCGGGGCCGGGGGCTGCCTGGGCCCCTCGAGTGACGCTCGGTGCCCCGCAGAAGCCGGAGCGGGACACCTGGGGCTCGGCGCTGGAGGCGGTGGAGGCGGCGCTGGCGCTGGAGAAGTCGGTGAACCAAGCGCTGCTGGAGCTGCACGCCCTGGCTGCCGAGAAGGCGGACCCCCATGTGAGTGCTGCCTTGGCTCTGAGCCCCCAAATCCTCCAGGGTCTGATCTCCCACCCCCCAGCCCCTCCAGGGTCTGATCTCCCCCTCCCCAGATCCTCCAGGGTCTGACACCCCCCCTCCCCATCTCCTCAAGGGTCTGACACCCCCCTCCCCAGCTCCAAGTGCTGCCAATTCCTCCCTTTTCCCACTTGGGACCACCCTGGGGCTTCCTCTCCCACGGGATCTCCTGGGGGTCCCCCTCACGTCCCCCAGAGCCTTGGCCCTGGCCTGATACCCCTCTGTTCCACAGCTTTGTGACTTTTTGGAGTCCCACTACCTGGACGAGCAAGTGAAGGCCATCAAGGCGCTGGGTGACCACGCCACCAACCTGCGTCGCCTCGCCGGCGGCGCCTCGGGGCCCGGCGAGGCCTCGGCCGGCCTTGGGGAGTACCTGTTCGACCGCATGAGCTTGGAGGAGCGCAGCTGAAGCGCCCCCAGCCCCCAGACCCACGTAACCCCCCGCCCCATCCAAAGGGGCTCTGCCTGCTGGGCTCTCCCAGCATGACTCCAGTAAAGGGTCTGTCTCTGCCTCCAGCTGTCCTCTCTGTCGTTTGCTTCTCCTCCCCGCAGGGACACTGAGAATTGGGGTGGGGTTAGTGGGGCCTGCTGTGGGGGAAGTGGCATTGCCCCTTTTTTATTTATTTATAAGAGTTTCAGGTGTTGCTGAGCATGTTCTGATCCTGTACTGGGGTCTGAGGACCTCAGAAGGGGCTCTTAACCACACTGTGACTTCAGTTGTCTTGGGCCAAGTTTAGAGAATAGATCTGGCCATCCTAGGCCAGCCGAAGCTGTAGCTCCCTGCAGCGTTTCTCTGGGAGAAATTCTGTGGCATTTGCAAATTAAGGAGGCAGTAAGTGACTCGGGACCACACCACCTGTGGTCCTGAGTCACTGAGAGTGACTGAAAGTGACTGAAGACACGAACGCTGGCCTTATCCCTGGGAAACAAAACTCACC
>NW_024530356.1:0-718 GCF_017590135.1 Pyrgilauda ruficollis
TCTCAGTTTGAAGCCATTCTCCCTTGTGCTGTCAATATGTGCTCTTGTAAACACCCTCCAGTGCTCAGATGCGTGTTTTAATTAGTACCGTCTCTGCATTCCTCACTTAACATTCCCACACGGCATACACCCTCACACACGGCTGCGCATGCGCCGACCACGCCGCTTCCCGCCCTCCCCGTTCCGTCTCCCGCCGGAAGATGTCCCGTCCCCGCCGGGAGAGGCTGGGCCGGCGGCGGGCGGGGCGCGGCGCGGCGGGGCGGGCGGGACGGGGCGGTGCCGCGGCGGTGCCCGGCTGTGGGCGGGTTCCAGGCTCGGGCTCGCCGCCTCTGCCAGCGCCGGCACGTCGCTGACACCCTCGCGAGGTAAGCGGCCGCCGGCAGACCGTGGGGCGGGAGAGGGGGCGCTGAGGAAGTTGCTCTCCCCCACACTCCCCCCACCCCACCCGTAGCCCGGCGGCGGATCCTCCCCGGGCCTGCCCGCCGCTGTCGCGGGGGGAGCGGGCCGGCCGTGCCCAGTCGCCAGCGGGAGCCGTGGCGGGCGCCCGGCCTTACCCGGCACCCCCGCCCTACCCCCGGCGGCCCCGGCCGCGGGAGCTCCCGGCCGGGAGTGGGGTCCCACCGCCAGGCCCTGCCCCGGCAGGGCTGTCACCGCGGGGCGCTGGGGCGGCTGACACCGGGCCACGCTGGGAGGCCTTCCCTTCCCTTCCCTTCCCTTC
>NW_024530357.1:0-718 GCF_017590135.1 Pyrgilauda ruficollis
CCATGGGGGTCCCTGCAAATACAATAAACTTTGGCTAATTAAACTGCATATATTTTACTTCACTTTTGCACCATACTCCTCAGCAATTTGTCTCAGAGCATTTAAAAAGGACTTAAACACTTTTCTCCTGATTTCAGTGTGAGTTAGCAAAAGTGCAATGGTGTTAACAGGATGATGACAAAGCAAGGAATAAAGCCTAGAATCTGGGGATTCATAACCTGGAACCTGGGAATTCATTGATGGTTTTCCTACAGATTTATAGTAATTGTAGTCACATCTTGGAAACTTTACTAGCATTTTTGTAGAACATGGTGTGTGGTCTGCTTGTAATCTTAGAAATTCACCATCTTCTTGTCCAGGTGTGAAGAACAACCAGTACCCAAGCCACTAAGGAGAAGTGCACATACAATCTTAGCAGGATTGGTGTCCCCTGCAGTTAAATACACACAGTTCTTGTACAGTCAGCACAGCAGATTATTTCCTCCCACTTCCCAGAATTATAAAAATAGGGTATTGCTAGAGGTGGTTTTGGTGTTGCAAAGCAGACAATTACTGAGTCCTGTCTCCAGGTAGCACAGATGCTCATACATTTGAGTAATAGATTTAGGTGCAGGTAATAGGTAACATGATAGAAATGTGTATAGAAGCCTGAGTAATAAATGAGATGGTTTTGAGTAAGATAGAGTTCTGAAGGGCACAATGATTTTTTTTTTCCCCC
>NW_024530358.1:0-718 GCF_017590135.1 Pyrgilauda ruficollis
GACATTTAATGGTGACAAAAGTGACACAGGTGACCCCACATGTGACACAGGTGACCCCACAGGTGACACGGGTGACACAGGTGACCCCACAGGTGGCACCAGCCTCACTCCAGCCCCTCCCTCTTCTTCCTCTTCCTCTTCCTCCTCCTCGGGGTCCCCTCGGGCTCCTCCGGGGGGGGTCCCGGCCCCTCCGTTGTCCCCGCCGTGTCCCCAAGTGCCACCTGGGCTGTCCCCGCGGTGTCCCCAGGTGCCACCTCGCCTGTCCCCGCGGTGTCCCCGAAGCGGCGGGCGATGGTCAGGGACCCCCGCAGGGGGGGGGCGCAGCCCAGGGACCCCCCCGGGGACACGGGGGACAGCAGCAGGGGACAGTCCCCTCCCGCCGCCGGGCCGGCCCGCAGCACGTACAGCTCCGCGGTGGCGGTGGTGGCCTTGTCACCCGCGGTGTCACCCGCGGTGTCACCCGCGGTGTCACCCGGCCGCAGGCGCCGCAGCCCGCGCAGGGGCACCGGGCAGCCCTCGAGGCTGGGGACAAGGGACAGGGATGTCACCAGGGGGGTCCCCGGGGGACACCGTCACGCCCCCGGTGTCACTGTCACACCCCGCATTGGCACTGTCACCCCCCAGTGCCACTGTCACTGCCCCAGTGTCAGTGTCACCCCCCCAGTGTCAGTGTCACCCCCACTGTCACCATCCCAGTGTCAGTGTCACCCCCCAGTGT
>NW_024530359.1:0-717 GCF_017590135.1 Pyrgilauda ruficollis
CTGGGTGGGATTTGGGGTCCCTTCCCAGCCAAACCAGTGTAGGGTTCTGTGATTCTCTTTGCCGTGGCAGCTGGGAGGAGCTTTGCAAGATGGAAGCAGCCAGAACCTTCCCTTGCGTAGTTCCTGGTGTATTGCAAACATGTGACATCTCTCATTCTTCATTTAAATATCTTTCTTAACATCTTGAGGGTGGTACAAATGCAAAGCTCTATGTGCAAAGCATTAAGAGCTCAAATTTTCCATGCTGCTCTGTCTGCCCTGGGAGATATCTGCTGGAACCTGCCCCAAGTGCTTTGCTGAAGCCAGGTTAGGAGGGAAGTACCTTGCCTTTTCTCACGTTAAAATAAAGACTTGTGATTGTTTGGTTCAGAAACTGTAGCACTTCCTTCCCTGAAGGGGGACATTGTAGTTTGGCAGTGAAGTTTAGTTTAGCTTGGCAAAGCTGTCACCATTGAAGCTGGTGTGGGGAGCCACAAAACTGGAAATTCTCTTCACTGGCTGGTGGTGCAGCCTGGATCTGCCACTTCACTCCTGTTCATACAGTTAAAGTTTGTTTCTTTATGGGTTTCTCACCCTATTTCACTTCTTACTATGTATGTAGTAATTTTCGAGCATTTAGACGGATTCGTGGTTTTAAGTGTTAATTGTTGCATTGGACCAGGTTGGATTGGCCTTGGAGCAACCTGGTCAAGTGGAAAATGTCCCTGCCCATGGCAG
>NW_024530360.1:0-717 GCF_017590135.1 Pyrgilauda ruficollis
AAAAAATTTTCTTGGCTCAAGATAAAGATAGAAAACTTACCATCACAGGGAAAACAGACATAGTTTGGGGAAAATCATTTATTTATATTTAAAAGCAGAGTAGGCTGATGATAAACAAAAATAAACCACTTTCCCTGCATCAACTCCTTTTTATTTTGAGGCTCAGCCAGCCATATTCTTTGATTCCTGACTCCTCTTCCTGCCTTTTTCCCAACCTCAGCCTCGCTTCTTCATTCCCAGCTCCTCCAGCTCCTTGCCCCAGGGACTGTCTGTGTCCGGGGTGGGGCAGCCCTGAGCTCTCCCCACAGATCCCCTCCCTGCTGTCCCTGCTTCCAGTACCTGCACAGGGACCCTCCAGCTTTCCTTTTCCAAAAAACAGTTTCAAGAGACAGATTGTGATACAATGTCTGCATCACATTTCCTTTCCTAACCTTTCTCAACAAATGGGTCATCCCTGTGTCTACCCACTCACTCCACAGAAACAAAACTTATTGCTTAATGTGGGATCTTACCAAAATTCACCTATATTTCTCATTGAAGTGCTGGCAGCATTGAAGGGACACTTCCCCCTCTACCAAGAAGGATGAATACTCTCTTCTGAAAGCACACAGTGCTGGCACAAGCCTGACAGCTCTAGAGATGGAAATCCCATTTTCTGCTGAATGGATTCAGCTCTAACAACTACACTGAAATCTCTTCACAATGTTTTTTTTTTTT
>NW_024530361.1:0-717 GCF_017590135.1 Pyrgilauda ruficollis
CGAAACAGCCGCACGCGCAGAGAAGGAAGAAGAAAAATTACGGCTGGATTCTTCCTAATTCTCTTTTTTGGATTGTTCTGGCGTCTGGCGCAGCGAGGCACAGAAAATTTGCCCGAAACGTGGGTGGAAGAACTGGAAAATGCTCACTGGTAAGTGTTATGGTTTAATTAAGAAGTGAAGTTTTGAGAAAGTTATAATTAAATTAATTAGTGGTTCGATTTTCAATTAACACTTAGCGTGGCTTACTGGAGACTTAGAGACGTCTCTGAGAAAACGCAGGGGTTAAAAGTAAAACATTTTTGAAAAAAAATAATAAAAAGACTGTGTAAATTAGAAATTTAATATGACGTGTCGACACTACAGTTAAGGAAAAAAAGAAAAAACAAATTACTTAGTTGTGAGCTTTTAATTCTTTTAGCGTTGAAACAATAAAAACTGTAAAAAAAATTCATCTTTTTTAATTGAGAATTAAAAAGAAACAGAAAACGAGAAAGATGAAAAAAAGTTTGAGCAAGTAAAAAAATACTAACAAATGAAAACACTTGAAATAAAAATAATAATTAAAGTAACTTTAACTAGACTTTTTCTCTTACATAACCACGGGGGGATCCAGTTTCTTCTGTTAATGCAGAGACTGCACCTTGAAAAAAACACTTAACCAGAAACCAAGAATAATAAAACCGCAAAGAGAAACCAAAAAAACCCCAAAAACTAAAA
>NW_024530362.1:0-717 GCF_017590135.1 Pyrgilauda ruficollis
AGGGGGAGAAGAAATGGGAAAAAGGGGGAGAGGAAGTGGGAAAAAGGGGGAGATGGGATGGGAAAGGAGAAAGGGGACAGGGAAGGGGGAGAAAGGATGGGGAAGGGGAGAAGAAATGGAAAAAGGGGGAGAGGAAATGGGAAAAGGGGCTGGGAACGGGGAGCAGGGAGGACAGTGGGATCAGGGGACACTGCGGGAAGATCCCCCCCATTGTGGGGACCCCGTGGCAGGGACCCCCAGCAGGGCTCGGGGACACTGTGACACCGCTGTCCCCCGCTGTCTCCGCAGGCCTGGGACCTGGGCAAGGGGCTGAGGCTGCCGCAGGTGACGCAGTCGGGGCTGCTGGTGCTGGCCCTGACCCTGCTGTCCTCGGCCGGCCTGGCCGCGCTGTGACAGCCGCGCCGCGCCCGGGGAAGGTGACACTTGCTCCCCGCCCCGGGGGGAAGGTGACACATTCCTCCCCCTCCCCAAAACCGGGATGAGCAGAGCTGCCCCTCCTGCCCCGCCCCCCTGCCAGCAGCGCTGCGCGTCCCCTGCGGTGTCCCCACGTGTCCCCGAGGCCGGGACAATGCGGGATCTGTGTCCCCGCGAGTGGGATTGGCAGTGGCAGCGGGAATGGGGTGGGATCGCAGCGGGACAAGGAGCTCCATTGAGGCAGCGCCCCACGGGGGTGGGTGACAGGTGACATGGCGCTGCCACCCCGGGGGTCCTCAGCCC
>NW_024530363.1:0-717 GCF_017590135.1 Pyrgilauda ruficollis
TCCCGTTCCCGTTCCCGTTCCCCTTCCAGTTCCCGTTCCCTTCCCGTTCTTCTTCCTTTCCCTTTTCTTTTTCCTGTTTCCTCTTTCCCTTTTCATTTCCTTTTCCTCTTTTCTTTTCCCTTTCCCCCTTCCCCTTTTCTTTTTCCTTTTCTCGTTTCCTTTTCCCTTTTCCCCTTTCCCTTTTCCTCTTTTATCTTTTCTTTTCCTTTTGCTTTTTCTCTTCCTTTTCCTTTTTCCCTTTTCCCCCTCCCCCTTTCCCGTCCCCTCCCAAACAATATCAAACAATATAAAATGATATCAAACTATATCCCACGATATCCCACAATATCCCATGATATCCCACAATATAAAACGCTATCAAACACTATCAAACCCTATCAAACCCTATCAAACCCTATCAAACGCTATCAAACGCTATCAAATGCTATCAAACCCTATCAAACCCTATCAACCTCTATCAAATGCTATCAAACCCTATCAAAGCTATCAAATGCTATCAAACCCTATCAAACCCTATCAAACTTTATCAAACGCTATCAAACCTTATAAAACCCTATCACACACTATCAAACCCTATCAAACCCTATCAAACCTTATAAAACCCTATCAAACGCTATCAAACGCTATCACACGCTATCACACCCTATCAAACCCTATCACATGCTATCAAACGCTATCACACGCTATCACACCCTATCAAACCCTATCAAACCCTAT
>NW_024530364.1:0-717 GCF_017590135.1 Pyrgilauda ruficollis
GGGATATCAGGGGTGATGAAGGCCAGAGCCCATGGAGAGGGAGCCCTGGAGCTCATCCCTCAGCAGGAGGAGCCAGCCTGAGCACAGAGCTCCCACCGCACCCCAGGGACATCTGCTGAGTGCTGCTGCAGCTGGGCTGCCTTCCAGGCACTCCTCAGCCCTGCTCAGATAACTGAGGGCTGGTTTTGGGGGTCTGCTGGCTGCTGGTGTGGCAGGCAAACCCCGCTGGCTGAAAACCAGGTTGTGCAGTGAGGCTGGGGCTTCATTTGACTCTCAGTAGCACAAACAGGCTGTGGCTTTCCTTAGAACACCAAAGACTGCAAGGGTTCAGGGTGAATTATGTGCTTTTAAAGGGATGTTAACTTGAGATAATGTAACTTCATTGAGAATCCCTGGAATAGCCTTTAAATAGATTTTGTGCTTGGGAGCAGTCTCGACTGGATCTCATTACAAGTGAATTGCACAGAGCTCCTGTTTCCCCCTGGAGCAGCCACGGGAGGTGGCACAGGGATGTTGCTGCTTGTGCAGCCTCTGCTGAGGCACAGCCCAGCCTGAGCCCTGCATGTCCCCGTGGCATGGCTCTCCTTCCAGGGCTGGGGTCCCAAAACCACCCAGAAAGGTTCTTTCCATGGGGAGTGCAGTAAACCACTGCTGTTTGTGGAGGGTCATTGGGTTCTTGTGTGATTTGGGGTGAAGGGACCTTAAAGCCCACCCAGT
>NW_024530365.1:0-717 GCF_017590135.1 Pyrgilauda ruficollis
AATGGGAAATAAGGGGGAAAGAGGAAATGGGAAGGGGAAATAAGGGAAAGAAGGAAAAAAGGAAGGAGAAAAGAAGGGGGGAAAGGGGGAAAGAGAAAAAAGGAACAAAGGAGAGAAAGAGGGGAAAAGGGAAGGGGAAATATAGGAGAAATGAGGAAAAGGGAAGGGGGAAAAGGGGGAAAGAGGGAAAAAGGGAAGCAGAAAAAAGGGGGAAGAGGGGTAAAAGGGAGGGAAAGGGGAAAAAGGAAGGAGAAAAAAGGGGGAAGAGGGGGAAAAAGAAGGAAAGGAAGAAAAGGAGAAAACAGAACAAAGGGGGACAAAGAGGGAAAAAGGGAACAAAATGAAGGGGGAAAAGAGGGGAAGGGGAAAAAGGAAAAAAGGAAGGAGGAAAAAGGAGAAAAAGGGGGAATGGAACAAAAGAGGGAAAAAAGGAAAAAATGGGAAACAAGGGGAATAGAGGAAATGGGAAGGGGAAAAAGGGGAAAGAAGGGAAAAAAGGAGAAAAGAAGGGGAAATGGAACAAAGGAGTGAAAGAGGGAAAAAGGCAAGGAGAAAAACAGGGAAAAAGGAAGTAGGAAAAAAGGGGAGAAAAGGGGAAAGAAGGGGAAAATGGAACAAAGGAGGGAAAGGAGGGAAAAAAGGAAGGGGAAATAAAGAAGAAAAGAGGAAAAGGAAGAGGGGAAAAGGTGGAAAGGGGGAAAGAGGGAAAAAGGGAAG
>NW_024530366.1:0-3773 GCF_017590135.1 Pyrgilauda ruficollis
CAAAGTCAAATCCTGTGATCCCCCTGTGTCCTGGATTGTAAGATAATGCCTGTATTCTATTTGCCATCTGTCAGAGGTAGGGCAGTTATCTTCTGTTAGTTGGGCAGTTTTCTTTATTTCTTCCACAAACCAGTCCTCCCTCTGGGAAATATCTTCTGTTAATGGACCACTGAGTCTCACTGCATGACTGATAAAATTCCATCATCCCACTGTGAGATGCTATGCCCAGGGGAAGGAGCCAAGCATTCCTTCCTGGATATAATCTGAGATTTTGGGATACCAGAGCAGCCTTTTCCCACTGGATTCCCAGAGGAAGACCAGGCCCATCTACACCCACCACCACCGGACCTCCAGAGGAAAACTACACCCTTCTACAGGATCACTGCTTCTACAGAACCAGACCTGTCACTCCAGGAGGACTGCCGCCAACACCCTGACCGACAGGGTGTCAGGTCGTATTCTGACTCTGTTAGTGATTTTTTTTCTTGTTTGTACTACTACATTTGTATTTTTAGTTTTCCTATCAAAGAACTGTTATTCCTATTCCCAAATCATTGCCTGAGAGCCTTTTAATTTCAAAATTATAATGATTCGGAGGGAGGGGGTTTGCATTTTCCATTTCTGGGGAGGCTTCTGCCTTCCTTAGCAGACACCTATCTTTTCAAACCAAGACATCCTGTCAGGCCAGCAGTAGAGACAGATTCTGTCCCCACATGTCTTGATGGGATTAATGTGCACTGCACACCAATGTTGACCAAGGCCTCATATTTTTGCGGTTCTGATGTGCCAGGCCAATGAATCCACACAGTCCAGAAAACACGATTTTCCCTAGCCTCTACCTGGCTAGAGGCAGGGCCCCTCTAAGCCTGGTTATCCTTCTTTCCTTGGACATATGTCTTGGAGCTTCCTTCAAGGGAATCGGACATGTCATCATCATCATCATCATCATCATCATCACACCTGGCAGTTCGGCTACGGTTTACAGGAGCTGCTTCCCTTTTGGTGGAACTTGCTTCTGAGTCTTGCCTTCCTTCAATTCACGCACCCCTTGTGCCAGAGCAGCAGTAGATTGTCCATCCCATCTCCTCATGTTTTCTTTGCCATCACGCAGGAAGAACCACAGCTCAGCTCGTGGTGTGTACCTTTTCTCCCCATCTGGGGAATGTCTCTGTTGGATACCAGAACCTCTGATCTGTACTGATGAGATCTAGAGAAGGTCCTCTTTAGTCTCCTCCCTGAATTTCTTATGATTCTCCTCTATCTTGTCTTCTAAATTCTGCAGATGTGTTTCCACCACTGAAATTCTGGCATGTGTTGGGCCATGTACAGCATCTGCATATGCCTGGAGTTTCTTTGCCATATCAAGCACGGTCTCATCCCTGTCATCCCGTGTAGGATGTGTGTGCCCCCTAATGGCAGAGTGGCAAAACTAGCCTTTGTCCCCCAAAAAAGGAAAGAAGCCCTGAAGTTTCTCTCAACGATTAGGTGAAAAGCCACCTCATAGAACCTCAGGGACTTCACCAAAAACTTGAGGACATCTAATTGGATAGAAGCCAAAAAGTCCTGCCTGGCCCATCAGGTAGAAAAGAAGAGAACAAAAGAGCTAAAGTGCTTTTGTGAGGTGTTTTTACCAGGAGCAGACCTGTGCACCTGGCTCGACTTTTTCTGTTTGTTATTTTGCCTTTTATTAAACCTTTTTTGTTTCTAACACTGCAGCAGAAGTCATCCTGCTTATTTTATGCCCCCAAAGTAATAGCTGAGCTATCCTTGGGTGTATTATATTTCTTTTGAGGGCTTATGAGACCTGGCCCAAGAAAAAGAAACATAATAATCCCGCTTCATTATTGCTAAAGCAGAAGCATATTCGTGTGGCCCAAGTCGTACAAGTTTTCACCACATCACAGACGTGTATGGTACCAAGTCTGGATTCCTAGTTGTTATGTCATCTGAGAAGACAATCTCTGCCATTTCTCTCAGGCATTGGATCTCTTGTTCTATCGTCTTCCACTGGGTTTGCTGCATATAGATATCATCTGCACACAGATATCTTTGTGTTACATTTTCCAAGACCCGTGCCCAGAGGTTTTGAGTGTTATCCCCCTCATCATTCCTTGGTCAATGATAGGATCATGTGACAGGGATCCCAAATGCCTCGCTTCAGTGCCATCCAGAATTGTAGCCTCACCTGCAGCATCCCAAAGATGGACTAACCAACTAATTATAGATTCATCAGGTCATCGAGTGTAATCCTTCCTTAGGTCACAAAGGTCCTTCAGGGAAAAGGACTCAATATTGGCTTCTGATCTTGTGCCAGTTACTTTGACTCCTGATTTTAGGTCAGGAAGCGTTGAGGGTCCTTCTCCTGCATCATCATCACCCACTGGTTGATTGGTCTTGTCTGTGCACTTTCTGCTTCTTCTGCTAGTAGCAACAGCCATTGCTTGAGGCTTACTGTCTGTTTTAGCTAATGGCTTCGTAACTGTGGTGTTGGTTGCAGCCCGAGTGACTGGGGTAGCTCTTGATTTATCTCCCTGCCCCCCTTTCCTCTGTCTGCTGCCCTACAGTATCTAGCAGTGTGCTATAAGCATATGCCAGGGCCCAGCTTATTGCAATGATATTTTTCTCCTTAGGGTCATATGGCACTTCTCTTTCAGGTATTTCCCCACCTCAGCTGGGTTCTGAATTTGTTCATGTGTAAAATCCCAGTCTACAGAGTCAGAAACTTCTTTTAGGGTTTGGCCCATATTTTCCCATTCTCCACACCACTCAGGATATTCCACGCCTGGGTCTACTTCTGGGTCAGGGGTCTCATCAGCTCCTCTGGACATCTCAGCCCTCATTCTAGACAAGCTGCAGACTGTATAGAGGAAGCTTACCAGATTAAATACCAGAAAGATGGTCTCTTTAACATTCAGGGGAAACTGAACATTCTCAAAAAGTGACTTAACAGATTCAAAGGAGAAGAAGGAAAGAAAAGGCTGAAAAACCTCATTCCCTGCTCCTCCTCTAACAAACCAGGTTCAATTACTAATAAATTCCCAAAAGATACTACTGGAACTTGGATGCAGGGTAGAATGAAGAAACCATAAACCATATATATCTTGAACAGACTTTAGTACCTTTGTAAACGCCCTATATATCATTATCACCAAGCTCAGCACAATAGCTATTCTAATCTGTGCCCCTCTACTGTAAAAACTACGTGTTAGGG
This sequence comes from Pyrgilauda ruficollis, assembly GCF_017590135.1. Classification (NCBI taxonomy): domain Eukaryota; kingdom Metazoa; phylum Chordata; class Aves; order Passeriformes; family Passeridae; genus Pyrgilauda; species Pyrgilauda ruficollis. Next base: position 3,212 of record NW_024530366.1, read on the forward strand.
ACAATAATCCTAGTGACCAGAAAGGTATTGAAACCTCAAAAAACCTAGAGACTAGAACCAAATGATGGCCTCCACCCCAAGAGACATGAATTCAAGCAACATGGCTACTGACTGCTTTAACCCACTACAGAGAAAGCACAACCAACATGCAATCAATAAAGGTTTTTTCCACTTTCTCGGGCCATGCAGTCGTAGGTTAAGAAGGAAGTGAATTTTTTTGGGAGGTTGTGGTCAAACCAATCAGTGCTTGGATTTGAATATTGGCACCTGGTTTGGCCACTGAAGGTATGGACCGCCTCTAAGAACACAGGGGGTTAAAAGCAAGAACTCCCAGGAGAACTTTCTCTTGGTCCCGGTCAGTGATGGAGCTCAGACCTCCCCTGGCCAGCCAGGGCTGGCTGGGGGAGGGGAAGCCATGCGGCCAGGTGAGGTAGGCCGGAGCCTTGGGCAGAGGAGGGGAGTGAAGACCTTGCAGGATGGAAGGGTGGAGGAGCCTTGAGGAGCATCGGGACCCCCCCCCCCCCCCCCCCCCGCCCCCGACACAGAGCGGGAGACGGCCCGG
>NW_024530366.1:3920-14556 GCF_017590135.1 Pyrgilauda ruficollis
GTGTGATGAAAGTTGGTGCATGTGAGAGATGTCTGAAGAAGCCAGAGGAGATGATGGAGTGGCCTTGAGCTGGACTCTTTCTTGTATGGCCATGGACAGACCCATGTTTTTCCTGTGACACAGAGACTGCATTTATGGGGAGGCAATGCCTTGAAGCCAAAGAGAGTGCAGTGAAGCAGTGGTGAGAACAGAAATGGTTTAGGAGGGTGTGGGGTGCCCTCTGTCTTCAGAGAAGAGGAAGATCTCTTTTCACAAGGGGGGACTGGTGTCCCAAAGCTGAGAGACTGCTTTTGGAACTGGGTGGAGCAGCCTTAAACAGGGAACCCTAAAGGCAGTCCTGGTCTATGTGCAGTGGTGAGAGCACTGGACATGGAGGGAAGAAGTCACAAAGGCAGATGTTCTCCGGGCAGTACCACGAGTGACATGGAAACACAAGAGGTTTCAATTGTGTTTCTGGTGGAAGCCTATGGTGCAAGGGGGGACTCCTCTCTCCCTGATGGACTTGAGAGTTTATTTGAGGGGTGATGATGGACTCAAAGTTGATTATCTGAAAAATGGTGACGGGGTGGAAATCTAAGGTGTTATTTCATGTTGTGGAAGAAATGGGGGGGAGGAGGAGGAATGTATTTGGAGGGTTTTCATTCTTAGTTTTGTGTCTGTTCCTTTTTAGATGTTGTAGTTAATAAAGTTTGTTTCCTTTATTCCTAAGTTGGAGCCTGCTTTGCTTTGTTCCTGATCACATCTCACAGGAGCCACTAGAGAAAGTGTATTTTCATGGAAGCACTGGCATTGTGCCAGCCTCAAACCATGACACACGCGTTGGGTGCCACTAAATGTATTTGTCCTGGTTCAGGGCAAATTTGGGAGAGAATGCCCAAAGGGGTTCCTTTAGAAAAGCAGATTCAATTGGCCCCTCCCCCCAGCTGGTTCAGGAGAAAATACTTCCTTGGAGAAAAGTGGAAAAAACTTGTTTATTAAACAATAAAAGCTAAACAATATTAAACAATAAAAACTCTTGCTGCTTTAAAAGATGACAAACTCAGAAAAGTCCCCTCTCTGGGCTGTAGCTTGGCTCACTCAGTCTCTTATCAATGCCTCCGGTGCTGGAAATGTCATGGCCCAGGCCTGGCCCGGTGGACCTCAGGTGTGAGCTGCCGGTGCTCTTCTGGGTGTTCAGTCTAGAGTAGGTTTAAACAGGTCCAAAGAAAAAGGAAAAAAAAAAAAAAAACCCAAACTACAGTCTAGGGAACTTCTTTGCCTCAGCTAGGTAAAACTAACTAAAACAAAGGAGAGCTCTGTCCCACTGTCTGTCCATCTGCAGACAACAACAGTTCAGGAGGAGGAATGTGGAGGAGTGAGTGCAGTGTCTGAAAACAAACTGCGCACTTCTCTCCCCCCTTCACTCTCTGGAACAAGTCTTAAAGGTGCAAAACTTATTATTCAGCATAAACAGAACAGACAATTGGGGATAAAAGCATCATATAGTCAACCCAGGACAGTGCATAACCATAACCATGAGCCATACATACCTGGAACAGACTCCAGCACATTTATAAACTTCCTACAAGTCATTACCACCAAGCCCAGGCCAATAGCTATTCTAGTCTGTGCCCCTCTACTGCAAAAACTATGTATTAGGGACAATACCAGAACTATTTCTGGATAAGAAAATAAACCTAGGGACCATAGAGGTATTAAGATCTCATAAAAACCTAGGGACCGGAAACACATTCAGGCCTCCACCCCAAGACACATGATGAATTCAAACAACATGGCTACTAACTGCTTTATCCCAATACAGAGTAATTGCAACCAAAATATAATTAGAACAGAGTTTTTCCCACTCCCTTGAGCCACGTGTTGGGTGCCAATATTTGTCCTGGTTTAGGGCAAATTTTGGAGAAAACCTCCAAAAGAGGGCTCCCCCAGAAAGCAAACCTACACAGCCTTTCCCACCAACTGGTTCGGGGAAAAATTTCCTCGGAGACAAGTGGAAAAATCCTTTTTATTTAACAGGCAAAGCACTCCCCAGCACAAAAAATGAACAATACCGGATGACAAAACTTATTCACTGCTCTGAAGAGATGACAAATTCAGAAAGTCTCTCCTGTGGGTGGTTGCTCTCTTATCAGTCCCTCTGGCACTGGGAAAGGCTGCTGCCCAGAGTAGGCCCCTGTGGGCCACAAAGATCAAGCTCTCTGTGCTTCCCCAGGTCCCAGTCTGGAGCAGGTTCGAACGGTTCCAAGAAAAGGGAAGGAAAACAAGTCCAGGGAAAACTTCTCTGCCTCATCTAGATAAACTAACTAAAAAGCAAAGGAGTGCTCTGTTCTGCTCCATCCATGCCCAGACAACACAGTCTCAGGGCAGAATGTGAAGGAGTGAGTGCAGTCTCTGATAACAAACTCCATGCTTCTTCTTCTCCCTGCCTTTGCTCTCAGAACCAGTCTTGAAGGCACAGAATATAATATCCAGCATAAACAGAACACACAATTGGTGATACAAGCATCATAAAGTTACCCTGGGACAGGGGGTCAGGGGCTCTATCTCCTGGGGGCAAAATACCAGCAGGAGCTCTTGATAACTTTAGAAGTAGGTTCCCAGGTGGAGATATTAGAGTTTTTAGTAGATACAGAGGCAGAGAACACGTGTGTGTAAAATTCTAACAGGGTGCAAGAAAAGCAAAGACACAATTCAAGTTGTAGAGGTAAAAGGGGAAGGATTTAGAGTGCCAGTCATAAAACATCTGGTATTTGAACGAACCAACAAGATAGGACATTTTATTTGTACCAGGGGCAGGATGTAATCTGCTGGGAAGGGACCTAGAAGGACAATTAGGCATAGGGGTCCTTCTAGAGTGGGATAAAATGGTAGTTAAACTTCTCTGGTTAAAAGAGGAGGATGAAAAGCAAATGAAGAAGTAGTTTGGGCCAAACCTGGAAATAGGGGTAAGTTAAACATAACCCCTATAATAACTGGAATAACGAATAAAGACTGCTCAATTCAGGTATGGCAATATACACTCTCTCTCAAAGGGAGAAAAGGGTTGAAAACTGTAATTCAAGAATTAATCAAAGATGGAACTTTAGAGCCGTGCATGTCTCCCCACAATATCCCCATACTACCAATAAAAAATCAAACAGGACATACAGGCTCATCCAAGACCTGAGAGAAGTAAACAAATGAACAGTAGATTGATATCCAGTAGTACCAAATCCCTATACACTGTTAAGAAAAAGTCCTCCATCACACCAATGGTTCAGTGTGATAGATCTCAAAGATGCCTTTTGGGCTTGTCCCCTCACAGAGGAGAGCAAAGATATATTTGCTTTAGAATGGGAAGATTCCGATACAGGGAGAAAGCAACAATTCAGATGGAATAAATTGCCCCAAGGATTTCCCGAATCCCCTAATTTATTTGGACAAGCCTTAAAAGAAGTACTGCAATGTGTCCCCATAATGCCAGAGGTAAAACTTATCCAATATGTTGATGACTTACTTCTCTCAGGGGAGGATGAGGAAAAGGTCTGAGAATCCACCATATCATTACTAAACTTTTTGGGGAACCAGGGTCTTTGGGTATCAAAAGAAAAGCTCCAATTTGTAGAGAATGAAGTAAAGTACTAAGGGCATATAATAAGCCAGGGGACCTGGTGATTAAATCCTGAAAGGATCACAGGAATAACCTCACTCCCCCAACCAAAAACCAAAAAGGAAATCAGAAAACTATTGGGGTTGTTAGGATATTGTAGGATATGAGGAGAAGAGTACACCCAAGCTGTTTAATTCCTGTATGAAAAACTGGTAAAACAAGAGATTACATGGGAAAAAGAAGATGAGCAGAGATTTGAAAGTTTAAAACAGAAGTTAATTAGGGCCCCTGCTTTAAGTCTTCCTGCATTAGATAAGCCTTTTTACCTATTTGTAGATGTGGAAGATGGGGTAGCCCATGGAGTCCTAGGCCAAGAATGAGGGGGTTACAAGAAACCAGTGGCTTATCTGTCAAAACTGTTAGACCCTGTTAGTTGGGGGTCGCCAACCTGTATCCAGGCAGTAGCATCCACTGTCTTATTAGTAGAAGAAAGTAGAAAATTTACTTTTGGGAGGAAATTAAAAGTGTACACTCCACATACAGTTAGAAATATTCTGAAGCAGAAAGCTGAAAGGTGTTTCACTGATTCTTGAGTGCTAAAATATGAAGCAATTTTGATAAAGATGACCTAGAACTAATTACAGATAAGCACCTCAATCCTGCCCAGTTTTTGTATGGGGAACCAGTAGAAGAACTAGTGCATGATTTCGTAGAAGGTATAAACTACCAGACCAAAGTGAGAGAGGATTTGACAGACCAATCCCTGCAGGGGAGGAAACAATTATACATCGACAGATCCTCAAGGGTGATTCAGGGGCAGCGAATGTCAGGATATGCTATAGTAGATGAAGGGTTAGTGACCATAGAAAAGAGAAGGTTACCCCCCAGTTGGTCAGCTCAAGCATGTGAATTGTGCGCATTGAAATGAGCCCTCGAGATATTGACACAAGAGAGGGGGACTGTATATACTGACTCTAAGTATGCCTTCGGGGTGGTGCATACGGTGGTGCATACATTTGGGAAAACCTGGGAAGAAAGAGGACTGTTAAATTCAAAAGGGAAAGGATAAATTCATGAAAGACTCATCTCCAATGTTTCAGAGGCCTTACAATTGCCAGAGGAAATTGCTGTTGTGCATATTTGGGGCCATCAAAAAGGGACCACTTAGAAATAGGAGGGAATAACTTATCTGACTTAGAAGCTAAAAATGCAGCCGAGTCAGGGGAAGAGAAAGTGATGATGATACTGACCCCTACTGGAGAAATTCAGGATATACCAGTATTCAGTAGAACAGAAGAAGAGGATCTCCTTACAATAGGAGCAAAAAAGAACAATGAAGGGAAGTGGATGTTATCTGATGGGAGGCAGTGATTAAATAAACTATTGGCCAAGAAAATATTAAAACCCATGCATGGTAAAACTCACTGGGGTACCCAAGTGCTGAGTAATCAGTTCCTGAGAAACTGGGGTTGCATAGGAATTTATGGAATAGCCAAAGAAATAACTGAAAAATGTGCAATATGCCAAAAAGTAAACAAAAAAAGTCATGAGGAAAGCCTGTCAAGGAGGGCAAGAATTAGCCTTACGACCTTTTTAAAACATCCAAGTAGATTTCACTGAACTCCTCCAGGTGCAACGGTGGAAATTTTTGTTGGTAATAGTAAATCATTTAACCCATTGGGTAGAGGCAGTGCCAGTAGTTAAAGAAACTGCCAATGTGGTATGAAAACCTCTTCTAGAACTAATCATTCCCCAGTATGGAATAATAAGTCACATCAACTCAGATTGAGGGACACATTTCACCTCAAAAATACTACAGCAAGTAGTCCAAGCTTTAGGTATAAAGTTGGAATAACACACTCCATGGCATCCACAGAGTTTGGGGTGGGTTAAAAGGATGAAGCAAACTCTCAAGAGAACTCTAACAAAGCTTATGATTGAAATCCAAATGTCATTAATCAAGTGCCTACCCCTAGCCTTGTTAAGAATTAGAACACAGCCTAGATCAGACTTAAAAGTTTCACCTTATGAAATGATGTTTACTTTACCTTTTTTGATTTTGCCTGATAGTATAGCCACTTATGAAGAAGGGGAGGACAGTGTCAGGAAATATGTCCTGTCCATAGCACAAACTTTAGAGGAACTCCAAGAAAAGGGAAGAATCCCTCAGACTGCTACCATAGATTTCAAAATTCATAGTGTTAATTCTGGGGACTGGGTAATGGTTAAATCATGGAAAGACCAACATTCAATCCCTGATTGGGAAGGTCCTTTTCAGGTGCTGCTAACCACTGAATCAGCTGTATGAACTGCAGAATGAGTATGGACTCATGCTAGCAGGATAAAAGGACCAGTAAGAGAACCCTGCAACTGGAAAATCGTCACTTCCACAGAAGGACTGAAAATTACTTTAAAATGGAATGCCCAGGCTCAATGTGGCAACTAAACCACGAGCAACCACACATCAATCCAGACTGGGAGGGAGTTCCCCGCAAGCTTTATTGATTCTTTTGTATTCCCAAAGGCCAGAAGCTTTCCAAACTCCAGGGTGGTGGTTTGCTACCTCCCCAGTCGGGGAGATCAGGTATATACAGATTAACAAACACCGGGTCCATAAATAATCCTAAAGTTTTTGCTTTTGCCTGTGATGTGCATAAAGAACAACCATTAACCCTCTCTGCTGAGATATCTCCCAGATTTATTCCTGATCACATACCCTGATTAAAGCACCCTGGAACGAGACACAAGTTGGGCGCAACGTCAATGTGAAAATTGTGGCCAGCTCTGGCGTTGTAGCTCGCCCAGGTGGCAGACGTGTTGCAAAATTTATCGAGATAATAGGAAAAATTCCAACACTAATCAAGGGCAAGTACGAATTCTAATACTTTGTTGTGGAGTTGAATGGATGCTCCCTGATACTCATGAACTATTAGAAGCTGAGTGGGAGGCTGTAGTAAATAAAAAACAGACCATATTTTGAATGCAGACAACTACTTCATATGATGGGTGGTAATAAGACCCTATTTAGAAAGTGAACTCAATAAGGGCTGGCTATTTAAGGAACTACAAAGAACCACAATATAAGAAAAGCAGGTGACATAGGTAATTCTATGACAAGGAGATAAGGAGGCAAGACCAGATTAACCATTGTACTTGCCACCAAGAAGATCATATTTACATGCTGTGGGCAGCAATCCCATCAGGCATGGAAGGAGGGGGTACACGTTATACTGGGCTCCGAATATTCCTGGTTAGTCTTCTCCCCCTTGGGGATCTTGAAAATACATGTCACAAATGCTATCAGTCACTTTATATAGGTTCTCTTTTTACTACTCACACCCTTGTTGACCCACACTGTTATGATTCATCCAAACGAGACACCTGCACACATGCCAAGGAAACATTCTGGGTTGCAGAAAACCTAGGACAGAGCAGTACAAGACAAGGAAGTATATGCCCAAAAGGGGAGAAATGGGTTTGTTTTGAAAGAGCTCTTGGGGGTGGAATTCAAGGAGACTTAGTGAAAGAACAATTAGTATCCCCAAACCCCATGCAACCGATGCAAAATATTCTGAAAACACTTACAAGAGGCACCTTATTTGGTAAAGTGTTTACAAAAAGGCCAGAGCCAACTCCACACGGAAATTTCTATGAAAAACTCAAACAGCAAATAGAAGCTGAGATAGAAATCCCGAGGTTAGGGAAGAATTTATTTGTAGGTCTGGGAGAAAGGATCAGCAAAGAACTGAATGTTACTAACTGCTGGGTGTGTGATGGGGCCTTAATGTCTGAAGAAATGTAGTAGCCTGGGCCCAGTTGAACTCCTTAAATGGAATAGAACCAACACTGAAAGGAGGAAACCAACCAGAGGGGTGGATATTAAGTTCAGAAATAATAGGAGAGGAGTGCCTCTGGCATTTGGGAAAAGAATTCGTAGATAATGTAGGACAAACTTCCTGTAAAAGGTATAATGTTTATAATGGAACTTTCACATGGTAGATCCCTGAAAAACCCATGCACTATTGGACCCAGGAGAGGAAAAAAAATTGTAAATATGAAAAGGAAATTAAACTTTTCTGGTGCAATGACCCTGGGAATAATCCTTATTATGGGATCCCTGAAATATCTAAATTTTGGGAAAACATTAATAACCAGAGAAAAGAATACTAGAAGGCACCGGATGGCTTATTCTGGATATGTGGGAAAAGGGCTTATCCAAAACTTCCTCCCTTATGGGAAAAAAGTTGCACTCTGGGAATTAGACAACCAGGATTTTTCCTGTTGCTAAACCAAGATGGAGATGATTTGGGAATACTGGTATATGATGCCTGAAAAAGGAATAAGAGAGAACTTATTGGAGAAATTTGGGATACCAAAAGTGGGGCCATGAAGAGTGGCCACCTGAATGGATAATACAGACATATGGTCCAGCTACCTGGGCACAAGATGGGAGTTGGGGATATCAAACCCCAATTGATATGTTAAATCGCATCGTAAGACTCCAAGGAGTTGTAGAAATCATACCTAATGAAACAGCTGGGGCCATGGAATTAATAGTCAAACAGCAAAGACAAACTAGAGCTGCAGTGTATCAAAATTGGTCAGCACTAGACTATTTGTTAGCAGAAGAAGAAGGGGTTTGCAGAAAGTTTAACACATCTGATTGCTGTCTACAAATTGATGATAATGAGGATGCAGTTTTAGATATAGCCAGAAACACCTGAAAAATAGCCCATGTGCCACTCCAAAAATCTATAATGAATAAAGGATGGTTAGAAGATTTTTTTGGAATATCCTGGCGGAAGAGGGCAGGATTTGTAGTGTTATGTGGAATAATGGGTCCAATTTTTCTTACATGTTTGATCCCATGCTTTATTCGATTCATTACTTATGTGGTCTAAAATATGCAAATAATGACAGTACCCACCAATCCAAAGTCAGGAACCATAGGACAAAGGCAGAAAATTATGGTATTGAGAAAAGTAAAAGATAATGAAAATGAGGCATTTAAGATCTATGAAAGGTATCAGTATGCCAAGAGCACAGAAGTTCAAAAGTTGTAGCTCAAGCCAAATACAGTAAGAAAAACAAAGAGAAAGGATTTTTAAAAATTACCAGATAATATTGGCTTTCTCATTTATGTATTAACTTTTGCATGTTGTTATTGACCATAAGTATTTAGATATGGTACAAATTATAGCTTCTGTTAGCTGCTTGTTAATATAATGTAATCCCTCAAATATGTACTGTATTGCTCATAGAAATAGTAGTGTAATGAATATGATATCTATGTATCACTTATAGAAATAGTAGTATGATGAACGCATTGTACTATAGACGTTAGCAAAAACATAAGATGTCAAAAGGCTTTTGTGTAACTAAGAAAACAACGTAAAGCCATCTGTGGACTGACCTCTCCAAGTGATAACAGTGACACAAGTCAGAGCACCTGAAGAGACTGGGGAAGATCTCATTAACTCCTCTTATCAGAAAAGTGTGAAACAACAGGGATGAAATCATGGAAAGGAATAAAATTTATTGACTTTATCTCAGGATGTCATACAGATAAGTCAGGATGGGAAACCTAAACACCAAGAGCCCCTGCAACATCAAAATATTTAAATAATGTATAAGCTAATGAATATGCATGTAACCCCAGCAATGTAACCCTATATAGAGAACATGATTTTAAGTTATTTTGGTGCTCTTTGGCCATTCGCCAAAAGCACCCCAGTGCTGGAAATATTGTCCTTCTTTTATCTTATTATTAAACTTTTAAAAATTCTAAGGAATGAACTCTGTTTTTCACACAAACTAGTGCTGTAAAGTGATTATGTTGCTCCCCTTTTCAATTGACTGAGTCCTCCAAGTGATAAGATAACCATGACACAAACCAGAGCACTGGAGGACAATTAGAGAATACCATGTTAAAGTTAAGGAGGACATACTAAATCCTTATCAGAGGATGTGAAACAGCAGGATAGAGACACAAGAAGAAATAAAATATATTGACCTGACACACAAGATGTCATGCAGATAAGCCGGAGTGTGAAGAAGCCAAACAAAGGAGTTCCTAAAACTTCAGAAAGTTCACAAGAATGTTTGAATAATGCATGAAACACATGAATATTCATGTACCTCATCGAGATGTAACAGTATAAAGATAACAGTCTGCATATACCTGCATGTTCTTTGGCTGTCCGCCAGGAGCACCCCAGAGCTGGATTTGTTGTCTCTTATTTTATCCTTTATTAAACTTTACAGAAATTCTTTATCTTGAACTCTTGTTTTTCACAGGGTGCAGCCAGAGGTGCCCAGGACTGTCCCACAAAGCAGGGCCCCTGTGCTCTAGGGCTCCGTGTGCTAGGGCAGGGATTCTGCTCCCTGCCAGGGGCAGCTCTCAGCTTCCTTAAGGAGGTCCCCACAGCACTGTGGGAGAGACGCTGAGGTCCAGATCACCTCATTTCAAGAGGTGCTTTTCAAGTAGCACATCAAGGTCAGGGCTACCCATAAAGAAATGTACTTTTGGAAAGGTGGTTTCTGGAGTCTGTGCTTTCATCTTCCTGCTGTGGTTGGGAGACAAAGAGTGGGTGGTGTGTCTGTCAGTGGGTGCAACCACCAGCAAATACCAAACCAAGCAGCCAGAGTATATAAAAAAGAGGTCTGAGATCTAGTTAGTTTAGAGACCATAGGCCTGGATCAGATGTTGGAGAGCCCCAAGAGCCTGTGAGTTGGTATGATAAATATATTACAGTGTTGGCTTTTGAAATTGATAGAATGAATACTGTGTTTTATAATGTTGATTTTTGTAAGAGAAGTTTTGCTAAAGTTTGGAATTCTTTCAATGTGAATGTTGTCTTGTGATACCACTGTTGGTGAGGAGTTGTAATTTTAACATTTTACTGAAATAAATGGTGCAGGAGATCTTTCTCCTTTTTAATGCCTTTATTAAAGAGATTCAGCTCAGGTGGGGAGAAATCGATGGGTCACGCCCACGCCGCCGCTGTCCCCAAGAGTGATGATGATGAGTACCTAAAGGGACCTTCA
>NW_024530367.1:0-717 GCF_017590135.1 Pyrgilauda ruficollis
ACTGCTGAGCAGCAGAATAGTTAATGTGTTAAGTATTCATACAGGTAATCTGAACGAGGTATCACTTTTGTAACAGTTCTAAGAAATATTTAATGTCAGGAAAACCGTACGCGGCTCATCCCTGACTACAAGACAAGGACACAATTCACTTAAAGTGAACCTTGAAGTCAGTGGCTTTGAATGAGTGTAGGTTTTCCTCAGAAACTAAAAAGCTTGAAGAGTAATTTCTCTAGAACATTACTCTTTATAAGCTCTCCAGTGCCTTTGTAGTTTAACTTTTCTATTGTGTATTTACTTCTTGAAGTTGACTTGGATTTGAAAGCCTTGAATGATCAACAAATTGTTTTGTCTTTCCATAAAGCTTTGGTATTTTGATGGAGAGCAAAATGTTCTGGTTTTGTGATTAGGGTTGATTTTGTAAGACTGTGACTTACAGGAACCCTAAGGCACATTTTAAAGTGAATCTTACTCATTTCTGTGCAATTAAGGCAGTAAAAGGTTTAGTCTTTAGGCTATATATTAATTCATAGCTCTCTTCAGTAAGATGAGGGCTTTGTAACCATGGAAATTTTTTTCACATTGCCATTTTAATTCTTTTCCTTTAGGAAAACAAACTAACTAGCAAGTCTTGGACCTATTTTCTCTGTACAGCCATGCATTCAAAGTCAGAAGCATTAGTATTTTCTTATATTTGTTATTCTTCTAATTAGGAAAAAA
>NW_024530368.1:0-717 GCF_017590135.1 Pyrgilauda ruficollis
CCCCCGAGTCACGGTCCTGCACATGCAACAGGGCCACGACTGTTCCCGACGGCGCATCTTCTGAAATTTCGCCCAGTGTCGACCGCATCGAAATATCTGGCACATTGTCGTTAACATCTGTCACACAGACCACGACTTTTGTCGTGTCAAAAAGAGCTCCCCCATCGTGTGCCTGCACCTCTAGTTCATAGGAAGCTCCATCCTCAAAGTCCAGGCCCTGTAACAGGGTGATCGCTCCCGTGTTGTCGTCCAGCTGGAATGTCTGGGAGGCTTTCTCTGTGATTTTCTGAATCGAATATTTCACGTGCCCGTTCAGTCCCTCGTCGGCGTCCGTGGCCGTGACAGTGACGAGGACAGAGCCCACGGGCACGTCCTCGGGCACACGCACCGTGTACTCCGCCTGGCTGAACACGGGCGCGTTGTCGTTCGCGTCCAGCACCGTCACGCGGATCCGAGCCGTGCCCGTCCGTGCCGGATCGCCGCCGTCGCTCGCCCTCAGCACCAGCTCGTGAAACGCCGTCTCCTCCCGGTCCAGCGCCTTGGCCAGCACCAGCTCGGGACGCTGATCGCCGCCGGGGCCCGCCTGCACGGCCAGCGAGAAGTGCTCGTCGCCGCTCAGCTCGTAGCTCTGCAGGGAATTCCGGCCCGAGTCAGGGTCATGAGCCTCGGAGAGGGGAAACCGCGACCCCAGCGCTGTCATCTCGCTCATTCTCAGTT
>NW_024530369.1:0-728 GCF_017590135.1 Pyrgilauda ruficollis
CTCTTTTTTTAATTCACACTTTGCAGAAGAAGGAAACTGGGCTTCCTGAATTATCATCACTTAAAGAAATTTCCGAAAGGAAAGCTCTGCATTCTATTTGTGGGATTTTCTTCTTCTTTCTAGATACATCCTTTTGTCTACTCTGTGGTGGGGCTCTCAGTTTACTGCCACTGGAGAACTGCCCCATCTCACACAAGAGAGAATTGTTGGAGGAGGTTTGGTGCCTGTGTGGGGCTGTGCTCAGAGCCTGCGCAGCTTTTGAGGAAGCTGAGATTTGGGCAGCTCTGGTGACTCCTCCCCAGCCATGGTGGCAGTACAGCCTGTCCCTCCAACCACTGGCAGTGCTGGACCAGCCTCAGCCCCTCTAGCAAGCCCAGTGGTGCCAGGTGAATTCCTGCTCAGCAGGAGATGGAAGCCAGGGTGAGGAGGTAACAAACTGCTGTCCCTTCTCCTCTCCGCCTTGAATCTCTGCCTGATGCCTTACAGTGCTGTAGAGAAAATTAAAGTGGGATTCAGGCATCTGGGGAGCAGTGAAAGGTGCTCTAGAAGAATATATTCTTACAGATGTTCTCTTTACTGCTACAGCAAGATGAAAACATACTGTATAAATGGTGGTATGCCTGAAATCTAATGCAAACTGCTCCCTTCCAAGCAAGCAGAAAAATCCTAGAAGCTCAATCCATGTCCTGCAGGCAGCAGAGGAGGAGAAATACTGCCTTTTTTTTTTT
>NW_024530370.1:0-717 GCF_017590135.1 Pyrgilauda ruficollis
AACCATTGCATTACTCATCTATCACATTCCCCATGGAGCAATGTTGGGATGTGCCTTGCTCTGCCTGTGCCTTGCCCTGCCCAATGTTTGCTTGATGCCCTCTCACACAGTCAGGACTGGAGTGTTTGGGGATATTAAGAAAAAAAGAGACATGGAAATGTTTTGATTCACCCAGAATTGCCCAAATGAACTTTGGATTCATTCTGAATAATTCAGAGAATTGCTAAGCTTCAAATCCCTAATGGAAAAAATAAATCACTTATAAACCCTCTTTGGGGAGAAAATGGCCGAGCCAGTGACTGGCAGCATTCTCTTTTTTTTTTTTTTTTTTTTTTTTTAACGGGTTTTTTTCCCAATTTTTGTCTTATGGAGAAAGTAGGACAACTGAAAGTTGGAAATTTTGTCTTATCTGAACATGTGTCCAGACATTAGAGGATTTATGTATTTATTGAAAGAGTCAGGTTTTGTGGAAGGCAGAAAACGTAGCCAGGCTTTTTTAGAGCCTCATAATAAATGGTGGGTTGCAAAAGGTGGCAAGCTGGGACTTGAACTTTGTCCTCCAGGGCTAAATAAAATGGTGTCTGCTGGTCCTGGTCCCCCTCTGGAATCTAGTGCTGGTTTTAATGAACATACCCTCAGTATACTGAGAGCTAAAAGGAAACCTTGGGACACAATCTGTCTCTGCCTCTGTGTGTTGGCAGCCTTTATTTTTTTTTT
>NW_024530371.1:0-717 GCF_017590135.1 Pyrgilauda ruficollis
TTTTTTTTTATTTTTTATTTTTTCTTGTTGAAGAAGCCTGCATCTCTTGTAGACACCGACCTTGCATCTGTGGCAGAAGCATCCAGCTGCCCTCAGTGGAGCAGCCTCGCTCAGGTGTGTGCCTGGCCGTGGTTGTGTCTGTGCTGCAGGAGCCCAGGGCAGCGCTGGGCGAGCACCAGTCCCAGCCTGTGTGCCCACAGCTTGCCTTTCCTCAGGCGTGGGAGGTGGGGAGCAGGCGCCTACACGTAGGCACCATCGTGGAGAACGGGCAGGCTGAGGGTGAAATCTGGCAGCGTTAGCATGGCAATACAGACACAGCCCTTCCAGACAATAAAAAGTTAATGGTTGCAAAACAGCAGGCAGTTCTTGAGGAGGAGATGGAATTTCCACTACGTGATCCAGTTGATGAAATTAGATTTTATGAGTTTCAACCGATTCAGGGCTTCAGGCTTTAAGACAGAATCTCCAAGTCCTTTCAGATTCCCTAAGTGCTTCCCACTTTGTCATTTCAGGATGCTCACCAGAACCCCGAGTGTTGTTGCCCAAGTGTTCCTTCTTCTAAGCATAGTCCTTGTTATTGCTATTGCAGTGATTCAGATAAATCAGCAACAGATCCTCTCCCCAGGTCTTAAGGTAAGTCTTAGGCAACCTCAGGAAGGAGAACAATGTTTTGAACTGATATTTAATAATGTGCCTTTCTAAACTCGTTTTTATGGG
>NW_024530372.1:0-716 GCF_017590135.1 Pyrgilauda ruficollis
AGGGAAACCAGAGACCTTCTCACAGCGGGGATGAACATTTGGAAAGTGTTATTTACACACAGCAATAAAGGAGCAGCCTCATGCTGAGAGATCCACCAGACAGTGAAACAGCTTTTCCAAGATTAAGGTGAACCCTCACCCTTTAGGACACTGGGTATAACCCTGGGTAAAGATACACACCCAGACAGGTATGGGGAAAGATTGTCTTGAGGATCTACAGGGTCTTCACCCTTGTTGCAATGTTTATTTTGTGGGGATATGAAATTTTGTATTTTTCCTGGGTTTTTGAAGTGCTGTAGGACCTGGGAGTAGAAACACCCCCTTTCCCCATGCACACAGCCACCCCAAGCAGCTCGGAGTCAGAGCATCTGGGGACACCTCTGCAGGTTGAAAAGGAATATCCGTATTTATTGTCATTTAACGTGAGCTGATCTGGACATTCCCACTCCCAGCACTAGGAGCCAAGCCAGACAGGCCCTGGGGAACTGCCAGCCTATTTGACAACTGTTTTTTTAGGAAAACATATTCCTCCTTATGCCTGAATCTCTGCACAAGGGAGCACAGTGTTCCTTGGATAAAAGCTAGGGCTGTAAGAGAGCCTGTTGTCTTCCAGCTCCTTTTTTTGGCGTTAGCACTACAGATTTGGATTGAGAACATAAAAAAAAAGGTGAAACCATGGGTTTGTGCCACTTCTTTCTCATCCTTTATTTTCTCCT
>NW_024530373.1:0-716 GCF_017590135.1 Pyrgilauda ruficollis
GTCCGTGCAGAAGGGATTTGGACATGATCCCATAATCCCGTGATCCCATCATCCTGTGATCCAACCATTCCTGTGATCCCAGGAGGTCATGGGACAGGGATAGCACTTGGGATTGTCTGTGCAGAGGGGATACAGACAAGATCCCATAACCCCATGATCCCATGATGCCATCATCCTGTGATTCCATGATCCCACCATCCCAGGAGGTCATGGGACAGGAACAAGGGTTCGGATGGTCCATTGCGAAGGGACATGGATGTGATCCCATAATTTCATGATCCCATAACCCCATGATCCCACGATGCCATCATCCTGTGATCCCATGATCCCACCATCCCAGGAGGTCATGGGACAGGAACAAGGGTTCGGCTGGTCTGTGCAGAAGGGATACAAGCACGATCCCATGATCCCACCATCCTATGATCCCAGGAAATTGTGGGACAGGGATAACACTGTGGATGGTCCGTGCAGAAGGAACACAGACATGATCCCATCATCCTGTGATCCCACCATCCCAGGAAGTCATGGGACAGGGATAACACTTTGGATGGTCCGTGCAGAAGGAACACGGACAAGATTCCATAATCCCATGATCCCATCATCCTGTGATCCCCCAATCCCAGGAAGTCATGGGACAGGGATAACACTTTGGACGGTCCGTGCTAGAAGGAACACGGACAAGATCCCATGATCCCATGATCCCATCATCCTGTGAT
>NW_024530374.1:0-716 GCF_017590135.1 Pyrgilauda ruficollis
ATTTTCAGATGAAAAATGGGATTTTTTGCCCTAAAAGTGGGATTTTGGACCCCAAAAAATTAGGAATTTTCAGATGATAAATGGGATTTTTTCCCCTAAAAATGGGATTTTTTTCCCCTAAAAATGGGATTTTTTTCCCCTAAAAATGGGAATTTTCTTCCTTAAAAATGAGGAATTTTCATATGAAAAATGGGATTTTTTTCCCCTAAAAATGGGAATTTTCTTCCTTAAAAATGAGGAGTTTTCATGTGAAAAATGGGGGTTTTTTGCCCTAAAAATGGGATTTTTTCCCCTAAAAATTAGGAATTTTCAGATGAAAAATGGGGGTTTCTTGCCCTAAAAATGGGATTTTTTCCCCTAAAAATGGGATTTTGGACCCCGAAAAAATAGGAATTTTCAGATGATAAATGGGATTTTTTTCCCCTAAAAATGAGGAATTTTCATATGAAAAATGGGAATTTTTTTCCCTGAAAATGGGAATTTTTTTCCCTAAAAATGGGATTTTTTTCCCCTAAATATGGGATTTTGTACCCCAAAAAATGAGGAGTTTTCGTGGGGAAAATTGGGGTTTTTTGCCCTAAAAATGGGATTTTTTTCCCCTAAAAATGGGATTTTTTTCCCCTAAAAATGGGATTTCTTTCCCCTAAAAATAGGAATTTTCTTCCTTAAAAATGAGGAATTTGGGCCTGAAAATGGGATTTTTTTCCCTAAAAATG
>NW_024530375.1:0-716 GCF_017590135.1 Pyrgilauda ruficollis
TTCCATGGAGATGATTACTAATACTTACTTGTATTTAATATCACTAATAAATATTTAATATCAATATATTTATAATATAATATAATATTTAATATCAATATGTATATAATATATTTATATTAATATAATATATTTAATATAAATATGTTTAATATCAATATTTCCTTCTTTAGGACTTAACCCTCTGATTTTGCTGATGGTAAAATAAGATTTTACTGATGATCCCCCCCAGAAAATCAGTCCAGGTGTGGTGGCAACCCCCAGGTTTGTAAGGGGATCCACCCAGCCACAGGAAGGAGCAGTGACCCACCTGATCTGTGCACCAGTACCACAGGGATGGGATGGTCATTCCCAGCAGGACTCCTGGCCAGGGCAGGTCAGAGGTGACAGGGTCTCGGAAGATGTGGAAAGCATCTTCCCTGGGCAGGCCACAGCTGCTGTTCTCCCTGCGGATGCTGGGAATGGCATCAAAGTATTTTGCCTGTAAACCTTCAAGGCCACCAACTTCAATAAAACCTGAAAAGGGTCGTGAGAAGCTGTTACTGCACCCCCCCAGGTCAGGACTCTGATTCCAGCCTCTGTGGGTGATGCTCCACGAGAATTCCTTAAAAACCAGCAGCTCTCTGTTCTCCCTCTGGGCTGGGGAAGGGCAGATGCTGCTGGCTGGAGCAGGTGCTGCCTCCCCTGTGGAATCACAGAATCCTGCCGTGGTTTGG
>NW_024530376.1:0-716 GCF_017590135.1 Pyrgilauda ruficollis
GTGGAATATAATTCTCTCACAGAAAAACCACTTATTAATTAGTGATTAACTTACACACATACTAACAGAGAAAAAAACCTAGACTTTTTGTGGTTTTTTTTTTTTTTTGTCCCCAGGGATTAAACATTTACTCCCCTTTAATATAGCACCTTATTTAGAGAAAATAATGAAATAGAAGTGCTGAGATGTAGATTTATACCCCCTATGCATTTTTTTCATACAATTTATTGCTTTTTAAATATATATGATATTTATCATTACACCTTGTCTTATTCTCTCTTACTTCAGCTGTGTTCAGCTGAATTTCAGGGTCATTCCTGAGTATATATCATGTAGTGCTTTATAGAGGGAATGTTCATGTGGAAGATTATAATATTGATGCCATTCCCTAATTTTTAATGTTCCTGGTCTGTGAGCAAGTCTGGTTTGTAGTTAGACTGAAAACATTACTCATAGAAGCCAAACCATAAAAAAATTAACATATTTTATTTAAGTTATATGGAATAAACTACACAGTACAAAATACAGGTTATGACCACTTAGTCCAGGTCTGCAAAATCTGCTTTTTGATGTACATTTTTATGAATTGGCTGCACTATTTTATAAACCTCTTTGCATGTTTCTATATACACTGAGCAAAACTGTTACTTCATTTATATTGTTTCTTTTTTTATGGTTTCTCACACTGCTTTTTTTCCCCCCTTTCTCTGGCATTT
>NW_024530377.1:0-86210 GCF_017590135.1 Pyrgilauda ruficollis
TGGGCCTGTGCATGAAAGCCCAGGTGATGGCCAGGCATGGAGGGAGAGGGGACAGAGGGAGCTGGCATGGGGTCGGAGGCAGAGGCCTGATGGCCAGGGTCCGGGCTGGCAGCTATTCTAAGGTGGCCGCCTCCTTCCCTCACAGCCGGGGCACAGGGCCATGGCCCTGCCCCTCACAGCCCCAGCTGCTCCCCCAGCCCTGGGTTCCCCCCCAGCCCCAGCTGCTCCCCCAGCCCTTGCCGTCCCTCCAGCCCCTGCCCTGGGTGGCTGGAAGCTCTCAGGGAGCAGGGGCAGGGGGCAGTAGGGGGGACAGGGCTGCCACGGCCACAGACTGTGGAGTGGGACTTGGCCAGGCGGGAGAGAGAGTGGGAGCCCTACTTGGGCCGGGAACTGCCCCAGTGGGGAAAGGAGAGTGTCCAGGAGCTAGAGCAGTGGGAATATAAGAGATACCAGGGGTTGCCCCAGTGAGGAGATGTGAGAGTCCAAGAACTGTTCCCTTGGGAATATGAGGGACACAAGGAGCCTTCCCGATGGGGAAATGAGAGTGTCCAAGAGCTGGACCACGTGGAATATAAGAGATACCAGGAACCTTCCCACTGGCAAGACATGAGAGTCCAAAAACTGTTCCCTTGGGAATATGAGGGACACAAGGAGCCTTCCCGATGGGGAAATGAGAGTGTCCAAGAGCTGGACCAGTCGGAATATGAAAAACACCAGGATCTTTCCCAATGGAAAAATGACAATGTCCAAAAGGTCTGTGAATGGGAATATGATAGACACCAGGAGCCTTCCCAGTGGGGAGATGTGAAAGTCCATGAACTGTTCCTGTGGGACTATGAGAGACACAAGAAGCCTTCTCAATGGCTAAATGAAGGTGCTCAAAAGCTTTACCAGTGGGAATGTGAGAGATACTGTAAGCTTTCCCAATGGGAAGGCTCCATTGACCAAGAGCTGTACAAAGAGGATGTCAGACGAGACCCAGAGCTGTCCCAAAGGGGACACAGGAGAGACATAGAGGAGTTGCAGAAGGGTGGGGAAGAGATCACCGCCTGCACCATTTGGATCAACCCCAAGTACCCACAGCTCCTGCAGGACCCTGGCGCTGCTCCCCAGGACTCGGCCACAGCAGCAGCTTCTCCTGCCTTGGCTGAGCAGGTGAAGGCAGCAGGGGCACAGAGCCAGGGCCCTGCCCTGCACAGCCCCTGCTGCCCCGCAGGCCCCTCAGCTCCCCAGGCGGGAGCCCAGGCCCTGAGGGAGCAGCCGGCTCCCCCCAGGAAACGCCGGGCCCGCTGCAGGCGGGCGCTGCGGGCGCTGCTCTGCTGGCGCTGCCTGAGGGCACAGCCGGACAATCGGGGCCCGGAGCCTGCCCGCTGTCACACGGGCTGCCTCTGATGGCCAGGGGTCGGGGACATCAGTTCCTTGTCGGGAGAATGGCCTGGCTGAGGCCTGGGGCTTGAGAGGCACCAGCGATGTCAGAGCCCGGGGCAGGTGCACAAAGCCCGGGGAGAAGGAGCTCCTGCTCAGAGGGGACACCAAGGATGCAGGAGTGACAGCCACAAGGACACTCGGCACGACTTCCCAGATAAGGACAAAACTCATAAAGCTGCCTCAGCAACTGTGCTGAAATCAGCCACAGCTGGGGAAAAGGTGCTTCTGGCACAGGGAGATGGCGACCACCAACTCCTGGCCCAGTGACCCCAGAAACCCAGCGAGAAAAAAGAAGAGATAGACTGAGCACAGAGAAAGACTAGTTAGCATAAGAAGCAAGGAAATCTTTAAACCAGTAGAAGAAAAGTATCAATACTGAGATATTAATGCCAAGATACTAATATTAATTATTAAGTTATTGCAAATTAATATTATTCGATAATAAGATAAAATATTACATCAGTATTTAATACATACAGAAACAAAATACCATTATAAAATACAAATACTGATATTGTATAATATATAATATTTATAATGTCTATATATAATAAATATTGAGAAATAATTTATTTTGAATATCGTAGGATAATATCATATATGTAATACATTATATAGAACATAATAGTTACATACAATATAAATGTAACATCTAAATATTTAGATATGATGCTAAAATGATAATAGTTCATGATAAAATGAAAATAATTTAAACAAAAAATAATATATTCATTTAATAAGAGAGCCATATAACTGGTAGCCAATGAACACGAATGCCTTTGTTCACTAAAATATATAAATAGTGAAAAGTTTTGATAGTCTCTGTGCTGCCTTTGTGGATTTGCCACCCAGCAGCTCCTTCTGTGCAGAACTGTAAATAAAGGAAACAGCTGAACTCTGGGTGGGGATTGGTTTCTTGCACAGGGGTGAAAGGATCCGTTTGGGACAGCAGCTTTGCCATGGCCACACTGATAAAAGATGCTGCTTTTCCAGGCAGGCTCAGCTGTGCCTGGCCCATCTCGGGAGCCAGACGGGCGCAGGCAAAGCAGCAGAGATCTGAAACCCGGCGGCTGCGCTGTCGCTGTGGCCGAGACAATCCCACATCAGCCACGAGAGCCCCTCTGGGAACGAGCACCAAATCCCAGAGGGCACCTCTGCCAGCCGGCTCCCCGAGTCCCTGTGCTCCTGTTGTCATCCAGGTGTTCAGGGAATCTCCTGGGGCTGTTTGGACCAGCTGTGTGGTGTTCCCAGTGAACACCTGGCAAGCTGAATTCTCCCACAGGGATAAGGGTGGCTGATTTGGAGGTGTCCCCTCGGTTCCTTGAAGAATCATTTGTTGGGGTCAACCTCCTGGCTGGGTGGCCAAGAGCAGCCTCCCACAATGATAATGCACAATATTCTCTAACAGTAAGTTAGAGTCACAGTACAATCACTTCAGGTAAAGAAGTGTCACTTTTGGACAAAGTGATTTTGATGCAATATTCCATGCTGAATTGACATATGAGAGATGTTATACACTTTACTTTTTCTTCATCATCTCTAGAACATCCATTACTTTGAAGGCTCAGGATGTCAGATTTACTACAGATAAAAATCCCAACTGAGAAAACCAGGTGGGCTTTCTTCTTCACAGCCAAACATGGACCCAGCTCAGCTATGGAGAGGGCACATGGTCCAGTGGCTGCCCTTATTGCTGTGATCCTGAGAGGCAGCACTACAGAGCACACAACTTCCTCCCTTTCTCCTTTCTCTTCCCACCATCCTCCCACCCACTCCTGGGACAGACGGTTTTAGATGATATTAGAACCTCTACTATCTCTGTTGAGGATGCTCTTAAGTTAACTGTTGATATGAACACAACATCCATCTACTGGATATGATTACATGGAACAGATGAATCTTCCAGGGCAGGAGCACCTTTACATTTCCTGCTTTCTGTACAAGATCATTGATTTTTTGAAATGACCCAAAAACCTGAACTCATGACCAGAGCAATTGCCATGTAAATATCTGTAGTTTGATGCAATTCTCCAGACAGTGTTGTAAAGCTGTCAGAGGTGCAAACTGAACTGCTAGGAGGTTAATTAAAATTCTGCTTGTGAAGCCTGTAATTCTTCTTTGTTTGTTTGTCCTTCAGTCCTTCCCCAAGGTCTCTCTGGTGCCATCACCAACAGCAGCTCTGGACATTCCCACACCTCCAGTACATCCAAAGCTGACAGCAGTGTCTTGCACGCTCGCACACAACCCTCACAGTGACACACTGTGCACTTATGTCTGAGCAGGGACAAGGAACATTTCTGCTGCTGCCAGAAATTGTGAACTTCAGCAACTTCCCTCAAGGGTGTCCTCCTCCACTGCTCCACCCAGCACAGCCCCTGCAATCCTTCCACCTCAGTTTCAGGCTCTCACCTCTGCTGATATCCCATTTTCCCTCCTTAAAAGGGAGCAGTCTGCACACTTCTTCCTGCAATTCCTTGGACGTGCCACCAGGACCACCACACACCTCCCCCAGGGAAGGAGCCCAGAGCCCTGGGAGAGGCTCGGACACAGCCTTCCCCTGCCCAAACCCTGTCTAGGCTGTCACCAGCGTGGTGCCAGGGGAAATTTCTCCCGGGTGCTGGAGATCAGGCCCAGTGGTTCATCAGCCTTGGTGTTGCACAGTTGCCACTGCTTGGAGGAGACTTTCTGCCATTCCCCAGCACCCACACAAATTACCAACAACTCTGCTTGCTCTGCTCCCATCTCCCAGTGGGAGAGGCATCCTGACAGAGCAGACAAAGCCCAGTGGTCCCTACCAGCAGGCAGATAATTACTTAACATTCAGCTAATGCAGCTTTTTGAAATAAAAAAATCAAGAAAGCTTTTTTTTTTTTTTTTTTTTTTAATGCAGCTTTTTTAAATCAAAAAACCTGTCAATCAGGAAGTGGCTGGTGGGACACAGCAGCTGCAGAATCCTCCTAGAAGCTTCCAGAATCAAATGGAAAGACACAAATAGTAAATTAAAAGTACAGAGCAAGGCAGAGCTGCACAAAGTGTTGCACAAGCACTGAATTCCACTGACAGATGGTTTTCTCTCTTTGTGCAGGTGAATAAAGCTGCTCTGAAACTTTTTTCCCTGAGGGCCAGGGTCTCTCATACTTTGGCAATTTTGGTATGAATATTAACGGGCCTGGAGCCTTAGGTAGAGAGTTGCCAGCCAGTAGCAGTTTGCTTTTGAAGTGAAACAACAAGGTTGGGCCCATTGGGGATGAGATATTGTACTGGTATTGCTGAAACAGGACTGACATTTCCTAGCTCTTCACCTCAGAGCAAGAAATCAATATTAAATTTTTAGTTTAGCAGAAAGAGGAAGAAATTTTAACAATTTCCATTTCTCTACAACTCAGATTTCCAACAAAAATGTATCTTGAAGTTTGTAAGTTAATGATAAAAATTAATTAAGAGAAAGTGGAGATTGGGAAACCAGTCATATGAAATAGAGTTTATTACTTCTTCCTTGCAATTTTTTCTGCTGTCAGAAATTTCATAGTGATAAAATTCCCATACAATCTTTCTTGTCCTATCTTACATTTTGTTTGCAATTTCTTGTCACACAGATGTCCCCCAATGCTTACCCCAGTGAGCATTTTTAGATGAATTATCTTTTCCTATTTTTTGCTTTTTTTAGATGAAGAGTTGTGCTGCATTTCCTTATTACTGTAGCTAGATCAAAGCTAACTTGGTCTGCTAATGTTGTGGGGAGGGGTTTAGTCTTTTTATAAGAAAATTAAGATAATTAGTTTACTTGCTACTTTTGTTATAGTCTGCTGTAAATGTGAGGAATATCTGCCCAACGTAATTCCAAACTCACTTCCATTTTAACATCATCTTCAAGTCAAGCTGAGTTCATTCTTGGATAGTTTAAATTACTTTTTTCCCCTGCAGCACTGTGTGTTAGTACATGAGTGACCTCCAGTGGTATTCCTGAAAAAATAAAAAAGCCTCCTGCCTGGAATACAATCACAGAAAGCTGAGAACATCTGCAAATCTCTAGTGTGTTACAGGTTGCTCCTGAGAACAGGACTTGCTCCTTTTGGAGATCCCCCGTAAGTAAAAAAGATGTTAAAAAATCCACTCAACTGACCTGTAACTTAAAATTGTGCAAAGAATAGACATATCTACTTCTCTGACTCAGCAGAACTGTGCATATTCCTTGCACCATGCCAGCAGTATTAATTCAGGCACAAGGAAAAAAGCTTTGGAAAAATCAGGATCAGAGCATTCATAGCATGTTTTATCTCACTTTTCAGAAGAATTTGTCTCAGATGTCTTTCCAAGCTCCTCTGCCTAAAAGTAGTCCCAAACAATACAATTTTTGATGTTAATATCCTTTCAAAGGGTATGGAAGAAGCATTGTTGTTAAAAAAAAATTGCTGCTCTTCCTTCTCATCCCTCAATCACACCAGACTTTATTTAGCCCTATAAATCTGAGGTTGTTTTCCCACAAGGGGTCACCATAGATTAGCCTCACTGCAGGTCTTCATCAAAAGAATTTGTGTTCTCACATTTTAAGATACAAAGAAAACATTCAGATTCTCAAGGCAGTACCAAAAGCATCTATTGAAGCACATAACTTTATAATAAAATGGATCCAGTGAAAGAAAATTGCAATGGAGCAAAGCAACAACTAATTTTAGAAGTTGCATAAAAAACTCAAACCAAACAAATAAACAAAAACAAAAAAAAAATCCCACAAAAAATCACAAAAATCCCCCCAAGAAACTGGAAAATAATTTCCTATTTCCTTTGCTTACCACAAAAATAACTTGGAAGATTCCAAGGACATTTTCTTCATTTCACCTGTGTTTAGTGATTAGTCTTATGCTGTGTACACACCACATTAGGAATTCTCTCTCTCTCCCAAGCACCAGATTGTACAACCAAGAAACCTTGTATGTTAAGGGCATCATTTCAGCTCTGATTTTAAAAAGTGTTTAAAGCTGAATCTATGCTCATGGGGTCCCAGGAATGCCAAAAGCAGGGTCCTTGTGAGTAGAAGAGCTTGTCCTTGCCCTTCCATTATTAAGACTGAGATAGTTTCAATGGGTTCCTGAGTGTGCTGCCTGTTCTTTCTGTTCGTGTTCTTTCTGTTCAATTGACTCAAACGGCAGACATGGAGAAGTCTCTACAACTTTAGTACAGTATTTTGTGACTAAGCATTTGTCCTCACCACAAAAGAAAACTTAAGTTCTCAAACCCTCTTTTAAACATACTCTGAAGTTTAATTCATTGCTTTCACTGAAGAAAAATGCATTGGAGTGCATCTGTATAGAGAATAAAAGAAAAGCACAGTGGCATTCTGGTTCGAGTGCTTTAGCAATCTGCCTGTAAGTACATTCAGTTTGTCAATAGTGTTGTCCATGCACTGTGGGCATCTGATTAGATGCCAAGACTGGGTGGAGTAGTAAAATCCATCCCCTGTAAGAGACAGACAGACAGACAGACACTTCCCCCAGCCACATCCTTCTCCCCTCCTGTCACCTGCCTCTAGGGAGCTGCACACATTCATTAAGGATAGGAGGTGGATGGATAATAACAGGATTAGAGTGCCATTAACTGGCTCTCATTAACATTATTTCTGAAGACCAGAAGGTTAAAAAAGAAAAAGAAGTTTCATTGTTATGTTATACACAGTGGCAGTAGCATAGGAAAGCTGTTAAAGAAAGAAGATGATGCTGTTAAAGAAATGAGATGATGCTGTTCTTACAGGTTATTTGTCACCACAGACTCACCCTGACAATACATCTGATGCCATTGGGTGAAGGGAGAGATTGCACTTGGTATTTTATTTTAGTATTTTAAAGGAATACACAAATTCTTAAACCAAAGTGGTCTTTTCAGCCCAATCTAGGATTAATGTATAACAACATTATGGAAAAAAAACCTTGTTATCTCCAGAAAGGTAGAAGCAAATTTGTAATTTAATATCACTAATACATTAAAAATGACCAGTCTTTTAAGTCACTTTGCTGATTTTCTTGTACAATACAGCCCTTTCTCAGCCAGACCTGTGAACCACTGCCCTCCCTGCTGACCACAGAGGAACCAGGCCACCACCTTTAGAGGTCAGGGCAAAACCATCCCTCACCAAACCCGCCTCTCTTGGCTGGTAGCAAGTGTGTCCTGGGCTGAGACGTGGAGAAGTAGCCAAGCCACAGTCCTCTCAGCACTGCAGTGGCATCCTGCTTCCCCTGAATAAGAAAATGTTGTGGGGACCTTTGGTGTTTTAATCTTTTTCTAGGACTGCAGCTGCAGCCACCCATCTCCTGAGCTTGAGTCCTGTGCCCTTGCTCATTAAAGACCTCCTGTCTTAGCTCTGGGACATTTGACTTCCACTTTAAAATTGTAGCATTGTCAGAAAAATGAGAGTTCAAGCAACTCCACCAGAGCTGGAAAGTCAGAATGAATCATTGCAGCTGCACAGATGAGATAACAAAATATCAACACCCAAAGATAAAGGTGTCTGTCAGACTCTTCTCGGCCAAAAAATGCAATGTTGGATGGGCTCCTCTGCATGCCCCAACGGCTAATGGCATGCAGGGAGATGTCACATAGGAGCAGGTAGTGAAAAGTGAAAGTGAAAACATTTTTAGATATGCTCTGAGAGAAATATTTTCATTTTTTCCTTTAATAAATGAAACACTTGTACTTTCCTGGAGGCAGTTATCTGATAAAAAGAAAGAAAAGCAGGAGAAAAATGGACAGTGGAAAGGCATGTTCCTGTTTCTGCATAAAATTTCAAGGCTACGTTCTGTTAATTAGACAATATACTGGTTTTAGGCCTACAAAGCATTTTCCAATGTCTTTAGTTTGTACGAATCAGCAAATAGCAAGAAGCTGAGATCAGCAATTTCATCCCCTTTCCAGGTGTTCCTTGGCTTCCTGTCCTTTTGGTGCTCGTCTGGAGGGAGGCTTTACCCTGGTACCTGCTACCTGATTTTGTTAAGTGCATCAAGCTTTTTATTATACAGCAGCAATTAGTGGCTTTGTTGCAATATCTCTTAGCTTTACCATAACTTTTTCTATTTTAGTCTAAGTATCAGTCCTTTTGTTACTTCATCTCTTTTACTCTTCTAGGCATCTTTTATTTCAATGCTTTATTTTGCTATTGGGTCAGAAGTTCCAAGCTGCAGCTGGGACCACACCTGATGTCCCCCAGGCCTGTCCTCTGGGCTGGAGCCCAGCGGGACAGCTCCACCATGAACAATTGTTTTTCCTATTGCAGGAGTCTCCTTTGGTGTGGAAAAGACTGAAAGGAGAATTCCTGCCTTCCCCTCTCTCAGGGCTGCAGAAGTCCTCAAGTTTCGCTGCTGCTCGTCTTACAGAGAGGAACGCTGGCCTAGGGACTCTCTGCTTTTGGATATTTGGCACGGGAGGAGGTGGACACTTGCCTGTCCCTGTGGACAGGAGAAATGGGTGAACATCCAGTTCCAAATAGTCATGTGAGATTTGTCATCCTTCAGTGATTCTTATTTGGTTTTGGAAGGCAGAGAGGTTAATTGGTTGCCCGCAATTAAGGGGCAAATGAGTATATTGCTTTCAGTATCACTTCTTTTAAAAGAATCTCTATGTTCTTGGCTTTTTTGACCGTGTTTGCATTTCTTATTCCCCCCTGCTCTCTGTCCTACTTTTAGTTTCCTCTCTCTGTCTGATTCCCTCTTATACAACCCTCTGAGTGTGGGTATAAATCAAATATAAAGTCTCTGCAGAGGGATTATAGCATGGTCAACTTGTTCCTTTCATGAGGCTTTGGTTCCCATTATCCACTCTGGGCAACCTCCTCATTCCATATTTTGCCTTTGGAAGATCTGTTTTCCCACCAGAAAGATACTTACATTGAAAAAGGACCCTTATCTTATATCAAACACAATTTTATCACTTCTTAACAGAGTACCAGACACCACAAATCTGAAATCCCTGCAGCAGAGGAGTATTCCCATCTCTGTGCTTGCTCCAAGGGTGACTCTTGCCTCTGAAATTTGCTTCTTCCAAGAGTTCAGCAGAGCCAGACTTTGTGGGGCTGGAGGGCACCCTGGTGAGGAGCTTGGCTTTGGCAAGCCCTGGGCTCAGCTCAGCACATTGTCACAGGGAGCCATCCAAAATCAGGGAGCAAAGGAGCCTGTCGGGCCAAAGTGGAAGGTGTTATTCCCTGGGATTGCCAGGATGTATTTTTAATTATGGAGAAATGCCCAGAAATGGTCTGTTCTGTGCATCAAAAAGGTCCAACCAGGAATATTCATGTGTGTGAATAAATACACATTGCTATGTGGATATCCTGCTCTGCTTCCTGCTCAGCTTCTCCAAGAATGATTAAAAGTGAATGAGAAGGAGAAAATATTATTGTCCTGTGCCAATTGATCCATGTTAATTGATCTAAATCTCTGGGGTCAGACCTTTGGTACAGGGAATTTTGTTTGGGTTGAAAAGGACCTCAAAGATCATTTAAAGATCCCCAGGGTTGGGACTGCTTCATCCCTGGAAGTGTCCGTGGCCAGGATGGATGGGGCTTGGAGCACCCTGGCATAGTGGAAGGTGTCTTTGCCCATGGAGGGCGTGCAACTGGGTGATTTTTAAGTCACTCCCAACCCAAAACATTCCATCATTCCATGGAAAGAACTGGAGCACTTTACAGCACAAATTAATTTTTACTGACTTCTCCCAGGTTCATTTTCAGGGTTCATGTCCCGCTCCAGCTTTTCTTCAATCTCCTTTGCTTGTACAACAGCAGGAGCCAGAACCCTCAGGTGCCACTAGGTGCCATCCCAGCGACTCCGGGATGAGGAATAAATGGCAGGACTGGGAAGAAGAAAGCACCCACCCACATTTTCCAGAGGGAATGGAGACAAAAAGAAAGGAAATTGCTTTCCCAAGGCTGCCTGGGAAGCCTGGCAGGATGTCTTGCAGTGGCTGTACCCATCCTGCCTGGCTTCCTGCTCCTTCCTAAAGCTTTGACTGCATCCATCCCTTGGCTCCAGCACCTTTGGAAAAGCTTCCCATGGGATGTGTTCCTCTCCTGCCTTTTGTTGTTGCTGCTCCTGCTGCTGTGCTTTGTGTGTGAAAATGATTTTTCCAGCCTCTTTCGCTGCCCAACGAGTTCAGTTGCAACCACAAATCCAACAAAGGTCAGAATTTCACGGGCAGACTGCACCAGAGAAGAAAAGCCTTGTTCAAAAGCAGGATGTGTGCCTGGTATTTGCATGGTCACCATGCAAATGATTCCAAATTTCCAGCATGGATTCAAAACTATGCCACAACCAAGGGGAAAAAAAAAAGGAAAGAAAAGGAAGAACAATGGATAAATAGAATTGTATTTTATAATTTAATAATACTTTCAAAAATGATGTGAATATTTAAACTGGCTGATGGGGCAGGTGCTTCCCTGAATCACTTTTGGGGAGGTGAAGGCCACCCTGTCTCACATCTGAGCAACATCTTGAGCAGAAGGGAGCTCCTGCTCAGCTACAGCGACAATAATCTGGTTTTAATCTGCTCTCCATCCCACTAATTGCATGTGCAGGAATCTCTTCCAGCTCCCCAAGGAGCCCTGCAAAGCCCTTTGCCTTGTCCTCCCTCTCCCGCTCCTATCCTGGGGCAGCTTCAGCTCCAAAATCTCAGGGGACCCCTCTGTGTACAGGAGGCTGAAACTCGAATTTCCCCTCACCCCCAGCTTGATCCAGGCTTTAATAGAATTCCCTGATTCCTATAATGAGGATTTCTTGTCCTAAAGAAGCTTGAGGGGGGTCTGATGGTAGCAGGAAAATCCAACAGGTGTTTCCAGCCATCCATGGGGAATACCCAACCTCTACAACCCTGTGCAGTATTCCTTGGATCACCAGGGGTCACAGACTGGATGCTGAACCTGAGAGTGGAGGTGCTCCAGCAGGATCCAGACCTGGAAAGTATGCAGAGCTGTGGGAACCCTGGATGCTGAGAATTTGACACTTTCTGTGCTGCCAGGCATTGACCCCAAGAGAACACTGCATTGACCTGAGGTCCTGGAGAAGCTTCCAAAATGGAATGACAGAACTGGGATTGTGGCTGTGCAGTTTGAATAGAAGTGTGTAATAGATAATAAAATAAAAGAGGTTTTAGGGTGGAGGCTGGTCCTTCTTCTTCACCTTCTTCTCCATGGGTTTGGGTGGAATTGTGGAATTCGAGAGAAAAGTCTGCATTGCGGACTTTGAGTGATTAGTTATTGGGTTAAAAGTGAAAATACTTTAGGTGTCATTTCTTAATTGGGCAGCTTAGCCTTAAAAGACCTTGTTGAGAAAGACAGTTAGTCATTTTTGTACCTTGTTAGTAGAATAGTGCAGAACTCACAGTTTGTGAGACTGTAACATACACAAGAAAAATAAACATTTGAGTCTGAGAATGAACTATAATCTCAAGTGCCTTCATTCCCGACCTGACAGAAGAAAAACTAAGCCAAGAACTGGAACAAAAGCTGTGAAAGTTTTGGATGCTACACTGTAACCCAACCCTGCTGATGAGAAAAACCAGTTTGTGTGTGTCCTTCCAGTTGTGTTGCTGGGATCTCAGCAAAACACAACGTGGCTCTTGGATTTAGTCAGAGCTTTAAGAGACAATCCAGCAGTGGAGAATCCTGCCTAACCCTTCATCCCTCAAGTGCTGCCTGAGTCACTGAGCTTCAAAAGCTGGCTGTCCATCTGTGTGGCATCTCCAAACATTCCAAACACACCTTGGCCTTCTTTTGTGCAAGGACCTGCCTGGAAGAATCCTGGATACCCTGACCACAGCCAGGAAATATCTACTGCTAAATACGACTTAGTTTTAAGTGTCCTCTATGATCTGTAAAGATCCTGCTTAAGTCTAATTCAGGATCTGCTTTGTTGGTCTGGGTTTTGTTCTAGCTTCACCCAAATTCTAGGTTTGCTAGTTTTGCAAGTTGTCAAACTCGTGCTGGAGTATTTTGTTGAGCTGTAAAACTTTGTGTAGAGCCCAGCCTGGGGAAGAGAAGCCTCTGGGGTGACCTCAGAGCAGCCTAAAGGGGCTGTAGGGGATCTGGAGAGGGACTTTCCATAGGGAGAGCAAGGGGGAGTGGCCTGAATTGGAAAGAGAGCAGGTTTGGGTTGGATTTTGGGAAGAAATTCTTTCTGTCAGGGTGGTGAGGCCTGGCACAGGTTGTTCAGAGATATTATAAATTCTCCATCCCTGGAAGTGTCCAAGACCAGGATGGATGGGGCTTGGAGCAGGGTGGGGTAGTGGAAGGTGTCTCTGCCCATAGCAGGGAACTGGAATTAGGTGATCTTTAAGTTCCTTTCCATCCCAAACCATTCTCTGATACTTCAGTGGATTTCAAATTCTTCAATTAAGTTCTTTTTAAACCAGCTTCCTGCATGTCAGGGTGAGGAGGCAAAGTGGGAGGTGATGGCTGGAGAGCCACTGCCATTCCTAACAGGGGTGTTGATCCCAAACAACTTTGTGAAAAATAGAGTTTGCTCCTTAGAAATGTTAAACACTTAATAATAGGATTAAAAAGGACAATATTTCTAGCACTGGGATGCTTTTGATGAACAGCCAAAGAGAACCAAAAAACTTAAAATCATGTTTTCTCTGTACAGTAACATTGCTGGAGGTACATCCATATTCATTAGCTTATACATGATTTGAATATTCCTGAGAGTTTTTGATGCTGCAGGGGCTCTTTGTGTTTCAGTTTCCCATCCTGACTTATCTGTACGAGATCAAGTCAATAAATTTTATTCCTTCCTGTGGTTTCATTCCCATTGTTTCACATTTTCTGATAGGAGGAGTTAACGAGCTCTTCCCCAGTCTCCAGTGTCTTGTGTCACTGTTATCACTTGGAGAGCTCAGTCAGTGGATGGCTTTCACTGTTCCTTTCATTACAAAAAGCCTTTTAGCATCTTATGTTTTGCTAAGGTCTAGAGTACAATACATTCATCACACAACTATTTCTATAAGTGATACAGAAATATCATATTTATTACACTACTATTTCTATGAGCTATACAGTACATACTTAAGGTGATGGATTATATTATATTATATTATATTATATTATATTATATTATATTATATTTATTATAGAATAGTATATTTATTTTATTATCATTATATTTCTTATAGTATATTTTATATTATATTAACAAGCAGCTAAAAAAAGTTATAATTTGTACCATATCTAAATACTTATGATCAATAATAAAATGCAAAAGCTAATACATAAATGCAAAAGCCATTTATGGCTTCTTTTTTTTTTTTTTTTTTATTTACGACCATTATCTGGTCATTTTTATCAACCTCCCATGGGATGAACAGAAGGAAGGACAGGGCACAGATGTTTTGCAGCTGTGGTGGGGGACTCAGGGAAGGAGGAGCAGCAGCTGCTGCCCCTGGAAGAGGGAATGTGCCCTGGGATAGGGCACAGTGCCA
Source organism: Pyrgilauda ruficollis (assembly GCF_017590135.1). Classification (NCBI taxonomy): domain Eukaryota; kingdom Metazoa; phylum Chordata; class Aves; order Passeriformes; family Passeridae; genus Pyrgilauda; species Pyrgilauda ruficollis. Next base: position 13,882 of record NW_024530377.1, read on the forward strand.
GGGCAGGGCTTTGCACAGAACTTGCAATGTCCAACCCAAATTTATCAATTCTTTATTTCCTTTCTCTTTGTTTTTTAACTTCCTCCCCTGCTTCTCTCCCGGGTCTGTTGTGTGGGAATTGTTTTGTGCCTCTCAGATTCTGGTGCCCTTGCTGGCTGTGAAGTTTAAGGGTTAATAATAATAATAATAATAATGAAATAATAATGAAATAATAATGAAATAATCATGTTGGATTTACTGGTCTTTCCATGCCATGTCACTACCACAGAATCACAGAATATCTGGGTTGGAAGGGATCTTAAAGATCATCCAGCTCTACCCCTGAGAAAGTAATTGGAAAACATCCTAAGAAATGCACCATATTTTAGGACATAAATGTTGTGTCTTAATGAGATCATCACAAATACAAATTCTTGCTCAGTCAGACACATGCTTAGAAGTTCTGACCAGCATTTCCAAGAATAATTCTAAAATTTAGAAATTGAAATTTGAATTGGTGACATTGCAGTTTGGAAAGGTCAAATTCCTAAAATTTAGCAAGGAAGGGGAGAGACAGGTGGTACCAAGAAAGGAAAACAGTATATTAATGTAACACTCAATATATTTATTGTACTTAATGTAATTTTACTTAATACTTAATGTAACTTCTCAGGGGTCATTGCTGAAACAGTATCATCCAAATCTGAACAGTTTTCTTTTCTCTCACCTTGAATAACTGAATTAATGCATTTCCCTTGATTTTTTTTTATTCCAGCTGCTTTGAGCAACCAGGATTTTCTGGCTGCATGTTAAAAAAAATAAAAATAAAAAATTAAAAAAAAAGGCGGAGCGGCCGCAGCGGGGAGCGCGGAGGTGCCGTCCCCGCCCGCGTCGCCAGAGGGCGCACAGCGCCCCTGGCTGTCCGCCGGGCTGTACCATCTCCCTAAGGGGGGGGGGTGGGAGGCAAGTGACGTGCTGCGGACTGTGGCACGACACGACAGAGGGTGACACCGGGAGAAAGGTGACAGCGACAGCGCGTAACAACGACATCGGGTGACAACGTCGGCGGACTCGGCTTGTAGAGACAGCTGCAGTCCTCCCGCACTGCAATGCCTCGGCGCTCCCCGCACGGCGCTCGGTGGTGCGGCCCCATTGCGGGCCCGGCGGCGCGGGCGGGGGCGGCGGCATTCCATAGGGCCGGGCTTCCGTAGGCTGGGCTTCCATAGGGCCGGCTTTCCATAGGGCACATTTCCACAGGGGCGGCTCTCCATAGGGTGCGTTTCCATAGGGCCGGGCTTCCTTAGGGCCGGGCTTCCACAGGACCGGCTCTCCATAGGGTGCGTTTCCATAGGGACTGCGGGAGCCGCTCCTGCCCCGCCGCCGCCCGCTTCCCCACACGTCGCCGCCGGCCCCGGGAGGTGCGGGGGCCCTGCGCAGGTAGGCGGTGGCGGGGAGGGGACGGGAGGGAACGAGAGGGGACCGGCTGAGGGGGCAGCGCTGGCCCAGGCCGGAACGCCGGGATCGCAGAACGGGCGGGGTTGGAAGGGGATCGCCCTGCCCAGCCCTGCCCCGGCGCGCTCAGCTGGAGCAGGCGCCTCAGGAGGGCTCGGAACGGCTCCAGCCACGGACACCCGCGGCATTCCCGGGAATGGACACGGCCCTGAGAGCTCCTTGGACAGCGCTGCCAGGGATGTGTGGGGTGGGATTGTGGGGGGTCTGGGCAGGATCTGGGTGATCCTGATGGATCTTCCCCAGCTCAGCATATTCCATGGTTCTCCCCGTGCTCCGCCGCCTCCATGGGAAGAAGCTCTTCCTCAGGTTGAGGTGGAATTTCCTGTTTTAATTTATGGCCATCGCTCCTCGTCCTGAGCGCTGAAAAGAGCCTGGCAGCATCAGTGGTGGAAGGTGATGAATGATTATTTACATCGGGATTTGCTAAGGAAGTTTGTCACCTGGGATTTTGGTTACACGCCTAAAGGTCACTGGCAAGTGGCTTTTGTATGGTTTTTAATTATTTTATGTTATTACTTATTTTCCTGCCATTGTGTCCAAGCACAAACATGATCTATTTACCTTATTTCGATTATTGGATTTTATCCAACCTTGCTGGCATCTGGCAGCTGAGGTGCAGGAATATCAACCCACACTGAATCATCACTGCCATCCCTGCTTTCCTGGGTGGAAGTCAACCCTTTACCTGTCTTTTCACTGCAAAAATCCAGATTAAATACCTTGAGAGCTGATGTGTGCTGTCAGCAAAGCAGCTGCCTGATTCTGAGTGACCCAGACAAATCTCTTCTCCATGGAAGTGGCAGCAGCCCTGACTTGGCAGAGAGCTGCTGGAAAAACTTCCCAGCTCCTCAGGAGTGGAAACAATCCCATGATTAATATCCTTAGATGAGATGAGGGAAATAGAGTTCCATTTCTTGCCCAGTGTTTGTATCAGATTACTCCTAATTTTTGCTGACAGTATCTTGCAGCTTTTCCACTTTGTTGGCTTTTATGGGAGGATTGACTTTTTTTTTTTTTTTTTCCCTTGGAACACACAGAGCTGGATCCCAGATAAATGAAATGTTATTCCCTGATTTCACTCTCTCTGCTGTGAGCAGCACTGCAAACATCCTGATAAAAACAGAATTAAATCCTCTTTGTAGCCAAACAAACCAGCCCAATCTGGCCCTGATGACATTGTGTGATAATTTTATTTTTCCATGGAGGTGGATCTGGCTTGGCTGGCACAGAGTGATTTTATTGGCAATGCCTCAATCCTGCTCAGGGGAGTGCAAAGGTGCCTTAAACCTGCACTTAAAATACTTTCTGGTTTTTCATTTCATCCAGCATTTTTCTGGTTTTGAGAGTTTCTTACCAAATCCCATCTATTGATGGAGTTAAACTTGTTTATTACAACATATTTAATGTTTTAAAGGACATGGAGGGTGGCTTGGGTTTATTTTTATGTCCTAAACAGCAGGAGACTGAATGCAGATGTCCTTCAGAAATGTAAAATATTTTGTTCCAGAGCTGTGATTTCTTTTCTGTATCAGTGATGCAGCAGGGATTGACCTAAACCTAAGCATATTTGAACTATTCTAGAAGAATATTTTGATGTTTTCTAACAGAACTGGGGTCAGAGGTAGCAAAGGAGAGAAGGAAGAATTTTTGGAGTAGGGAAAATCCAACCATGCTTGGATTCCATTATTCTAAACCAGGTAGATTTGAATTTTTAACCTAAATACTTTGCAAAACACAGGAAAATCAAGCCTGAACAGCCGATCTTTAAATATAAAAATATTTTTAAATGGTTTGTTGAACTAGAGGGCGATTATAATGCATGGCTTGGCATCTTGGCACAACACCTTGGACTTCACTTGAGCATCTGCTGCTGCCAAGTGGAGCTGCAGAGCTCTGAGAGCTCCTTGTGCTGAGGCCTGAGAGCCCTTGAGCAGAATTCCCCTGGGGGCTGTGTTTGCACAGGGAATATTCCCCATTCCATGCTCCAGGTGACCTTGCAGAGCACAGGGATGAGTTATAAAGGCAATTCCCAACTCCTTGGAGGGAAACTTTGGGATCCTCCCCTTTGTTACTGTGTATGGAATGGGAAAACACCTTCCAGAAATAGGAAAAAGTGACTGAAAGTCTTTTGGAAAAGCCAGTAGGGAGTCAGAATTATTTTGGGAATTATTTTTAACTTTGTATTGAAATTTTGACCTGTTTATTGTGCTGCCAGTGCTTCTCCATATTTATGATCTCAGGTGTGGCAGAACCGAAATTTGGGTGATTTTTGTAACTCTTTGCATGTCTGAGTTTTCCAGGAGGCTCCACCTTGCTATGAGCAGCCAAGATGGATCCAGAAGAGCAGGATTTACTTGGGGATTACAGATACAGGAATTATTCTTCAGCAATTGAGAAAGCTTTGAGGAACTTTGAATCATCCAGTGAATGGGCAGATCTGATCTCTTCCCTTGGCAAGCTCAATAAGGTACAGAGGGGAATTTTTATCATTTATTTGTGATGTTTGTATTGCTATGAACTTTTCTGGCACTTCTAGTGCTTGAAAAACTTGAAAATTCATTCAAGAAAAATAATGGAAGGAGTTAAGTCAGTATTTTTTTATATTAGTGGGAGAAATTCTGGTGAATTTCTCACATTTATATAAAAGAGCTTTCCTGCAAATGGTATTTCCTGTCTTTATTCTGCTAATTTAATTTAATTTATTTAATTTTAATTAATTTAATTTTTGCATCAAAGAAACCCTCACTCTAGAGCAGCTAAAATAAAAGCTTTTCTAGAAAAGAGGAAATGACAAGTTTTAGAATATTTTCTGAGTCAAAGCTTTTATTTAAAGGTCACATTTCCTTGGCTGTGCCCTCCCCTTGGATTTGGGGAAATTTGGTTTTTGTATGACCATGGAGAGAGACAGAAATACTGTTTTGGAGCAGGAGTTCCACATTTCTGCCTTCAGTTTTTCATCATGATTCTGGTTCTCATCAAGAGCCAGAGGCCTTCAAAATGCTTTTCTCCAAAGGGAAAATATGAAATAATAAGAGAGAGAGGAAGGCTTTGATCTTTTCTCTTGACCTAGATAAATACTGAGCACCTACCTGAGCTCTTATTCAGGTACAGAATTGCCAAAATCTGTGGCAGCAGAGCAGAAACCAAAGGAAAAGCTCTCAGCTGATCCAGAGCCCATCTGCTGGGGGGTTTTAGGGATTTAATCTTTTTAGGAGCTTAAGAATTGGTGGAGCAAATCCTTCCCAGTGTTCATCCCTGTCTGTTGTCTGAATATTAGGAGGGATGTAGCAGGGGAAGCAAAATAAGATGTCAGTAACTATGGGGATTTTTGGAGGATTTAGGGGGATTTTTGAAGGAGTTTAGAACGAGTTAGAGACGGGAATTTTGAGTAGTTTTTGATGGTGTGGTTTATTTTTTGATTTTTGCATGGGTAGGAAGGGTGAGTTTGGCTGACATTGTTACAGCATGGTTTAGAAGGTCACAAGACCCTTAGTTATAAAACTTTTTCAGGAGTTATTGACTAATAAAGCACTGTTAATAAGGATATTTATGTTTTTGACTCAATCTTTAAATATTTTGTCTTATGCTACAGAGTAAGCTGTAGCTAATTATTCTTAGCTAATTGTGTTATGACACACAAACCTACAGTGCTGCATTCTAATTTCTCTGTTTACTTTTGTAGTTACTTTTATTTTTTTATATCTTGAACTTCAAAACTTCAAACTTTCCTTTACCTAGCTGAACCTTTCTCTGCTTTAAACTCTAAATTTACATTCTTGCTTCTAGCACTTAAGTTTGGAAGCCTTTTCCAAGGTCTCAGATCAAATCCTGGGTTTAATTCTAAGCTTTGGCTTCCAGCCCCAAAGTTCTGAGTTTTTTGCATTTGGGATTCCAACAAGTAACCATTCCCTGAACTCCTGGCACTACCTGGTCTCTGACAGCCTCAAATATAAATATTATTGTTGAGTTTTGTCAGGGCTGGGGGAGGTGGTTCTGACAGGAAAACCTCGGTGCTGCAGGTGGATGAGCAGGAAGGAGAGCAGTGATAAAATTGTTTTTACAATCTACACGTGGCTGTATTAAAGATCCTGGGGGTCACTTGTGTGCAGGAATAACTGAGATTAATCCCCCATGAAAATGCTGAGAAAGGGAAGGACAAAACACCAGAAATCAAGAAGTTCAGAAGTTCATTTCCAGAGCAGTGTGAAACCAGCATTGCACCATATGGGTGTAATATTTTTTGAGACTTTTTCTCCTGCAGGCACTGTTGAGACACAAACACTTTTATTTTCATAAAGCTCAATGGCATCACCCTCCAGGTAACCCAAGGTCTGGAAAAATCAAGATGCAAGATGTCCTTCAGAAATGTAAAATATTTTGTTCCAGAGCTGTGATTTCTTTTCTGTATCAGTGATGCAGCAGGGATTGACCTAAACCTAAGCATATTTGAACTATTCTAGAAGAATATTTTGATGTTTTCTAACAGAACTGGGGTCAGAGGTAGCAAAGGAGAGAAGGAAGAATTTTTGGAGTAGGGAAAATCCAACCATGCTTGGATTCTATTATTCTAAACCAGGTATATTTGAATTTTTAACCTAAATACTTTGCAAAACACAGGAAAATCAAGTCTGAACAGCTGATCTTTAAATATAAAAATATTTTTAAATGGTTTGTTGAACTAGAGGGAGATTATAATGCATGGCTTGGCGTCTTGGCACAACACCTTGGACTTCAGCAGCAGGGATTGACCTAAACCCAAACCTAAGCACATTTAAACTACTCTAGAAGAATATTTTGATGTTTTCCAACAGAACTGGGGTCAGAGCAAAGGAGAGACGGAAGGATCCCTTAAAATATCTTATCCCTTAAAAATGAGGTAAAAAATGGAGTTTGGTGAAGAAAAACAACTCTTCTGCTTCTCTGTTATTCCTTGATGATCTTAAAATTTCTTCCAACCCCAATGGCTCTACTCAGGATAAACTGGAGCTTGTTTCTGAGTTTCTCTGTTGCTTGTACAGCTTAAAATAATATTTCCTGGTGACTTGTAGAACCAGGGAAGCAACACCTGAATGCTCAGTTTGGAGATCTGCAGACATTTTATTTTATTTTATTTTATTTTATTTTATTTTAATCATTTAAGGGAGATGAGCTTTATGTGACTTGACATTTCATTACAGCCAGCTTCACCTTGAGTTGCTTTGAGGCAGGCAGAGGAATAAAGGGGTTTATTTTTTTGTTTTGTGACTCATCTCTTGCTTAAAGTAGGTCAGAGGAATGTTGTCCTAAGGTTGTGTGTGTTCCTCGTGGGTGTTCCGGGGAGCCTGAGGAGTTGCTGCAGTTTTACCCCATTTTTGGGGTGATTTTTGGGTTTCTGAGGTGAGGAGAGATGAATCCCCACTTCAGAGGAGTTAAAAAACTGCAGGTACCAGGTGTGAGCTTGAGAGAATTGACAGAATTTGCTCATTTATTTTACACCCCAAACTTAGAAGGGAAAGACTTTGGGGGGTTATTTTGAATAATTTGGGTGTAATAGACCATGATGGGAAATGAGAACCAGTGGAAAAGAATATTTCTAACAGGAATATAAATGGGCAGATGCAAATATATAAATATTACATAAATATAAAGGATTACAATATTAGAATATAAATATTATTTCTACAATATTTTTATCTAACATTTATATAAATATTATGTTCTACTATTAGAATATGTATTCTAATAAGAATATAAATGGGCAGATGTAAATATATAAATATTATATAAATATAAAGAATTAAAATATTATAATAAATATTATAGTATAATGTTTATATAAATAATATTTACAGCTAATATTTATAGCAATATTATATTCTATTAGAATATAAATATTATATTCTAATAAGAATAAAAATAGGCAGATGCAAATATATAAATATTATATAAATATAAAGGATTATAATATTAGAATATAAGTATTCTATTCTAATATTTCTATAATTAATATTTATATCTAACATTTATATAAATATTACATTCTGCTATTAGAATATAAATAGTATATTTTAGTAAGAATATAAATGGGCAGGTGGATGAAACAGGCAGTAAATATGGGTGTCAGTGTTTTAAAGAGGTTTCAGCTTCATTTTTCAGTGAGAAATAATTTCATACTTTGATTAAAAAGCTGATGGGGTGGAGGGATGTTTAATAAAAATTAAGTTTCAACTGAAAAATAGCTGCAGGTTCAGTGTAGGTGGGTTTGTCAATGCAACAGGTGCTTTTAACATCATTTTTATATCCAAAATGCCTGTCACTGTATTCAGAGTATAAACAAATAACAAATCTATAGAAAATGTTCATGGGTGGGGAATTTCAGGCAATGAAGAGGATAAAAATATGCTGAATATTTTTATAAAAATTTTTAATTTATAAAATATAATTAACAGCAAATGGTCAGTTTGCATTAGGGATTTTAGCCAGATTCTAGGCATGTGTTTTCCATCAATACCAACGCTGGGTGTAGGCAAGAAGTGGAGAAGTGGCACAATTGGCAACATGAAGAACTGAAAAATTAGATATATTGGAATATATTAGATATAGTATTGGATATATTATATGGTATATAGTACATATTATATAATATATTGCAGTAGAAGATATTGGATTTTGGTTCTGTAAGGAAATAAGGAAAGGAGTGGTTTTAGAAAAATCCCTGAAACTTGGGGTGCTGAAGCCCTGCACAGAATTCCCAGAGCAGCTGTGGCTGCCCCTGGAGCCCTGGAAGTGCCCAAGGCCAGCGTGGGGACAGGGGAAGGTTCCCTGCCATGGCAAAGGCTGATCTGTAATAAATAAATAAATAATAAAAATATAAAGGAATAAAATAAAAAGTAAAATAAAAATAAATTAAATTTATAAATTAAAAAAAATTAATTAAATTAAAAAATATTTTTAAAAATAAATTTTAAAATAAATAAATGAAATTATCTTTAATGGCCCTTCCAAGCCAATCCATTCAGGAATTTCAGTATTATTTGCTCTAAAAGTGCACTTTCAAACTGCTTTTTATCCTTGCCTAAAATTGTTTATATTGATTATATACCTTTTTATATATTATAAATAAATATATATTAAAATATTTATTTTTTAAAATATAAATTATAAACTAATTTTCTATATTTTTATATAAATTTCAAAAATTCAAAATGCTTTTTATCCTTGCATAGAAATTTTTATATTTATTATATAGATTTTTATATATTATAAATAAATTTTGATCCAGCTCCCTCTTTCCTTACAACCAACTTTAAAATTAATTCTCCTATTTTAAAATTAATTCTATTCATGGTATTTCTATAGAAGCTGGAGTTCTGTTTGGAATTTTTTTTAACTTGGAAAATGAATCAGTGGAAAACAGAATCACAGGTTCTTCTTCTCCCCCTCCCCTCACAACCACTGTTGTTTAAACAAGAATTATGTTATTAGGTATTTCCTAATTGAAGATAATCTTAGAAATTGATGCTGCTTTTTCCTGGAATTCTAGTGATGGAAATAAAAATATTTACTTGATTTGCGTGGAGTTTTTATCATTATTTTTAACGGATTTCTAGTGCAGAAGGAGTTATACCAGGAACTGAGGAAATGCAAATATTCCTCTGTGCTTGTGGTTTAATTTTAAGGCACAGATGCAAAAAATAGCAGATTTTCCTTTTGTAGATAATTCTGTATTTTTATGGCCCAATTTCAGAGAAATTCTGAGCACCCTCATGTGTTAGTGTTGGAAAAAAAGGTGTGGGATGGGGTCTGGAGTTTATTCACCTCTACCAGCCAAAGTTAAAATTCCAGCATTCCTGGATCCTCATTCTTTGCTCTTTTTCCTCTTGTGTAAGCGCAGGATATTTAAAAATCCAATTTTGCCTGTCAGCTGGAGGAGATTAATTATCATTTAAACATCTGTCCAGCATCACCTCACTCTTATTTCAGTGAACACCTGGAGATCCCTCTGCCAATGAATGCCTTTCAAACCTCTTAAAATCCTTGGAGCTGCAATTCTGGAGAAGCTGGGAAGAACCTGAATCTTCCAACAGAGCAGCAGGGAGGGCTCTTGGGACAACCACAGCCCAAAAATGTTGGAATGGAGTTTCAAATCCCTGAACCTTCCAGCAGAGCAGCAGGGAGGGCTCTTAGGACAACCACAGCCTTCCAAAATGTTGGAATGAGGTTTCAAATCCCTGAAGCTGCTGGAGATCAGGTGTTGCAGTGTGCGGTTTGGATGGTGGATGCTGCTAAATAATTCCCAGTGAGCATCTGCTGTGGAAAAGCTGCTTGGGGAGGAATTCAGGCAAAGGAAAAGCCTCACACTGTTGGGTTTTGGTTTGGTTTGAAGTTTTTGCTGCTGCTGTGGTTTCAGGTGTAGCAGCAGCACACCACACTCACCGTGGCAGAAGGGCCTTTGTGTGATAAATAAAGGTTTATTCCAGCAATCCCAAGGGAAATCAGGGACAAAAGACAAACAATGGGGTGTGCACAAGGTTAAGTATGAGGTGGCACAAAGGGCACTGCCCTGCAGGGAAGATGGGGTGGCCACCAGGGATACCACAACCAGTGAGGGAATAGGGAAAGGAGAAACCAGGAGAATTTGGAATAATATGGGGAAAAGGAACTGGGGTGGATCATGGTGTTGTAAGGCTCCATGGGGAAGTCTTCTCTCTCAGCTTAGGTGGAGACTTTATGGTTTATTCTTCCTGGGGCATTTCCCTGAAGGATTCAAAGGATTCCACAACTCCCCTAGTTTTTCTTACTGTGAAGACTTCCCCAATGGACCTCTGCAGACACTTAACTAAACAGGGAAACATGAGTAAAACAACAAAAACAATGATTGCAACCCAAAAAATTCCTTTAACAAAAGGTGAAACCCATCCTGTCAACCCCCATTGTCCAAAAATACATTGATCCAATTTGAGTTCTCAACTTTTAATTCCTTTATTTGTGTGGATGGATTCTGAGTGTGAGGAAAGGTTGAGGGAGCACATTCCTTCAAAGTCTTGGCAGCCATGTGTGGGAAATGAATTTGTAGGGAATTCTCCAAGCCTGACAGAAGGTTCACACAGTGCATCTGTGTGCAAACCTTGAGACAAGAAATGCTGACTTAGAAATGCCCTGGAATAGGACAGACATTGTTGGGAGAGAAATGGAGCTAAAACAAGTTTCAAAGGATGGCCTTGCAAATAAGACTGGATACTTTGGAGAAACAGAACTGTGAAAGATGCATTGTAGTGGGACCCACGAGGGGTAATTTTAGATGATTGGCTTTAAGGCATCTACAGCATGGTGTGGCTAAAGCTGATAGGCCAAGAATCAATTATAGTGTATTGTAATTAGGAAAGAATTGGCTTCTAATTGTGATGGTGTGAATTATAACATCTGTATTGTCTCACCCTTCTCATGAGACTGAAAATGGAATAAAAGTTTTTAAAACACCTCTCAGTTGGCCCATCTCTGGGTCAAGAAAAAGGCAACACCAATGCCATGGGCAAGCAATAAAAAGTTACAGCAATAAAAAGTCTGTCACTCCTCAGTTTTGCAATGTTGTGTGCCTGGAAGTCTCAGTGTCCCCAGGCAGGTCCCTGAGTGCAGAGCAGCTGACATTTGCTTGCTTGCTGAGCCAGCATTCCAAGTGAGAAAGCTCACCCAGACCCTGAGCTGTGGCCACCCAAGGTAAAAACAGTGAGACCACAACTCTCTTTTCTTTGTTCTAATTGTGAACAAAGTAATCCTGTGCCCCCAGGATTAATTAAGACTCACAAGATAATTGGTTTTTTTCCTTTTGTGGAGGTCTCCATAACATTAACAAGAAAAACTTCTCTCCCTAAGTAAACTAAATAAAGACTATTTTAAAAGTAGTAAGCTAACTGAAAATTTTAAATTTTATTTCTTTACATTATCAGTGAAAAAAGAAAGATTGTAGGAGAAAAAGAAGTGTTCTAAAAGGTTTGTTTTAATTCTTACTACTTTTTTTTTCTTTTAGTTACTATTAATAAATTTTTCTTTATACCCTTTTAAAGTTTTAAACCTACTTTACCTTTCTCCTAATCCTATCTTCCTACCTCACAACAAAAAAATAAGTACATGGCTAATTAACCAACACTAAAACATATCACACTCTTTAATACATTAAACCAAAAAAATCTTAAAATTAAAGAAATCTTAAATTAACAACCAAAACCACTCCACAAAATTCATATTTCCACCCAGTTTCAAACTAAAACCACCACATTGACTATAGAAATTTTCATCAAATTCTGTGTATGATCTCTTTTGGTGCGCCATTTCTCAGGGACAAGTGGGAATTTTTAATAAGATGGGATATTGGGAAGGAATTCCTGGCTGGGAGGGTGCCCAGAGAATCTGGGGATCCCTGGAAGTGTCCAAGGGGATTTGGGATGGGCTTTGGAGCACCCTGGGATAGTGGAAAGTGTCGCTGCCCAGCCCTGGATGATCTTTAAGTTCCCTTCCAAACCATTCCATGATTCTAAATATTCAGTTTATCATTAAATATCATTATCCCTCGTGTTTGGGGAAGGGAGTTCTTATTTCCTTCAAACCCTTAGGAAATGTTGGAGCCAAAGCTGAGGTGCCATTATTGCTGTGGTGGAGCTGATGCTCTGTGGAATAAACAGTGAATATTTCCATTTTCTGCCTGGTTGATATTTAAATTCAAACTGTTGGAATATTAAGATGATCTTTGTTCAGTCTGAACAGTGAGAGGGAAAATATTTGCTATTAGAATCTGAAGCACAAAAAACTTTCAGAATTTTGAGCCTGTAAACTAAAATTTAGAATTAAACATAAGATTTAATCTGAAACCTTGAAAAAGGCTTCCAGACTTAGGTGCTAAAAGCAAAAATGTAAATTTATAGTTTAGAACAAAAACACGTTAAACTAAGTTTAAAAAAAATTTAGAGTTTTAAAGTTTAAAATATAGAAAAAATAAAGTAACTGCAATAAGTAGACAAAGAATTTAAAATACAATACTATGAGTTTATGTGTTATAATTGACTAAGAAAACTTACACTGTAGTATAAGTCCATAAACCAGAATATTTCAAAATTAAGTTAAAAACATAAATACCCTTATTAACAGTGTTTTATTAGTCAATAACTCTTTAAAAAGTCTTATAACTAAAAGTCTTGTAACCTTCTAAACCATACTATAACAATGTAAACCAAACTCACCCTTCCTACCTGTGTAAAAAATTAAAAAATAAACCACATCATCAAAAACAACTCAAAAATCCCATCTCAAATTCCTTCCAAAATTCCCCACAAGTAAATTATCACAATTTACCACTGGCCTGCTTTTTTGTAATTAACTCCTTTTATATCTCTAAATAGACAGAGAGGGTGTGGGCAAACACATGCCAAGCAATATAAATAGAAAGTTTCAAAGTCCAGCTTTCCAGAAATCTCCACAGTTCTTACAGCTCTTAAGGATTTTAATGCTGAAATAATATTCCTCATGTACCACGTGAGTAAAAGGCCCAAATATAACAGGTATCAAAAAAGTAACTCCCGAAATATGTGAAATAATGGTTTATTTTTGGATTCTGGTTTTTATCATCCATTAAATGCAGCTCTGCCTGTGCTGGGGAGAGGAGGAGGGAAATGAAGTGGCTCTGAGTGACACCTGTGTGTCTGCCAGGATGGGCTGACTTTGCTGTTTGCTGTTGTTGTAAATTCCCAACCTTTTTTCCTCTTGAGTAAATTTCCTGCCAGCTGCTCTCACTAAAAGGGTTTTATCTCCCTTTCCTGCTGAGGAGTACTCAGGGTAGTCACCTGGTGTAGGTTTGTTCCAGGAAAGGTTATTCCACTTTCTGCTGCTTTTCCAAGCAAAAGAGAAGAACCTCAAGTTGAAACGAATTCCATAGAATAAAACCATTATTTCATTTTGGGGAGACAAGAATTTGCCTGATCCTGAAAATATCCCAAATGTCCACATGCTCTGGAACATCTGTGCTGGTTTTCAGCTTCATTTTTCTGCCTCTGTTGAGGTCTGGATTGAAGGCACTCGAGACCACAGTTCACATTCTGGCTCAGGTGTTCATTATTTCTTATCCATGTTACAGTCTCACAGCAGTGAGTTCTGCAGTATTTCACTAAGAAATCACAAAATGGAGCCCTGTCTCTCTCTCTACAAGGCCTTTTAAGAATAAGCTGTCCAATTAAGAGATGGCACCTAAATTATTTTTACTTTTAACCCAATAACCAACTACCTGTGCCTGCAATGGGGACTTTTTTATCCAATGACACAAAACCACCCAAACCCAGGGAGAAGAAGGTGAAGAAGAAGGAGCAGCCTCCACCCTAAACCCTCCATCCTGCTTTATATCTATTACTGTATTCTAAACCCTTAAACTCTGAGTTTCCCACCCTGTGATATCACACACTTCTATTCAAACTGCACACCCACAATCCCAGTTCTGTCATTCCATTTTGGAAGCTTCTCCAGGGCCTCAGGTCAATGCAGTGTTCTCTTGGGATCAGTGCCTGGCAGCACAGAAAGTCCCAAATTCTCAGCATCCAGGGTTCCAACACATCTGTTTGTGTTTGCCCATTGAGCAAAGCCTGCAGTGCCCTTGACTTGCAAATTTTCTTTTTGATTGTCTCTGACTTGAAGAGAAAACTGATTGATTTCCCTGCTGAATTGCTCTGGTGGCTCAAGGAAAGGAGTTCCTTTTCCCAAGAAGGGAGGCACAGTTTTTTCTAAAATTTTTCTAAATTTTTTTCGGGGAGGCCCTGGCACAGGTTTTCCAGGGAAGCTGTGGGCTCCTCAGCCCTGGAAGTGCCCAAGGCCAGGTTGGACAGGGCTTGGAGCAGCCTGGGACAGTGGAAGGTACTGGAACAAGATGATCTTTAAGGTCCCTTCCAACCCATTCCACAATTCCCATGAAGGGAGATATGAGGAAAGAGAAATCTTTAATTCTTTCTTTATTCCCTAAAAGCTGAGATGCTCTTCTTGTCACTTCCCTTTTTCCCCTGGAGATGGGATAATCTGGGATACCTTGTCCCAGTCCTGTTCTTTGACTTCCTATTCCCTCCTCTAAGCAGACTTACACCAGGCTTTTCTAAATTTTCCATGGCTGATCCCAAATGAAAACTCATCTGCAGAGTTCTGCTGTACCAAAATGCAGTTAGGAGTTCAAACTCTTCTCAACATTCTCCTCAAGCTTTAATAAACAGCTATTAGATATTTTATATTTCATATTATAACTATTTCTACTACTCTCCTTTCTCCTCCAGGCTTTGCAGAGTAACCTGAAGTACTCTCTACTGCCCAGAAGATTGATCATCAGTAAAAGATTATCCCAGTGCTTGCACCCAGCCCTGCCCAGTGGGGTGCACTTAAAGGCTTTAGAAACCTATGAAATCATCTTTAAAATCATTGGCACAAAATGGCTTGCCAAGGATTTATTCTTGTACAGGTAATTAGATTTTTTTTTTCTAAGGCACAAAATGGCTCACTAAGAATTTCTTTTTGTACATGTAATTTTAATTTTTTTTTCCTAAGGCATAACCATCTCAATCTATTCAAATTAACTCTCATTTTGTCTTTCTTTTGGATTCAAAGCTCTGGTTTGTTCCCTCTGCTGGCAAATGCAGCAATGTCAGTGAGACCTGTTCTCCTTGGCTTGTATGAGAAATATTTTCTCCCTCTCCAAAAATCCCTCCTGCCTGGTCTCCAGGCCTTTGTAATTGGGCTGCTGCCTGGCTTGGAAGAAGGATCAGAAATTTATGACAGGTAATATCAATTATTCCATATTCATTGAAGCAATATCCAGTATTTTGATTTTTTAGGGAATTCTCAAGACATTTCTATCAGATTTCTATAAATAAAAGAACTTCTAAAGGGGAATGAATGGTGGGACCTGGAAAGATGTTGAAGTAGAAAAACCCTTTCCTCTCTGTTTTCATCCTAGGAGGAGAAGATAAGAGGAACATGAGGGTTAAAAAAAAGAGGAAAAGAAGGGTTTAAAAAAAGAGAAGAGGAAAAGGAGGGTTAAAAATAGAAATGCTGAGAGAAAAGAATAAAAAATTTCTTAAAGCTCCTCTGACTCCTAAATAATTCACCTGACTCCTCAAACCACTGCTCTGGAGATAAATTCTATTTTAATTCTGTAACATGAGAGAGCAGCTGAATTCTTTCTAATATTTCTATATAATCTGGCAAAAATATGGAGCAGGGAGTTAAAGGGAATTGCAAATGAAATTTCAAGATTTTACCTCTGGTTTTGCACCTTTTTCCCTATTTTTGATGGCATCATTTTCCTCTTTGAACAAAGAGGATCTGACATGTATTTCATAAATCTTGAGAAATATTTATGCTAAAATTAATTTAATTGGGTTTTTTGTGAAATACCAATTTACATGAGGGAGTTTTTCTTTTGTTTACACATTGCAATGATTCTGTGTTAAGAATATCTTGTCAGAAGATATGTTGGGTTCATTTTCAATTATTTTTCATGAGAGGCTTTCAGTCAAGTGTTTTCAGAACCTTCAATATTGAGGACTAAAATTAATCCATCTCCTGCTGTTCCTGAAAGTGAACAAAGTGCTGAGGTTGTGCTTCAACGCAGACACCATTTCCAGCTCCAAATTTCCCTGAGTTTGTGCACTCACACAGAAAATGGAAGAAAAAAACTGCTTTGAGGGATTTTTTAATAAAGAAATGGAAAAAAACCCATCACACTGGGAGGTGTTTCCTCTTTGAGCTGGGCTTTTCCTCTTTTCTAAATCTTGCATTCCTCACGTGAGGTTTCAATTCCTCCTTTATGGTAAAATACCAAAGTGTTCCAGAGCAGGACTGTGCTCCAGTCACAGGAGTCTCAGAGGAATTCATTTCAGGGTGTCCTGTATTGCAATTTATTGTTTTATCTCATGGAATCCTGGTATGGTTTGGGTTGGAAGCGACCTTAAAGATCATCCAGTTCCACCCCTGCCATGGCAGGGACACTTTCCACTGTCCCAGGCTGCTCCAAGCCCTGTCCAACCTGGCCTTGGCCACTGCCAGGGATCCAGGGGACTTCACATCTCTTTTTTTCTTTATCCAGTCCCTTAAAAATTGACCCTGTTGGTTTGAAAGTAGGAATTTTTAGGATAACCTCCAGCTCCCAGATGGACAAAATTGGCTTTCAGATTTTAACATCTGCTTAAATGACTTCCAGTTTAGCTTTTCACACCTCTGACAATAAACATTCTGCAGTCACAGGTGCTGCAGTTGTTTGGTCAGAGCTAAATATTTGCAGATATTTCCTGAAGAACTTCACTGTGTGTGAACAGAGACTTTGTTTTAGTGACAAAGAATTCAGTGGATTTGATTTTTTTTGTGCAGTCAGATTCATCAATCACCACCTGGGATAGGAGAAGGTTCCCTGCCCATGGCAGGGGGTGGAATGAGATGATTTTTGGGTCCCTTCCAGCCCAAACCATCCCAAGATTCTGTGATAAAGGGAAATATTGACAACACAAAGCTGCAAAACATCAAATAAATTATATAAACTCTATATAATTCCATTTCTGTGGTATAAAATCAGCTAACAAAGGGTTTTTTTCTCTGGCTGTGTACAGAACAGATGCTCTGCTTGTGAAGCTGTCCCTGCTGATGGGCCAGGAGGTGTTTTATGGAGCTCTCTGGGGCAGTGTCCTGGGCAGCCCCTCCATCAGGCTCCCTGCTTCCCTCTTCGTTGTCAGCCACATCAACAGGGAACTCTCTGGCAAACAGCAGAAATTCATGCTTGGCACTGATTACAAACTCACTGTAAGTTCATTTTACACCCTTGTTTGGGTTTGAAAAGCCAGGTGTCTGCTAAGGAAGGCAGGAGTCTCCTTTGACATGGAAAATGTAAACCCTCTCCTCCAAATTATTGGCCAGGTGGAGATAGAACACACACCCCCAGGCACAGTTTGTAACCTGAGACAACCCCATAATCTCAGCCTTGTCTGGATTAAATTAGGATGCCATGCAATTAAAAATATTTTGAAAAGAGAGACTGAAAGATCCATACTCTAAAATTGCTCCATCCATTTAATTTGAAGGGCAGCTTTTCTGGTTTCAGTGTTTGATGTGCAGTTCCCAAATTGTTTGCTGTTCTGAGGTTTTGTGTCTTTTTATTTTTCCAGTGAAATGGAAATCTTCTGTAGGGAGTAATTTGTGTCGAGTGATGGAATAAGTGTAAGGCCAATTAGAGTATATCTGCATTTTGGGAGGTTTTACATCTTGTAACTCTGGGACATTCTGTACTCCTACAAACCCAATATTAACAATTTTTTAATAGCCACAAAAATTTGTTTTAACTCACTTTGGGTGGAGGAGTTAAATTGTAATTGTCCTCTTATTTAAACAGAATGTTATTCATAGGTAGCCAAATTTTCTTCCTTTCTATCCAGTGATTGTTTGATAGCAAAATCAAATAAAATGTTGTGTTTTCCTTCTCCAGATAAAGTCTTTGTGCGTGTCAGTGCTGGATTCCAATGTCCTTGTGCAGAGGAACACTCTGGAAGCAATCCTCTTCTTTTTCCCATTTTATACAGCTTTGGTAAGGGGATTATTTTGGGATTTTTTCCATGCTGGGCTGAAGGTCTGTTCTGTGCAATCAGCCCAGCTCCCACCTCTGGTTTTGCCAAATGGCTGAATTTTGAACCCTCAAAACCTCAAAATCCATTAATTTTGGGATTTCTTGTGCTTCATCAATTTGAGCAGTGGAGGAGACTCTGCTGCTTCTCAGAGTCTTTACAGCTTCCAAGGCTGAAGAAATGATTTCACAGGGGCTTTTGGGGGGTATTTGGGATGTGCTTGAACTAGTCAAGCGTGAGCAGCTCATGCAGAAAAAATACGGAGTTTATTCAAGTAGGATTTTAGAATTTAGAATTGTCCACATTAAGTGATTTCTGGTAAAGACCAGGAGAGAAAAACTTACTTAAAAGTTATTCCCATTGTTTCCTCACCTCCCTGTAGGACAGGCAGTATTTAGGATGGAGGAAGAATTTTTAAGTCTTAGGGAGAGGAGAAGCTTTGGGCTGAGCTCAGGGTGGACTTGCAGGGCCTGAAGGAGCCCCAGGAAACCTGGAGAGAGACAATTTCCAGGGAATGGAGGGACAGGACACAGGGAATGGCTTCAAATTAAAAGATTGTGGAGTTAGGTGGGGTATTGGGGAAAATCGTTCATCCCTGGGAGGGTGGGCAGGGGCTGGGATGGAATTCCCAGAGCAGCTGTGGCTGCCCCTGGATCCCTGGCAGTGCCCAAGGCCAGGTTGGACATTGGGGCTTGGAGCAGCCTGGGACAGTGGAAGGTGTGGGAATGGATGGGCTTTAAGGTCCCTCCCATCCTGTGACTCCATTATCCCACTTTTCTCAGATCCCTTGAGATTGTGTCACATTTCTTTGACTGATGACATGGATAAGGGAATTGAGTCTTTCATTAGTAAATCTGGAGACCACACTAAGCTGAGAGCTGTGTCCATCTGTTGGAAGGTAGAATGGCTCTGCAGAGAGACCTGGAATGGTTGGATGGATGGGCTGAGTCCAACAGGATGAAGTTTAATAAGTCCAAGTGCCCAGCCCTGCCTATTCCAACATGGTCATTCTGGGAATTCTGTGAATTCTTGACCTTTTTAGCACACAAACCATTTTCTTGTTGATGCTTTGTTATCTTTTCCCCAATACATTATCATTCCCAGTTCAAAAGCCCAGCCCATCACCAGTTTGACTCCTTTCAGTGCTCACCAGCAGCTGAAAAATCTTTCTTTTCCACCCTAGGACTGCAAGGAAAGCACCATCGTGCTCAGGAGGGCTGATCTGGTTTATATCCTGTCAGCAGCCACTCAGACACTGCTGAGGAGAGACATGTCCCTCAACAGGAGATTGTATGCATGGCTGCTAGGTACTGTGCAAAATCCAAGGATTTTCGATGTTCTGCATACTTGAACATCTTGAACAACTTGAAAAAAAAAATCTGTGTTTAAAATTGAAATACACTTCTTTAGCTGTTAATGAATGATGATAAAGTAAATTGGTGTTTATTTGCTGTTTATTAAGTGCCTTAATACAATTAAATATTTGGTAAACAGGGCTTCTCTTCAGAGGTGAATTTATTTCTCCCTGAATGCCAGGGTATCTGATAAATTCTGATTCCACCCCCAGCTAGTTGTGAAGTGGTTCAGTGGACTAAAAGGACTAAAAGTTACTATTTTAATCTTATTTTTCTGGAAGAAATAGTGATTCCCACTGTATTTGGCCTTGGTTTTGATTTATGTGTTTTGCTGAACATCTGGATGCCCTCAAACTGGGACCTGTGGGCTGTTGAAATACAAAAGATTAAAAATGCGGTGTAAATTCAATATAAATCCCTCAGTGCTCTGTGCTGCTCTCTGAACTCCTCCTGCCTCTGTTTTCTTGTAGGTTCTGATATTAAAGGTGGCACTTTTGCTCCAGACTCCACCACTTCTGAAGACCATGCTGTTTACTTCTTTGGAAAATACTCTAAAGATCTTCTGGTTGAGGTTGGTGTTCATTTTATACAGATATATTCCAGATAAATTAATGATCCTTGCAATTTTAACTCAAACTGTGTCCAGAATTATTCCCAATTATTGGTTTGTCCTTCTCTCTTTGTCCCTGTGGTTACATATCCATCTATCTCAAAGCCTCTGTGCTGTATTTATCCCAATATTGGATTGCTTATGGAATCTAAGGAAACCAAAGGGAAGCATCTTGGCTGAACTACCTGAATTATTTTAAAATGTTTCTCTGGATAAGATCAGCCCTTGAGTAGAGACGATGGGAGGATGGAATTG
Source organism: Pyrgilauda ruficollis (assembly GCF_017590135.1). Classification (NCBI taxonomy): domain Eukaryota; kingdom Metazoa; phylum Chordata; class Aves; order Passeriformes; family Passeridae; genus Pyrgilauda; species Pyrgilauda ruficollis. The sequence goes on from NW_024530377.1 coordinate 34,200, forward strand.
ATTTGTTTACCCTGGATGGAAATTAGACTTCATTTATAGCCAGTCCTAGTGTGGTAAAACATTGGAAGGGGCAGTCCAGGGCAGTGCTGGGGTCACCTCCCCTGAAAGTGCTGGAAACTGTATGGATGTGACACTTGGGGACAGGTTTAGAGGTGAACACAGGGGTGGTGCTGGGTCATGGTTGAACTCTGATCTTGGAGGTCTTTTCCAATGTTAACAATTCTGTGATTTGGCCCAAATACCCAAGTTTGGTTTTTTTTACTGGAGTAGAGCAGGAAGTGGAGAAGCAGGGGAGGCTCAGGTTGGAGACTGGGAAAGAAAATTTCCCTGGCAGAGTGGTCAGGCCTTGGGCTGAGCTGCCCAGGGAGGTTTGGAGTCGCTGGAATTGTCCCAGAGGAGTCTGGATGTGGCCCCTGGGGACAGGGTTTGGGGTGATGGCACTGGCTGATCCTGGAGGGGTCTTCCAGCCTTTGTAATTCTGGGGTTCTTAGCCTTGAGCTGGCATCTCAGGGCCACTTTAAAAAAGCACTTCCAGCCTTGTGTCAGTATTCAGCTCCATTTGTTCCTTGGGTGGATCTGCTCTTCCCTCTCTATGTCTGTCCATGCAGCACCAGCAGGATGAGGCTCTGCCCATCCTTACTTCAAGGGCAAATTCAATTTTCTGCACTAAAGAATTAAACCAAAGTGACTTGACAATTTTTAAAAAATATTTTGGGTGGGGAATAATGTTGCCAAAGACGTTGTTTCTGTTAGAAATATATTGATTAATCTAATTTAGAAAGTAAATAAGAGACATTGCCTCTCATGTGGATGTGTTGCTTGGCTTCCTGACAATGGATTAATCCAAAGTACAAATAAAGGGATAATAAATCCTTTTTAAACCAGGGATATTTAGCTAAACTGCATTATCCAGTTTAATCTTTCCAGTCAGAACATAAAGTTTGATTCCTTGAGCCTTAAGCCATTAAGACTCTCGCTCCCTTTAGAAATGGATTTAACAATGCAACAATTATTTAAAGGTATCAAATCAAACATAACAAATTTTGACCTTTTCTGCTATTCTTAGTCACTTAAACTTCTATATTTTCATATTTGAAAGCACTCTTTGCAATGCTTTATACACTACTTTTATTTTTTTTTAATTATTCCAAGTTTAGGGCACTGAAATTATTATTTCTTCTCCTCCTCTGTAGACAACTCTTGGATTCTTTTTTCCCTTTCCTTGCAGGGCCACAGGTTGTTGGGGATCTCTTCTTGGAAGTTCTTAGAGCTTTTTATTCCTACTGCAAAGACACCCTGGGTTCTGATCTCAAACTCAGCTACAATCAAAGTGGCAACACCCTGGCAAGGTATGAAAAATTTCCAACTCTGAGCTGAAACTGGATCATTTTTTAAGTTAAATGGTTAAAATGAAGGAGTTTAATGAAGTTTTGGGTTGTTACAAAGTGACTTTCTGGCCAGAGGATGAAATTTTTCTCTGGTTTCCCCTTTTCTCTACACACAATGAATTTCTCTTGGATTAGCAGAGAAAAAATGAAGTTTGCTGCATGTGATGGGTGTTGGGTAACCACAATGACATCAGGCTGCTGACAGAGCTCAGCCTTGTGATTCCCATCATCTGAAAGATGCTCCAGCTATTCCAGAATGATTTAGCCTTTGATTAAAAAAAAAAAAAAAACAAAACAAACAAACAAAAAGCACCAACTTTTTTTAGCTTTTAGAGAAAAGGGAAAAGACATTTTCAACTCCATCAGCTCACGTGATGTGAATCCTCACTGACATCTGCTTTTCTTTTCCTTTTCTCTCCCTTCCAGTGCAATCAAAGAGAACAAAAATGCTTCAGAAATTGTCAAAACAGTGAATTTGTTGATCACATCCTTAAGCACTGATTTCCTCTGGGACTACCTGACCAAATGCTTTGAAGATTGTTTCAGGTGTTTATGTTGTGCTCTCAAAAATGCCACTTCAGAGCTGTCTGTTCAGGACAATAATATTTACTAAAGCTTTTAAAGGACATCACACGTAGTAGAACCAGCCAGGTCTGTAAGTTGTGTCCACAAATAATTCAGGAGTGCAACCAGGTAAACAACTAGGTGGGAATTTCAACCTGGGAACAAAAGAAATTCCTTTCAAATCAACAGAAGAAGGAAAAAGGGTTGGGAAGGGAGGTGGAGAGGTGTTTCTAGAAGAAAAATAAAGATACTAAATGGGCTTTAAGTTCTCTTCCAACCCTCTGATTAGATGATATCTCTTTTTTTATCATTTTCTAACTCTAAGAAAGAAGATTCTGCAATCTGAAAATTAGCAGCTCTTCATCATACCACACAGAGTTGAGGTTGTTTTGACAGAATATTTTCCCCTGCTCTGTTAAAAGCCCTTTGCCTCAGAGCTGTTCAGTATTTTGTGCTGATTTTAGCAAAGCTTTTTGCTTGTAACCAGAATTTTGCCATGAAAAAACCCCCTTCCATAAGAATGTTTCTTTCACTCCAGAAACAAATCCACGGGGATGAGGTATCCTCTGGAAAATGTGAGCACTCCTCCTACCATTTCAGAGCTCTGCACTCTGCTGGTGTTCCTGCTGGATGTGATTCCTCTGGTAAGGCTGGGCTGAACAATCCCTGCTCAGTGGTGGAGGAGATGGGATAACTCCTTTAAACATTCATTTTGCATTTCAGGAGCTCTACTCAGAAGTGCAGACTCAGTACCTGCCCCAGATGCTCAGTTACATGGTGCAGTCTCTCCTGGAAAACATGGAAGTCTTGGGACTGCCAGAACTCACTCATGCCTTAAAAACCTGTTTTAAGGTGCTCAGCAAGGTGCAAATGCCCCCTTCCTACCTGGACATCGAGACAGGCAGTGGCAATGGGGTAGGTGATTTTCACCCCCTCAGAGATGGGTAAAACCCTTTAAAACTCTTGGTTTAAATGATTTTGGGACAGAATTTAAAATGCTAATTCTCCTTCAGCCTCGATGACAATTGCACCTGAAGGAGCCACAGGAAAGATGGAGAGAGACAGTTTCAAGGGAATGGAGGGACAGGACAGCAAACTAAAAAAGAGTAGCGTTCAATGGGATATTGGGAATTAGGAATTCTTCCCTGTGAGGGTGGGGAGGGGCTGGGCTGGAATTCCCAGAGAAGCTGTGGCTGCCTCATCCCTGAAGTGTCCAAAGCCAGCTTGGACAGGAGCTTGGAGCAGCCTGGGACAGTGGGAGGTGTCCCTGCCATGGCAGGGGTGCCACTGGATCATTTCTAAGATCCCTTCCTACCCAAACCTATAATTCTATGAAATTTTTAAGTACAACAATAAAGATTTTTTGAAGCTTCCCTTTTTGGCTCCTTCCAGGGCACTCTGTACCCTTGTTACTCTCACTGGGTATTCAGTTCTGGCCTATTTGAATTATTTGTGGCACTCAAGGAGTTTAGTCTTGTCTGCCTCTGAGAAGGATGGGATCTAAATGGTTTTGGAAACAGAATGCAGTAGCTAAAAACTGGAGTTACCAAATGCAGCCCAGCTTCACAGCTGGTTAGGTCTGCAGGGCTTTCAATGAATATTTCAGTGGAACACAATGGGACATTGTTGGTGTGCAAAGGACCATGCTGAGGAATGAGGAATAAATGGAATAAAGCAGCCCCAGGAGCACAGCCTGCCAAATCTGCCAGCAGAGCAAATACCTGCATTTGAGCAGAAATAATGCAACAGATGGAGCACTGCTCTGGGGGGAAATGGGTTTTAAGGGAGCACATCCCTCTGTTTGATGAGTCAGTTGTGTGAGGTTTATACAGATATTTATATATGATAAATATATATCTGTTATATATTTTATGTTATATATTTATACAGATATTGGGTTTTAAAGGGAAATTAATGGAGCTGTTTATAAACAACTGTGATCCTGAAACTGGGAATCACAAACAGCAATTTTTCCTTTTTCTGTCATTGCTGTTCTCCAAGTGAAACCTGTGTTGGCAGTGCCACATTAACCATATCCCTGCTGCTGTTGCAGAGTCCAGTGCCAAAGGAAGATCTGGACATAACCCTGGAGACCAAACCTGGGCTGCCGGAGGAGGAGGAGGCTCCATTCCCCACCCTCAAGTCAGAGGACAGTGGCATTGGCCTGAGTGCCTCCTCCCCAGAGCTGTGCCAGCACCTGGGGGTGCCCACGGTGACCCTGGAGAGAGATGATGTCTGGAAAAAAGGAGGGAGCATCCAGAAAACTCTGCACTGCATCCAGGAGCTGGTGGCCAAGTTTGCCAGCAAATACATTTTTGGGATGCAGCTCCAAGAAATGAGTCCTGAAGGGATTGCAGCAATAAATCTGAGCGGGAAGGAGAAAAAGGAGAATGGCTACAGGTTACCTGAGAGTGGCAACAAGAAAAAGAGTCCCTGGGATGGCAAGCAAATCACTGTGCCTCAGGTGAAACAAATGCTCTCAGAGCTGTTCTCAGCCCGGGGCTCGCCCTTCAGGAGCAAGAATTCCACTGCTCTCCTCTCTGAACACAAAAAGGAGAAGGAGGAGGAGGAGTGGGACCTGGAGCTGGTGCTGGGACCCCTCAGAGGGGACTGCAAGGAAGCTTTCTCTGCAGCTTGTCACCTGCTGCTGGATTGTACCACATTCCCAGTTTACCTGTCTGAGGAGGAGATGGAACACTTGTACCTCTCTCTGTTTCAGGACCCTGGTAAGAGTTTTCCTTTCCTGAGGATTTTTAGGATGGAAACAGTGAGAGCTTGGCTATTTTCAGGACCAGAGGCACTAAAAACCCTTGGACAGGGCTGAAAGCAAATTGGGAATTAAATCGTCACCCACCTCAGCATCTCGGGTGTGCCTGGCAGCTGAGTTTTGCCAAGCTTCTTAAATTCAAATTTTTTTTTTTTAAATCCACTGTAAAATTTGGAGCTGAAGGGATACAAAGTCATCCTGGCCTGTACAGCCTTGCATGGTTCAGGATTTTCAGGATACCCATCCCTGTTGTGCCCTGTTATGCATGGGTTATGCCCCCAAAAAAGGATGTTGTAGAGGAAGATGGATGTAGGTGGAAAATTTGAGCTCTAAACCATAACAGAGGCAAAATCATCTCTTATCCCAAACCCTCAGCATTTAAAGGAGTTCAGTGTAACAAATAAGAATAATTTTGTGCAGCCAGAGGCCTGTTTGTTCTTGGATTTCCAGTTCATTCCTTAGCTTTAGCAGGAGCTGCTATTGACCTGAAGGTTAACTCACAAACAGGTTTGTGGGGAATGGAGAGGTGGGAAACTGAAAAATTAGGTCCTGTTCCTCACCTCACTCCATATTCCTGCTGTCTGATGATATTCCCATCATCTCCATGGCTGAGCATGGCATGGACATGGAATACTTCCATTGCTCCCTCAGGAAAAGATGGCTTGGATTGATGTCAGCTACTTCAGTTATATATAATTTATAAATCCTGAAAGGAGGGGCCTCAGTGCTACTGGAAGAGCATCCATGGATCCTGAGCCCTCTGGAACTGGTTGTGACAATGGCAGCTGGAAAACAAACCAGCAGCTCTAAATAATAAACATATTAATTGGGAATATTATATGTTATTGGATTGGGAATAAACATATAGGGCAAAACAGAAATCCTGGAAGTTTTGGGGTCCTGCAAGAGCTTTCTGCTGGGAGAAGTAGGGAAAGCATGGAAAGGTTGTGGCTGCCTCATCCCTGGAAATGTTCCAGGCCAGACTTGGAGCACCCTGGGAGGGTGGAAGGTGTCCCTTCCAACCCAAACCTACTGTGATTCCATGAACTGTTGATGACAGGATCTGGGCAGTCATTTTGGTCCTGTGACCTTGCTTAAAGGATTTTTGGGAGTATGACCCCAACCCTGAGGTTGTTTCATGTGGATTCTTTTGCTTCTTTCTTTTGCCAAGGTCAGGATTAAAGATGTGAGAGGGTATTTCTCGTTGGGACTCAGATGTTTATCAGTTCTTGTCTCTGTTACAGTCTCACAAACCCTGAGTTCTGCAGCACTTCACTCTGACAAACTAAAAATGGAGCCCTGTCTCTCTCTCTACAAAGCCTTTTAAGGAAAAACTGTTTAATTAAGAAATGACATCTAAATTTTTTTTACTTTTAACCCAATAACCAACCACCTGTTCCTGCAATGAGGACTTTTTTATCCAGTGACACAAAACCACCCAAACCCAGGGAGAAGAACATGAAGAAGGAGCAGCCTCCACCCTAAACCCTCCATCTTGCTTTATATCTATTACTTACTGCCCAGCTACGCTGACCCTCTAATTCATAGAATCCTGAGATTCTGAGGCCATTTGGGAATGCCTTCTGGCAACAGGAAGCCAGGAAGGAAATGGCTCTTATTATGAATATAATTACGAATATATTCATATTTAGTTGTTTGCTCTTTTTCCCTAGAGAGTTGCCTGTGTGCTCTGGAATCAGCTGAACAAGGAGACTCGGGAGCACCACATTGCCTGTGTGGAATTGTTCTACAGACTTCACTGCCTGGCTCCCTCAGCAAATATCTGTGAGGACATCATCTGCCAGGCCCTTCTGCACCGGGATAAAGTAGGTCCTGTGTAGCTGCAGCTCTCTTCACAGAGAGCAAACAAACACAGCTTCTCAAGGATATTGCTTGGGAATTGCAGTGAGGAACTTTAGAGAAAGAGAAAACAATTCTTATCTTTGTTTTCTGTTTTTGTTGTTTTTATACATGTGGAATGTGTTAAGAAGATTGTTTACCTGAAGGGATTTGGTAATTATATTCTAGTGATAATTGTTTATATTAACTAACCAATCACTCGAAGCCGTGTCCTGACTGTCTGGAGACAGTCACGAGTTTTTCTTTAGTATCCTTTTAACAGTGATAATTGTTTATATTAATTAACCAATCACTCGAAGCTGTGTCCTGACTGTCTGGAGACAGTCACAAGTTTTTCTTTAGTATCCTTTTAATATCTCTTTAGTATAGTTATAATATGGTATTAATGTAATATAGTATAGTTTAATAAAGCAATTGTTCAGCATTCTGAATCAGTAGAGTCAGTACCAATCATTCCCAGATGTTGGAATCATCCTGACTCTGCTATAGGTCTGCATGCACTGAATACCCTCCAGCACTGTAGAATTGTTCCAGTGCTTCCCAAAAGTCCTGCTGTTCCCTTCTCCATGTGTTCACTCCCGTGGTTGCTGTGTTTTCCAAGAGTCTGGCAGGCTCTGTCCATGCTTTTACAATTCCCTGGGATTTGTTCATCATGGGATTAGTGCTGGACTTAATCCCTGGGTACAAAATCTAGCACTAGATATTAGCTGGAATTTTTAGTTCAAACTCAAATCCTGTCATTTTTGTCAGGATTTCCCACTGCCCCAGCTCTACCAGTATCTGTAAAATCACTTTATTTTTACAGTATTTGGTCTCACAATAAGCTGTATTTTAAGAGAGCCAGTTATTAATTATTTTCCTTTTCTAATATAATGACAGCACAGTTCTTTAACAGCTGACAGAGCATTTTGCACAATAAAACTTTAACCAGTCTTTCCCATTGTTTTCCTGTCCTTGCAATATTGCAACATAAAAATTTGCAAACCTTTTTAAAGCTTTTCACCAGTAACCACTGCGTGGATACCAATGTATTCCCATTTTCATCCAACTTGGAAACCTCCCTAAATCTCCTTTTTTTCCTTGCCAAGGGAACAAGGCTGGAAGCTCTGTTCAGATTCTCTGTCATGTGGCACCTGACCAGAGAGATCCAAGGCAGCAGAGTGACTTCCCACAATCGCTCCTTTGATAGGTATTTCCACTTCCATTTGCATTTTTATATTTAATTATATCATGTTTTATTCTTTTTTCTGAGCTGGGGAGGTGTTCTCTGTAGGGAGAGTAAAAAAAATGAACAAAAGGAATATTTTCTACTTCCTTGGAGTTTATCTTTGCAGGACACTCTGTGCATGCTGTGGTTTCTTTTGGGTGAAGGAAGTTGCTGTAAAAATAGAAAGACCTTCATTAAGGAGGAGTAGAGATATTTTTTAATCTTGGAGTGAATTAAATTTGCCTTCCAAAGAAAATAACACCAACTCCTTGTAAAAACAAAAATCTTAGTTTAGTTTTACTTCCTATGAGATAAAATGAAATAAAAGCAAATAAGTATGGGAAAGAATTTAAAAAGTGGGAGGATTGGTGAGGCCTTGCTTGTACAATTCCTGAGCTCAGTCCAGGAAAGCTGCTTGGCCAAAGCTGTTGGGAGCAGACCTGAGCCATTAAGCACGCTCTGGGTGTGCTCCCTGCCCGGATTTTATTGCTTAATTTAACTTTTTTTAGGGATTTCAGCTGTCCTTGGTGCTGGTGATGCCTTGGAGTGGCTCCCTAGAACAGAGGCTAGACAAGATTAAGAGAATAAGAGCAGGTATTTATTAAAGGCCTCCACAGACACACCTTGGGCACTCAGAAGCCTCCCAGAGGCCTCACCCAACCTGGATAATGGTCACCAGTGTTTCACACAATTATCACTTTGGTCCATTTACATATCAGGGGTTAATTCTCCAATTACAGCTTGAGATAATGAAGTCATTAACCCCCAGTTTGCTTCCTCCCAATTCACTTTTTTTTTATATTTTCAGGTCCTGAGGCTGTAGGGTGTCCTTGGGTGTCAGGCCTAGCGGGATTGCTTTGTCTGAGCAAAATGTGAAGACAGTGATGCCTTGGGAGGCTGCCTGGAACAGAGGCCAGGGAGTGCTAAAGGAATAAAGCAGGGATTTATTAAAAAGCCTTTAAAGGATACACTTTGGGCAGCAAAACAGCCCAGCTGAGGCTACACCCAAGAGGGACCCAAGGTGGACCCTGGGTCATGAGTTTTCACACTTTTATAGGTTTTGGTCCATTTCCATCTTGGGGTTAATTGTCCTATTACATCTTCAGGTTATGAAGTCCCATCCTCTCAGATTGCTCTCCTCAATTTGCTGTTTGTACTTTTTTGGGGCCTGGAAAAGGATCGTTTTGTGTGAGTGAACTCTGAGGAGAACTTGCTGACACTTCATATGAGGTTCAGAGTTATACACTAATGCAGTGCAAAATCTGGAAAATATGAAATCTAAAACTTAAGGCATCAACAGTAACTAACACTTCATGAGGACTTTAGAGGTGTGCACTAATGTGTGAGAAACGGACTTCTAAGGATCCATTGTAAGACTTGTAGATCGGATTTGTAAGAATCCATTGTAGGACTTGTAGATCGGATTTGTAAGAATCCATTGTAGGACTTGTAGATCGGATTTGTAAGAATCCACTGTAAGATTTGTAAGAATGGATTTGTAAGAATCCAGGCACTAATCCATACACTAAAGTGTAATGTGTGAGAAATCCATTTCTCACATCAGCGCAGTGGAGGATTTAAACCCCGGACAAGCCCGAGTGCCGAGTTATCCGTGTTTTCCCGCAGGTCGCTGTTCGTGGTGCTGGACAGCCTGACGTGCTCGGACGGGGCCATCGGCGCGGCGGCGCAGGGCTGGCTGCTGCGGGCGCTGTCGCTGAGCGATGTGGCGCGGATCCTGGAGCCCGTGCTGCTGCTGCTGCTGCACCCCCGCACCCAGCGCACCTCCCTGGGCTGCCTCAGGCACCGCGCCTCCCCAGGTACCGCCCGGGCTGTGGTAAAAGGCAGGGAGAAATGATGAGGAGGACTCTGTTGGTATCAGAAGGCTAATTAATTGTTTTATTGTACTGTATTATTGTCATTCTTGCGCCGAGAATAACACAGGAACAGGCGGGAGGCGGTATTGTAGAAAGAGCAAGGAAGGCTTTATTCAAGAGAACAGCACAGTTTTATAGAGTGATACAATAGATTCTGTTTGATTGGTTAACAAAAACATCTTCCTCATACACTGTCCTTGAGAAGAACAGAAAGACGAAGTAGAAAAACACCACCTGCAGATTGCTTATACTTAACAAGTTATCACATTCTTACAACTCCCTAAAAGTTCTCACAAGCCAGTGTGAGAAGCACTTGCTGTTTCTCTCTCTCTGTCCCATTGGAATGCACATATTATTCTATACTCTATTACACTACATCTAAACTGAAACTGCACAAGCACTCAACTGCACTGAAGAGAATCTCGTGACTGCCTGCTGACCGACAGTCTGCACATGTGCTTGGCCCTGACAGGCCGAGGAAACACAGCACCATCACTGGGTGAACAGTCTGCATATTGCATTCTACTTTGGCACAAACACAGGTGCAGCAAATGAGATAAGAATGGTTTTGGTCATTCTTTGCTCTGCTTCTCTCACTGCTTCTCTCAGGTTCAGAGAATGTGAATCCCTCAGGGCCCTCTGGGGCACTGCCTCATCCATGAGATGAAGCCAGCGGGGTGAGGGCCAGCCCTGCCCTTGGGTCACAACAACCCCAGGGAGTTCCAGGCTGGGCAGAGGGGCTGGAAAGCTGGAAAAGCCCTGGGGGTGCTGGGGACAGGGCTGGACACGAGCCCAGGGGTGCCCAGGTGGGCAAGAGGCCACTGGCAGCTGGGCTGGATGAAGAATTGTGTGTCCAGCAGGAGCAGGGCAGGGATTGTGTGGTAATAACATATCCTCTGAACAGAGAGAGACATAGTTCTCTGCCAGGATTTTCCTGGGAAGCTGTGAGAAGCTGCACAGAAGCTTCAGAAAAATTCAGAGAAGAGAATGAAAAACAATTCTTCTCTCCATTTGCTGCAACTGTTGTTGTGTACATGTAGAATGTGTTATGGATATAATTTACCAACAAGTGATTTCTTAATTAGACACTGGATGGTGTTTAGAGGGATTGACCAATTAGACTGTCAGTAAGGGTTACGAACTTCTTAGTGAGATACTATAGTATACTATAATCATATAGTACAGCTTAATAAAACAATTGATCAGCCTGCTGCAATCAGAGTCAATATTAATTATTCCCCATTCAAGGGACCATTACCACAATAGGATTGTCCCTCTGTGCTGGCTCTGAGAGGCCCCTCGAGGGCTGTGCCCAGTTCTGCTCTTGCAGGAGAGACCTGGAGGGGCTGGAGCGTGTCCAGGGCAGGGAACGGAGCTGGGAAGGGGCTGGAGCCCCAGCAGGGGCTGAGGGAGCTGGGAAGGGGCTGAGCCTGGAGCAAAGGAGGCTCAGGGGGCCCTTGTGGCTCTGCACAAGTCCCTGCCAGGAGGGGACAGCCGGGGGGTCGGGCTCTGCTCCAGGGAACAGGGACAGGAGCAGAGGGAACGGCCTCAGGCTGGGCCAGGGCAGGCTGAATTTGGATATTAGGAAAGATTTCTTCATGGAAATGATGGTAAAACATTGGAAGGGACTGCCCAGGGCAGTGCTGGGGTCACCTTCCCTGGAAGTGTTGGAAACTCTGTGGATGTGACACTTGAGGACAAGTTTAGAGGTGAACAGCGGCATGGTACTGGGTGATGTTGGACTCTGATCTTGGAGATCTTTTCCAATGTTAACAATTCTGTGATTTGGCCCAAATACCCAAGTTTGGTTTTTTTAACTGGAGCAGAGCAGGAAGTGCAGAAGTTTCTGGAAGTTCCTGTCCCCTGTCCTGTTACCAGGCTGTGCTTTCAGCATCATTTCTTGGTGTCAGTTGACAAATAAATGTCCCACAATTAAAGCATCCACAGGGCTGCCATAGAAACACTGAGCTAATCTATTCCTTCCTTGTTCCACAGCATTTAATTAAGGAAAAAATTAGCTCTTTAATTAATTAATTAATCCCTCTGTTGCCATCCTTCTCATTGCCCTCCCGATCTCCACAAATATTTATTGTTCAGGAAGCATAAAAAAAGACAATTGTCACTCAGGGTGTCTCAGCCTAAAAGTGCTCTATGTTTTGATCCTGTTCTTTTTGCAGGACGTTAGCACTGCTCTTTAACCACTTTAAAAGTGAAACAATTCTTGCCTTAAGAATAATTCTTGTTCATTTTTTTAGTCACACTCATTACAATTAATACTGGACTGGAGCAAAGCAGCTTTCTAAACTTCTAAAAAAAATATTTATTAAATATAAAGCATGATGTGTTGACTAAATGAGCCTTAAAGGTCCCTTCCAAGCCTGACTGTGATATGATTTTATGTGTGAAATAGCAATCAAATTAATAAAATCTATTTTTCAGACTATGTTCGTGATTGGCTTTGCAAGAAAAAGGCCCCTCTGAAAGAGTCTGGCATCTCTGAGAGCAATTCTGAGGAAAACCTTCCCTTGAGCCAGTTCACTACTGTGGACAGAGAAGCAATTTGGGCAGAAGTGGAAAATGATCCAGAGAAAGCAGAGCTAAAAGCTGAGCAGCCTGAAAATGATGGCTCTTCCCAGGACACAGAGGGCGACCAGGACAACAGCGAGCACACGGAGTCTGCAGACACCAGCACAGGCCATGACAGTGACAACACCTCCTCCTTGTCCCCTTCCCTGGAGCTGCAGGAGGTGAGCAGCGAGGACAAGGAGGCTGCAGCTGATGGCAGAGAGGCTCCAGGCCACGGGAATTCCCTCAGTGCCTCCGAGAGCTCCAGATCCAGCGTGGGGCTCAACCTCGTCAGGGCCGACTCCGAGAGGACTCAGGCCTCGGAGTCTCTGTCCAGTGACGAGGAGGTGGAGCTGGAGCTGCAGGAGATGGCTCACTGCAGGCTGCTGAGGCAGCAGAAGGAGAAGCAGGAGCTGGCAGAGGCCCTGTTCAAGCACATGCTGCTGTACTTGCAACCCTACGACTCCCGGCGGGTGCTCTATGCCTTCTCCGTGCTGGAGGCCGTGCTCAAAACCAACCCCAAGGAATTCATCGAGGCTGTGGCCACCACCAGCATGGACACCAGCTCCACAGCGCACCTGAACCTCATCTACAACCTCTTGGCTCGCCACCAGGAAGCTCTGGTAGGGCAGAGCTTTTATGGGAAGCTGCAGCCTCAGTCCCCCACGGCGTGTCCGCACTCGCTGCTGATCGAGCTGCTCACCTCGCTGTGCCTGAGCTTCCTGCGCTCCTACTACCCCTGCTGCCTGCAGCTCAGCCACAGAGACCTGCTGGGCAACAGGGACGTGCAGGTGAAGAGCGTGGAGGTGCTCATCAGGATGATGGCCCAGCTGGCCACCACGGCCAAGGCGGCCGAGCCCAGGAACGTGGAGTTGATCCGTGATCTGCTGGGAAGGTGCCAAGTGCAGGAGCTGGTGCTGCTCTCACTCTCGGCCTCCATGTACGTCAGCCACAAGCGCTACCAGCTCCTGGCTGATGGGGCCAACCACCAGGAGCAAGAGCTCTTCGAGGAGAGCCTGATCAATTTTGGCCACGATCAGATCTGGAGCGAGCACCCTCTCCAGATTGAGCTGCTGAAGCTGCTGCAGGTGTTGATTGTCCTGGAGCACCACCTTGGCCAGAGGCCTGAGGAGCAGGAGAGCCAGCCAGACTTGTCCAAGGAGTGGCAGCAGGCTCTGAACTTCCAGCAGGCCATTGGGGCCATGCAGTACGTGTACCCACACCCCATCACCTCCCAGGGCTTGTTTGTCTCTGCCGTGGTGAGGGGGCTCCAGCCCGAGTATGGCCATGGCATGCATCCCACCTGGGTGGGCTTGGTCACCAGCTCCCTGCCCTACTTTGGGAAGTCCTTAGGCTGGACCGTGGCCCCATTTGTGGTGCAGATCTGTAAAAACCTGGATGAGCTTGTCAAGCAGTATGAAAATGAAGCTGTGAAGACTTCTGCCAAAACATCTGCCAGGTAAGAGCCACCAGCGGGGATTTGTTATTCCAAAAATTCCCCTTTCCACAGAGCTGGGAGTGTGAAGGAACTCCCTGGGTCAGCACCGTGGCTCCCAGAGTTTGATCCTTAATTCCTGCTGCACCTGGAGTGAGCTGGAGGCAGGATTGGTGCAGCAGCTGGAAGAAGATAGGAGAGAGGAGCAGCAGCAACTCTGATATTTCCTGGCTCCCTCTGCCTTCCATCCAAGTATAAAAGCTCCCAGTTTTATGGATCCCTTCATTTTGATATTCCTGATCTGATATTCCTAATATTCCCTCCAATTTTAGCTGTTGAATAGAAACAGGAATTTTTAATCAAGGGAATACCACTTGGCTTATTAACATGTTTTGGTTTTTTTCCCCCTCCCAAAGCTTCACTTCTAAAAGAGAAAATGTGACTCCTGATTACCCCCTCACCCTTCTGGAAGGACTGACAACCATCGGGCACTTCTGCCTTCTGGATCATCCCCATCCAACAAAAAAGGTACGTGGGAATCCCCTGACAGCAGGGTCACATCCACCTTCCTTCCAGGTGAAGAGAAACAGGGAATTGTACAAGAAAATAACCTTAGAGAGGCCTCAGAGCACACCCAAAGAACTGAGCTGACTCAAAGTGAAAGGACTGAGCTCAATTTTTCTGTGTTTGAAGACTGCAGAGGGAATTTGAAGTCATTGTTCATGAAGATCTTGGTGATGCAAATATCAGTCCTTAACAAACTGGCTTATTTTCTTTGGGCTTATAATGCTTTGATGTGTTCCCTACAATTTTTAGGTTCTTTTGCATAAGAAATCATTATAACATTGATATTTTGGGGTTTTTTTTCCCAGTCATCCTGTTCAGCTGAACCTGCCAACCTGAGGAATGCCAGGAATGCCATCCTGGAGGAGCTGCCCCGAATTATGAACACCATGAGCCTCCTCTGGAATGTCATCAAGAGGGAAGACTCCCAAAAAAGACCAACTGACTTCTTTGGGACAACTAAAGGCTCCTCTTCAGTCTACTTTAAAGCAACCAAAGTAGGAGCTCTTTTAAAATGATGATTTTTTTTTTTAATCTCCTCATCCTCCCCAGTGCGTTTTACATGGAGCTCTTTTATTGTTGTTTATTTTCTGTATATCCTGGGAAAAGAAATAATACTTTATAAAGTAGGAGATGGTCTTTGCCTTACATTGATAATTATTTTCCTCCCTTTACAGACACTAAGAACAAAAATATTGGACTTCCTGAATCCCTTGACAGCACACCTTGGAATCCAGCTGATGGCAGCAACTGCTGCAGTGTGGAACAGCAAAAAACCTCACAGAAGTCACAGTAAAACCAAGGTGAAGCTAAAGAAAAGCACCTTTTTATTTCCTGTATAAAGGCAAATGTTACATTTATGTGGTCAGTTCTTAACTCTGTTTGTAGATTCTTTGGGGTTTTTTTAAATAGGAGTGAAAAATCTGAAATCCTCTTAGTTAGAAAAAGCATCAGAACTACAATTAAACCTCAATAAATAATCAAATAAAACCCACATTGTGGGTTTAAATATGAGAGTAAAATCCATTTTTTATTCAATACTGTATTGCCAAAATATAATTGGCCAATTATATTTTAAAGCTCATGAATCAGCTCAGTTTCCAGAGAAAATGAGAGCTGTGTTCTCTGGAACTCATTATTTATCCTGGGGAGAACCTTTTCCTTTCCTGCTTTCACTGGGGCAGAATCCAGTTGTGTTCATGAGGTGTTGGGAGATCTTTAAATGGCAAGGGCTGTGTGTGGTTATCCACTGTAATTTACATTTCATTTTGAGGGGTGTGTGTTCTGCTTTGTTTTCTCTTGTCAGATTCTCCCGGTGGCCAGTGCATCCCAGCTCGTTCTCGTGGACTTAATTTGTGCCCTGAATACATTAAAAATTGACACCATCTTGTATCTGGTCAAAGAGGTGGTGAAGAAACCAGCACAGATCAAGGGGGAAGAGGTATTAGGTGTTCTATATTTTTTAAACAGCTCTTTTACAAAACCAAATTCACCAAGCAATAAGCATTTTTCTAATAGTACACAAACAAAAATTTTTAGAAATCCTTTAATCCTAATCAAAAACCCAAAACAAATTAAAAATCCATTTCCATTAATAACCTAAAGCAAAAAGTGTACTTATATCTCCACAAGATCAAAAACAAACTAAATTCCAAAAAAGATCACAAAACCGTATCAAACAAAAAGTGTTAAAAACTCTAGAAACAAAAAGGTGAGCACACAAACAAAAACTACAACTAAAAACAAACATCTCTTACTTCACATACAAATACTACAAACATAAAATTAAATCTAATATCACATTTATATATTTTGATTTTATTTACTCTCAACAGTACAGTTTTACCCATTAATCAACCAAAACCCAAAATTTAAATAACCTTAACCAATACATCAAACTTAAATACCATACATTTAACTCATTCAAACCCTAAAAAACCATTTTCAAATTATTTAACAAATTTATCAATAACTACTAAACCAATACCAAAAACTATTCCTCCACATCCTTCACAATTCATTGTAAATCCCTCTAATAAAGTTTACAGCACATTCCTTCCTAAAACATCTTGTAAACACCAAAAATTTAAAAATCCTGAGTTCTATAAAAATAAATTTTTACATCAAATTCAATATTTTTATACTTAAAATATAAAGATATAAAATATATAAATACAAAAATAAATATAGAAAATAAATAAATATCATAATATAAATATATACATATAAATATACAATTATTTAAACTATAAAATTATATTACAATCTATTATATATTTTATATTATTTATATTGTTTATATTTTATATATTAAAATATAATTATTTTTATATCTATTTATTTAAAAAATAAATATATAATATAACAACAAAAACAAAACTTCAAGCAGGTTTCTGTGAAGAGGATTTTCCTGATAGATTAAACAGGAGTGCCAGTCTTTTGGGGGCTATTCAACTACACACATTTCCAGCCTGAACCATGGCTGGAACACTTGCCACAGTGCCAGCCGTGGGTGTGCAGAGCTCTGTGTCCCTTGTCAGGTGCTGGCCTCGCTGCTGGACGTGGTGTACCGCAGTGATGAGAAGGACAAGGCCGTGCCCCTCATCTCCCGCCTGCTCTACTTCGTGTTCCCCTACCTGCGGAACCACAGGCCAGTCTCTCCCTGCTCCTGCCATTTCCCTGCCTCATCTTTTTGTTTTCCCTTGTTTCTCCATTCTCTGTTCCCATTCTAATGGATTTGAGCTGGGTTTGAGCACTGTTTCCCCAGGAGCTGAACCGTTGTTGTTTGAGCTCTGCTTCCCCCACCTGGGATCTTGGGCTTTACTCAATCTCCCCTTTCTGTGCCTGTCAGGGGATGGGGATGGGGCAGCAGAGCATGGGAGGTCCCAGGATCCACCAGGAAGCAGAAAAGCATCATCTCTCCCTATTCTCTCCCTAGTTTTTCTCACAAATGTGGGAGAGATGGATGATATCCAATGGGGACACAGGGCATGGAGTCCTGGAATGGTTTGGGTTGGAAAGGACCTCAAAGCCCATCCAGTGCCACCCCTGCCATGGCAGGGACACCTTCCACTGTGCCAGGCTGCTCCAGCCCCAGTGTCCAACCTGGCCTTGGGCACTGCCAGGGATCCAGGGGCAGCCACAGCTGCTCTGGGAATTCCATCCCAGCCCTGCCCTCCCCACCCTACCAGAGAACAATTCCTTCCTAAAGATTGCATTCAAACCAACCCTTTTGTGAGCTGGGATCTGTTTCTGAACTTTAAAAAAGCCCATATTGATAATTTTTGTCCTCTCCCGTAGTGCCTACAACATTCCCAGTTTCCGCGCTGGTGCTCAGCTGCTGAGCTCCCTGAGTGGATACGCCTACACCAAGAGAGCCTGGAAAAAAGAAGTGCTGGAATTGTACATGGATCCATCTTTTTTCCAGATGGACACTTCCTGCACTCAGTAAGATATGGAATTGCAGCACTCCAAGCTTGTATTCTGAATTTATAAGGAAAGGTTTTAAAGGAGAGGAGTAACATTGGGAAGAAGATTCCACTTAGTGCTTTCTTATGGAATAGGATAATGTTAAAAATGGGTCTCAGCACTAATTCTGCTCCAGACAAGAGTCTGCACACAAATCCTGCCTGGAAACCGTTTTCTTGTATGGAAAGTTTGACCCAAATTATTTCTGAGGTGAATCCACACCACAGCTTTCCCTGGATATCTAATTCCTTCCTTCTCTCCTGCAGCTGGAGATCCATCATTGATCATCTCCTCACACATGAGAAAACCATGTTTAAGGATTTGATGAGTAAGTATCAGCTGCTGATAATGTATTTCTACCTCAATTTGAAATCTATTTGCATCTGAGCCATTTGGGTGCATTTTTATTACACTGATTTATCCATAAAGTGCTGACTGTGCATAATTGACCATTTTGGGAACTTGATTCCCAGCTAAAGCTGAGTTAAATCTGGATTTTGATCACGTCTAAAACACACCAGAGGAGATTTTGCTGTAGAGGTGCTTCTGTTGGGCTCCCACATTCACATTTTGCTCTAGTTTTGAGGTGTCCAAGTGTGACCTTTCACAGGAGGAGACTTTGGCAAACTCTGCAGGTGTCTGTCATGAGCAGTGCAGCAAACCTTCCTTTGCTGTGCTGTGACCTCTAATTCAGGCTCAAGGGGAGTGTGGAAGAACAAATCCTGGGGAAGGGGTGGGATGGGACCCCTTAGAGTGGCCTCAAGCACCTTTAGTCTCTTTTTCATCCTTGCTAAAAAAATAATTCAACAGTTAGAACACAAGACAAATTTTATTACGCAAGACAAATTCACAGTCGCTGACCCAAGAGAGTTCTTTTACTGGAAGATTTCAGGACCCAGGGATTATCCCCAGCCCCAAAGGCAGGCAGTTCCTGTGGGGTGGATAACTGTGCTGTGTGTTGCAGCCATGCAGAGCAGTGCCCTGAAGCTGTACCCCAGCTTTGAGCAGAAGGCCATGCTGCTGAAGCGCCAGGCGTTCGCCGTCTTCAGCGGGGAGATCGACCAGTACCACCTGTACCTGCCCCTGATCCAGGGTGAGCCTCCATCCCTGCCCTTCCCTGCAGCTGCAGCACAAATCCCTTGGGCCACAGAAGCCCCTGGATCCCTGGCAGTGCCCAAGGCCAAGCTGGATGGGGCTTGGAGCAGCCTGGGGTAGATGAAGGTGTCCCTACCCCTGGAGCTGGCTGATTTTTAATGTTCCTCCCAACCCAAACCATTCCATGATAGAAATTCTGTAAGAAAGCAAAGTCACCTCTTTTCCAACAAGTGCTTCGGGTTTTTTTTAATTTTGAATAAAATTGATGAATCTCTGAGTTCCAACAGAGAAATGACCTCAGCAGGGAAAGGCAGGAATCTTGGTTTCAATGCCTTTGGTCTGGAAATGGGATTATTTCATGGCAACCTTCCAACCACTCTTGACCTGCTGTTGTTCTCTTTAAATGCCAGTTTTGATCACATTTTGTGCACCACAAACCCACTTGGGCTTTGTCTGAATTACAATTCAGTTAATAGAATGCAAAGAACTTGGCCCAAAACTGATGATCAAATAAAAATTGTGATTTGCCACCTTCTACAAGGTGGAGAGGGAGCTTTCACAAGGGCTGGAGTGACAGGACAAGGGAATGGCCTTAAACTGCCAGAGGGCAGGGCTGGATGGGATCTTGGGAATGAGGAATTGTTCCCTGGCAGGGTGGGCAGGGCTGGGATGGAATTCCCAGAGCAGCTGGGGCTGCCCCTGGATCCCTGGCAGTGCCCAAGGCCAGGTTGGACACTGGGGCTTGGAGCAGCCTGGCACAGTGGAAGGTGTCCCTGCCATGGCAGGGGTGGCACTGGATGGGCTTTAAGGTCCCTTCCAACCCAAATGATTCTATAATTCCACACTTTAATTCCCAAAACAATAGAAATTCGGGAAAATGCTGCTTTTATTTTGCCTTTTCCCTTTTTTATGCTTCCTCCAGAACGCCTGACTGAGAACCTCCGCGTGGGCCAGACTTCTCTGGTGGCTGCCCAGATGTTTCTCTTCTTCAGAGTTCTCTTGTTGAGGATTTCCCCTCAACATCTCACCTCGTTGTGGCCAATCATGGTCACAGAACTGGTAAGAAAGAAGTTTTGAACATTTTTTTAAAAAAAATATTACATTTGAAAAAAAATCAGCCTGTGGTTTTTCCTAGTTTAGATTTTTCCTCTTCCCTGCTTGGAAATGTTTCCACAGTTTTAATCTGATCATGTGTGGAGGAAATGTTAAATTGTGATTAGGAAATTCCTTTTGGATTAATTTTGGTGTTGTTAACAGAATCTGTTGCCTGAGTTATTAATTTGTTACAAGTCATAAAGGTTCCTTTTCAGTGTCAATCATCACTTTTAGATGGGATTGAGTTGTATGAATATTTCAGCTTCTCAATAATTATTTCTTTAAAGATCCAGACATTTCTACAGCTGGAGGAAGATTTAACTGAGGAAGAGGAACCAGCAAAGTAAGAGCTGCCATTTGAGAGATTCTTTAAAATTAATTAATTTAATTAATGCTCTGGGATAGGGAGGAGAGTTTGAGAGATTTCTTTAAAATTAATAAATTAATTCTCTACAATAGGGAGGAGCCAACAGGACATTTTGCTATTGGATTTTTATTTTTCTATTACTGTTAAAAAAATTTAGATTTTTTTTTTTTTTAGCAGCTTAAATAGTGATATGCTTAAAAATATATGTACTAATTATTAGTTGTGTACAAAAATAAATGCTAAGTTGGCAGTCCAATATTTTAACATGGTGCCATTTTTTGGTATGTTTTAGATTATTTTGCTCCTACAGAGCAAAAATAAAATGAAAATACTTGTACAAGAGCCTCTTACAGAATAAAAATAATGGTCCAAGAGCTCCTTTGTGTAAATATGGGCATTCCTCTTGTGCTGACTGAAAAACCTTGGGTGGATTGGAGTTTGAATGGACCTTTTTTTCAATTGAAACACAGGAGCAACAGCAAAATCAGCAAAGCCAAAGGCTCGGGGGATGGCAGCGGGGCTGAGATCCAGCCCAAGGAGCTGTGCCTGTACCTGGCAGCCTGCAAATTCCTGGACACAGCGCTTTCCTTCCCCCCTGACAGGATGCAGCTCTTCCAAATGTGAGTCTCTCTTCTCCTCCTGTTCCTTTATCCTTTAAAGGAATTGTGTTTCCCTCACGATTTCATTTTGCCTTTCATCAGTTCCTTTTAGGAGTGCTGATATTGGATATATGATGATAAATATGGTGATAAATGGGATTTGGGAGAGAAGTTTGGTCTTGGTATAGGAGGATTTCCCCATCCTCTTTAGGATTCCTTAACTTGGAAAACTGGGAGTGGAGAAAGGTGAAGATTGTTTTCCATCTGCACATACCTGGGAATGTTTTGGACTGGTTGTATTTAAATGTTGGCAAATTAGTAATGTAATAATTCATTAATAGCAACAGAGAACACTGATGAGAGATTTTTTTAGAAACAACCAGTGCTGCACTAAAATAGGCTTGATCCAATCAAGGATTTTTATCTTTTTAAGGAATCAGTCCATTTTTTCCAGGTACAAATGGGCCTTTGTGCCAGAGGTGGACACAGAATCATCTCCTGTCACCTCCCACCTGGTGGAAAACCACCAGGAATGCCAACCACACATCGTGAGGATCATGGATCTGCTCAGGATGAAATATGGGGTAAACAAACTTCTCATTTTTTTAATACATTAATTTACTTTTCCAAACAGAAAATTTTTAGTTATTCAGAGGATTTTTAGATATTCCCTGTGAGGAAGAGGAAGAGCAGCTGTGGCTGCCCCTGGATCCCTGGCAGTGCCCAAGGCCAGGCTGGATGGGGCTTGGAGCAGCCTGGGGTAGATGAAGGTGTCCCTACCCCTGGAGCTGGCTGATCTTTAATGTCCCTCCCAACCCAAACCATTCCATGATTCTGTAAGAAAGCAAAGTCACCTCTTTTCCAACAAGTGCTTCGGGTTTTTTTTAATTTTGAATAAAATTGATGAATCTCTGAGTTCCAACAGAGAAATGACCTCAGCAGGGAAAGGCAGGAATCTTGGTTTCAATGCCTTTGGTCTGGAAATGGGATTATTTCATGGCAACCTTCCAGCCAATCTTGACCTGGTGTTGTTCTCCTTAAATGCCAGATTTTAAGTTATTGAAGGGATTTTTAGATATTCCCTGTGAGGAAAAGACTGCCCAGAGCAGCTGTGGCTTCTTCTGGATCCCTGGAATGTCAAAGGCCAGGTTGGACACTGGGGCTTGGAGCACCCTGGGACAGTGGAGGAGCTCATGGATGAGCTGGATGATCTTCAAGGTCCTTTCCAACCTTTACCTTTAGTACATCCCCGCTTTTTTTCTTTTCAGGACCCAGAGCACCCCGAGGGAGCTGCCAGGAATCCCAAATTCCCCCTGCTGAGCCTGCGCTCCGTGTCCAGCATCACCCAGCTGCTGCCTTTCTTCCAGACTCTGTGCTGGGCCTTCACAGCCCGAGGCAGTGACCCCCACAATTCCCACCCCTCTGCAGCTGCCTCCGTGGATTCTCTTGGCAGCAACAGCAGCAGGATCCTGCAGCAGCTGGAGGACAGTGTGGAATGTGATTTCCTGGAAAATATGGAAAGTTGAGCCTCACCTGGGACACTCCTGCTGGATCAAACACAGGGAAAGCTTGGCTGAAATTCCATTTTTTTCCCCCCAGATTTCCAGCTACGTTTTGGGATTTCTCTTCAATTATTCAGGAGCCGGTGGTAAAAAGCAGGAATCTCCTGTTGCTGTGGTGGGAAAAAAGGGCAGTTTGGTGGGAATTTCTCAGAGTTCCTGTGTTTTATTTGTTTTCCATGGGAAGGATTAAAGACATTTTGTAAATAGGGGAAGAATATTTTGAACTTGGTGGAAGCAGCTGCTGTCCTGGGACTTCTCCAGGACTTTAAAGTGCTTTTGGAACTGTGTCCTGAAGGAAAATTGAAGGAAAATCCAATATTGCATGTTAGTGTACAATCAGTTTGCAGTGAGTCATTTCCTGAGGTGAAAGCCCTTAATTTGACCTAAATTGATCAAATTCCAAACAAATGCCCCAAATTCCTCACAGATGGATTGGCTGAGTCTCATCATTGTGCAAGGAGCTGCAGCTTTTCCCTGGCTGTAATTTCAGCTCTCTGCTAGAACAGCATCTTCAGGCGTAGCAAATCCTTAGAAATGTGCATAAAACACAAACCTTTGCAGGAACATTTTGTAATTTGCATTACTTGAGGGGGTTTTTATTTTAATTAATTGATTAAAAGATTTAAATTAATATTTTTTAAATTATAAACTTTTGTTCTTTCAGTGACTCAGGTGGCTGCAGCTTCTGAAATGCAACTAAATGAAGATAATGCTGTAAAAATAGAAATTGCTTAACTAAAATGAAAATAATATTCTTTTTTTTTGTTTTTGTAAGAACATTTTTTGTACAAAAGAATGTATTTGGCTGTTCCTGGATGGTGAGAGACGTAGGGGGATCATCCCAGTGCTTTTCCTAAATTAAAAAGGACATGGGAAAAATTTGGTTGGGAATCAAGGATTTCTTTTTCCCAAACTCCCATAACAACGAGGGAGGCTTCTCTGCCGTGGGTTTTAGGTACAGATGGATGAGATTTTCATCTTGGGTTTATAAACTAAAATAATGAAACATCCTTTACTCTCACACTGGAATACTGTACAAAAATAACAGCACAAGAGGCTTGTGCTAAACTTATTTAAATCCTTTGCATTTTTACAGTGAACGAAAGTGGTGGATTGAAGTGTGGTCATTAAGAATGTGAATTGTTTCTATTAATATAATTTATTAATGGTCTCTAATGCTGTTGGAATGAGCACAAGTGAAAAGTTACCCTTTGAAAGCATTACTTGAATATTGGAGCAGGCCACTGTTAAAATGTTGGTGTTTATTTCCTACCTGTCTGCAATAATTGTTATGGATAATCTGAACACTCAGGATGATTTGGTACTTTCAGTTTCCTGCTGGTTGCATTCCATGCTTGGATCTTGCCCTTAAAATGCTCAGAAAGGAGAGCAAGGTTAGATGGGGTGTTGGGAAGGAATTCCTGGCTGGGAGGGTGGGCAGGGGCTGGGATGGAATTCCCAGAGCAGCTGTGGCTGCCCCTGGAGCCCTGGCAGTGCCCAAGGCCAGGCTGGAGCAGCCTGGCACAGTGGAATGTGTCCCTGCCATGGCAGGGGTGGCACTGGGTGGGCTTTGAGGTCCCTCCAACCCAAATCATTCTAGGATTCCATGATTCTGTTATTCCATGATTCTATCCAATGGTGTTAAAATCTAAGAGAACTTTTTGTCATTAAACTGCTTTCAGTGGCATCAGACATTTAAGGAACTTGCAGAATCCTTCCACTTCAGAAGAAAAAGTTCTTTAAAATTTAGTATCCAAGTAGATCTTTTATAAATAGCATGTGAAAAAGGAGGAAAGGGCTTTAACTAAAAGTCCTGCTTGAGTGCTGGAGGGACGCAGTTCCACAGGTCAAAAGGGGAGTATTTTATTCCTTTATTCCATAATTTTATTACTTTTCCATGGGGGACTAACTGTGGTTGTTTTCTCCTACTGATAAATCCACTGAGGAGCCACTGCAGGGCTCTCCTGCTCTGAGCTGGTCCTACCAAAGCAGAGCAACCTCGCTGTCCATGAATCTGGAAACATTTTTGCCTGGAACTCCAGACATCCTCTCCTGTTCCAGGACAGGAAATGCTTTTGCTTTGCTGTGATTTTGCTTTTCAGTCTAACCAAGCTCAGCTTTGTCTTTTGGACACTTCAGCTCCAATACAGCAGAAAGTGCTCAGAGGGAGACTTGGAAATATTCCAAAGGATTTCATTGTCCTGAAAGAAAAAAATCAGGAGGTGCGACCAAGGTAAACTGCTGAAGAGCAGCAGGACTTGAAGTGTAGAGCATTAAGTGATGGTTGTGTATCCCATACCATACATGAATGTAATTCTTCTATTAATATTAAATGTTATTTTGCAATGCCTTTTCAAATGCAGTTCTTATTTTTCAACCTGCCTTCACTGCTCACTCACCAATTTTAATTTTTATCTGGCTCTGGAAAAGCTCCCAAATTCAATCACAGAAAAGATCTCCAAGATCTTCTCCAAGGTCCCAGCTGTGCCCCATGCCCACCTTGTCCTCAGCCCGGAGCACTGAGTGCCACCTCCAGGGGACACCTCCAGGGATGGGCACTCCAGAGCTCCCTGAGCAGCTCCTTCCAAGGCCTGAGCACCCTTTCCATGGGGAAATTCCTGCTGAAAATCCCACCTCAGGGGATGAGGGCTGTGGATCCCAGGAGCAGAACTCTGCTGCCCCTGCTTTGGGAGAGGCTGTGCTGCTCCTCTCTTCCCCTCTCATCCCACAGCCCTGCTGCTCCACCTCTTGCATCCCTGGCCTTTACAGCCCTGGAATTGGCGCACTGAGATCCCTGTCCCTGCCTGGGACAAGCTTTGGGGAGCTGTGTCTGGAACAGGGAGCTGCTGCAGGGATCATGGATTGACCCTGGATGGAGAGAGAGACTTCCCAGGAAATCAGGAGCTGCTGCTGCACAGCTCCAGCCTGAACATTTCACATAGCCAAGGGAATGCCCTGGAAGAAATCTCTTTCCTCTTCATCCAGAGGGAAGAAAACTCTTCTGTACCATGATCTTTAACAGCTCAGGCTGGAGGAGTGTGGTTTAAATGACTGTGTGTGGTACTTTTAGTTTGAAATTGGGTGGAAATACTGATTTTGTGTAGTGGTTTTGGTTTGTTGAGATTTTTTGGTTAATGTACTAATTAGTGTGGTGGGTTCAGTGTTGGTTAATTATTAGTGTACTCACTAGAATGTATTTACTTAGTTTTTGCTGTGATATAGGATTAGGAGAAAGGTAAAGTAGGTTTAAAATTTTAGAAGGATATAAAGAAAAATTTATTAACAGCAACTAAAAGAAAGAGTAATAAGAATTAGAATAAAATCTTTAGGATACTTTTCTTTTTCTTACAACTTTTTTTACTGACAATGTAAAGAAATAAAACCTAAAATTTCAGTCAGTTTACCGACTTCTAAAATAGTCTTTTTTTAGTTTATTTAGAGAAGTTCCTCTTGTTAATGTTATGGAGACTTCTCTATAAGAAAACAGTTTTCTCGTGATTCTCTTTATGAATAGCAGCCACCCGGGGAAATTGGTAATTGTGAATTCCTTCTCATTTTTTGTAAGTTTTCTTATAGTTGTGTTTATGGGCTATGCTAACTTATGGGGTACTGTTTTAAAGAGGAGTTGTTTAAAGGTAAAGGTTCTCATTATCTATCTCTGAAATCCTCTTCTTCTTGGGGGTACAGCATCTTTACCACTCTTCTTTCTCTGTTTAAAGTTCTCCCAGGATCACAGTTACTTCACCATCTGTTTATTTTAGTGTGGAGGCTACACTGAGGGAAAGCTGCTGCTCCCATTTCACCCTTCCCTGTACCCAGGGCCTCCCCTGGAACATTGTGAGGGGCTGATGTGGATGTGCCAAACACCAAGAGCTGTGGAGCCATCCAAGGTTTGCTGTGAGGAACAACAGGATGTGGCTGGGGAAGGGGCCATGAGGAGGTGGGGCAGTAATTTCTGGGACAAATGTCCTTGTTCTGGCACAGGGATGAGGTCAGGGAGTGTCAGACAAAATTCCCAGATGCTCCTACAGAGTCATCCTGCTCTGCTCCAGGAGACAAGCTTGGCTGCTGGGGTCAAAGTAGAGAATCCCAGGATCACCAAGGCTGGAAAAGACCTCTAGGCTCTGTCAAGATCCAGTTATTAAAACTATTAAAAATGTCTCTGCCTGAATTCAGGTGCAAACAAGACCATATGCCATGACAATAGTATGGGTTTTATCTGATAGTAAATATGAGAGACAGAAAATAAAGAGATAGAAAAGTGGTGGGCGGGAACAGAAAGAGAGTGGCAGGGACAGAATAAAGAAAATGTCACCACTCCACGGATCCCAGTGATGTTGTATGGATCTTCTCCAGAGCTCTTGGTGTGAGGATCCCACAAAAGCACAGAATCCCAAGGGTTAATGTAGCTCAGGCCCGGGGGGGGAATGCCCAGGGCTGTCTCTTGCAGCAGACTCCAGATCTGTTGCATCCTGTGCAGTCCTGAGGTGCAAGACTTCAGGAATTACTCAGGGGGGCATTTTGGGATGGATTCTGACACCCCCTGAGGTGTCCCTCATATGAATGTCCCGTGGGTGTGCCCTGTGGGCTGGGGCTTTGTGTAAGGGAGGATGGATGCTCAGTGCCTCTGAACTTGGGGTGAACCTCTGAGGTGACACCCAAAAGCTCCTCCCCTCCTCCTTTCAGGGAGGCTGTGGAAAGCTGGCCACTGTGGGCTGTGCTCTCCACACCCCAAACCCTGCCAGGCAAGCATCTCTGCTGGGCTTGGCTCTTTTTTTCCCTCTCCCTCAGTCCTGTTTGTCTGTCCCTAGGCTGGGATGATTGAACAACAGTGTATCTAGGAGTTCAACTTACAGTCCAAAGTCCCAGTCAGGTGGAGGCTTCTGTGGCTGCAGTTTCTTTATAGAGTTTTTGTTATAATGGGCAAAACTCTTTCACAACAACGCTCAAGGCGGGAATCATTTCAGTCCCTGAAGGCTCCTCACACCCAGCCGTGACCCCAGCACCACCACCACGTTCACCATTAAACCCCAGCCTCAAGTGCCACAACCACAAGTTTCTTGAACGTTTCCAGGGATGGAGACTCCACCACAACCCTGAGTGTCCTGTTCCAGTGTTTGACCATCCTTTCCAGGAAGAAATGTTTCCTAACATCCACCCTGAGCCTGCCCTGGGCCAGCCTGAGGCCGTTCCCTCTGCTCCTGTCCCTGTTCCCTGGAGCAGAGCCCGACACCCCCGGCTGTCCCCTCCTGGCAGGGACTTGTGCAGAGCCACAAGGGCCCCCTGAGCCTCCTTTGCTCCAGGCTCCAGCCCCTTCCCAGCTCCGTTCCCTGCCCTGGACACGCTCCAGCCCCTCCAGGTCTCTCCTGCAGGAGCAGAACTGGGCACAGCCCTCGAGGGGCCTCTCAGAGCCAGCACAGAGGGACAATCCCTGCCCTGCTCCTGCTGGACACACAATTCCTCATCCAGCCCAGCTGCCAGTGGCCTCTTGCCCACCTGGGCACCCCTGGGCTCGTGTCCAGCCCCTGTCACCAGCACCCCCAGGGCCTCTGGGGCACTTTACCACAGCGCTCCTTCTCTCCGGGCACTCGGAGTGTTCCTGTCTGGATCCCCAGAACAGTTTCTACTTCGGCATTTCTGCTGATTCCAGGTGTCCAGGGCAGGGAACGGAGCTGGGAAGGGGCTGGAGCCTGGAGCAAAGGAGGCTCAGGGGGCCCTTGTGGCTCTGCACAAGTCCCTGCCAGGAGGGGACAGCCGGGGGGGTCGGGCTCTGCTGCCAGGGAACAGGGACAGGAGCAGAGGGAACGGCCTCAGGCTGGGCCAGGGGAAGTTTAGGTTGGATACTGAGAATTTTTTTTCCTGGAAAGGGTGCTCAGGTCTTGGCAGGGGCTGCCCAGGGAGGTTTGGAGTGCCCATCACTGGAGGTGCCACCTGGAGGTGGCACTCACTGCTCTGGGCTGGGGACAAGGCGGGGCTCGGGCACAGCTGGCCTGGATGATGTCCAAGCCTCATCCCAATCTAACCCATCCCCTCACTCCGCCCCGCCGCCATCCCCTCACAGCGCCCTCAGCCCCAGCCCCGCCCACTGCGAAGGGGCGTGGCTCCACAGCAAGCCCCGCCCCGCGTGCGCGCGCCCGGCGCCGGAAGCGCGAAAGGCCGCGGGGAGGCGGAAGCGCGCGCGGCGCCGCGGCCTGAAGATGGCGGCGAAAACACAGGGCGGGATCCGCCTGAGCGCGGTGAGTGCGAGGGGGCGGCGGGGCCGCGGCCGACCGGGGCAGGACACCTGAGGGACCGACTCGGGACCGGCTCGGGACCGGCTCCTTCCAACCTGCTGACATGGCCAGAGACACCTTCCACCGTCCCAGGCTGCTCAGAGCCCCGTCCAGGCTGGCCTTGGACGCTTCCAGGGTCACTCCCTCAGCGAGCGCCGCCGCGTCTCTGCTGGGGACGAGGGACCGGGGGCTTCCCCGCCCTCATCCTGGCTCAGAGCCGGGAAAATTCCCTGCTCTCGGTCCGGCCGGGCTGTCCGAGGGGAAGGTGAGGGCTGGGGGTGGGCTCGGTGTTGGGGGCGGGATTTCTCCGCCTCTGGCGAGCGCCGTGACCTCTAATTGCCAACTTGTAATTTCAAATCTTAACTACTTTTATTGCAAGCGGTCTAATTACATTTTAACCCTAATTGCGTCTGAGAGGGATGAGTGTTCACGCAGTTCAGTGCTGCTGTGTTGTGTTTTCAGTCGCAGTATTGTTGCTGAGCTGTTGTGGCAATCGGTCGTTCGTTTGTGCCCATGGAAATGAAGTTAAAGCTGCTTTTTCAGGTGAAACAGGAGGGTTTTTTCCAAGTCAATGCTTCTAAATCTCACCTGTTCCCATCACCTTGCTTTAGAACAGTGAAAAGAAGCAGGAGTGCTCTGATGAGTAACTTATGAAATATTTGAGTGAAAAAGGTGTGTTCGAATGCATTCAGCACTGCTGGAATTACAGAATCGTTTAGGATGGGAAATACCTCCCAGATCCTTGAGTCCAACCTCTGGCTGAAATTTTATCACCTAATATCGATTTATGTTACCCTAGTATCCATTTCTGGTACTTTAATATGAATTTATATTACCCTAATAAAAGTTGCTAAAATAAATTATTCTAGAGATGAGCCATAAATACAATCTCCTTGAAGTTCCAAAATTGCATTTTGATTTTGATTTCAGGCCTTTAATTCTTGGAAGTGTTTGAAATCTACAGTTGCTGTGATGTTTTATTGCAGCAGCATTGTCCTGTTTCTTTAGATAAAGATTTAGATTTATTATTATGTTTTGGACATATAATTGGTTGTCTTGAGAGGAAAAAGTATCAAAAATCAGCCTTTGCATGTGGCAGTTCAGAGTTTAAAATCATTCTCAGGTTGAAATCACTTTGCCAAGCTGAACTCTCAGAAGTACAAACGAAACAAGATGCGCTTGGTAACTTTCTGAATTATTTTTAGGCTGCTCTTTGGTTTTGTCTGCTGCAGGCACAACTGAGAATTTGCATTCAGTGGCTTTCCAGTGAAAGCTGTAGGTTTTGTAGGGTTTTTCTTTTTTTTTTTCTTTTTTTTTTTTTTTTTTTTTTTTTTTGCTCAGGTGAAGCAGCTGATGCAGTTTTGACCAGGTCTGTAAAAAGCTTTGTAATGCAGAGAATTGTGGGGAGAGCCGATAGTCACAGCTCTTTGGGATACAAAGTATTTCCCGTGGATTCAGAGGCACTGGGAGGGCCTGGCAACTCATTCCCAGCCTGGAATTTATCTCCTGCTGGTGCTCTGGCAGTATTTTTGTCCAGCTGAACAAAGAAGCAGCTCGGGGAAGTGATCCAGGTTAATATTTTAAGAGTGATTTTTAATTTGGATCGGTCCCTTGATGTGGTTCATTGAACAGTGCTGACCTGGGATTGTGTAGCTGGCAGGAGAAATTTCAGGAAGTTTCATGAGGAATTTCTGTCTGGAAAGGGTGCTCAGGCCTTGGCAGGGGCTGCCCAGGGAGCTTTGCAGTGCCCATCCCTGCAGGTGTCCCCGGAGGTGGCACTCAGAGCTCTGGGCTGGGGACAAGGAGGGCATTGGGCACAGCTGGCACTTCATGGACTGGGAGGGCTTTTCCAGCCTCAATAATTCCATGAAAATGGCAGAGTTGTTCCCAATAAGTTGTTAAATAAATGCAGGCTAAACCAAGATGTATTTTCCACTCAAATGCATGAATTACTGTAGTGATGATGGGTGACACATAAAAAAAACCCAAAAATTTATTATGTGCAAGTAATAAGTTCCTGAGATGAGGTAAACTCTGCAGGAGTTTGGGATTTGTGCACACCTGAGGATCTGCAAGGGGTGGGAAACTGAAATTCCCAAAGCTACCTGTCGTTTTTGAGAGACAAACTGCTTTATTAAATTGTTGCTGGTTATAACTGCAGGAGATGCTGTTCTCAGGACAGTTCAGTTTCAGATGTGCAGGTTTGGCTGCACAGAAAAAATGAAATTACTAAACAAAACCCACTTAGTAACGAAATATGTTTGGCTGAACGAGCAAAACAGCTGGATTGGCAAAGTGAGTGTTCAGCTCTTACTGAATCTCAATTAATTATGAGCTAATTAAAGTGGTGCATTGATGAATGAAGTGTAAGGACAAACGGACTGAAATATTTCCTGGTGAGTTCATCAGGAATTAGGGAGTGGTTGTTGACAGCTGGATTGCTCTGGAGGAAACTACAAAACTGATGGCCTTAAACCACTGTTCTGCTCTTTAATCTGGTTTTGTGCCCTTGTCTCAATGAGGAAGACCAAGCTGGATGTGGCTTGGAGCATCCTGCTGTGCTGGAAAGTGTCCCTGCCTGCGGCAGGGGTTGGGACTGGGTGGTCTTCACAGTCCCTTCCAGCGCAGACCAGTGTGGAATTCTGTGCTCAGGTGGTGCTGTGTGCTCTGAGGTAGCTTTCCCATGAATTCCCCGTGGCACACTTGCTGAGCTTTTGCTGAGGGATGGGAGATTGGTTCCAGTTCCCACCTTCCCCTTCCTTCACCTGTCACAATTCCCAGTCCTGTGAACCACTTGCAGCCTTTCTCAAGCCCTCCCCCAGGCAGCGATCTGGGGAATGCCAGCAGGATTCCTGTGATGTTGTTTTCAGAATTCCCACTGGTTCACAGCAGAGGAGCTGTTGTGTTACACAGGCAAGGTTTGATTTCTGTGCACACAGAATGGTTTGGTTCACAGGCAAAAAAGGATATTTATTGGTGGTGATGCCACTGTGGGTGACACTGAGGTTCTTTCTGTCCTTCCTCAGCGTTGTCTGATGGTCAGGGGAGGTGCTGCTTCCTTTTCAGAAGGAATTTCTTCCTGGAAAGGGTGCTCAGGCCTTGGCAGGGGCTGCCCAGGGAGCTTTGCAGTGCCCATCCCTGCAGGTGTCCCCTGGAGGTGGCACTGAGTGCTCTGGGCTGGGGACAAGGTGGGCATGGGGCACAGCTGGCACTCCATGGGCTGGGAGGGCTTTTTCAGGCTCAGGGATTCCATGAGACTCCCAAATGTGAGTTGATGCCTCTGACAAAACCACAGTCAGGACTTCTTGCCAAGTCCCTCTTGCTGAGATTCCAGGGAATCCAGCAATGAATCCAGCAGGGAATCCAGCATTTCCAGCCTCCTGTGTGGCTGGAGTTGTTCAGTGTTTCAGCTGGGAGCTGAGCAGATGCCAAATCCCTGAATGTGCATCCCTGTGGTGGGTTGGGATTTTTAAATACAGTTTTGTTTTGCTAGGGAGGGATTTCAGGTGGGAAAAACCCCACAGTTGTTTCTGGTGGATTTTGATCCAGAAGTTTAGAAAACCAAGGAGCAGATGCTGGAGAATCAGATGAGGAGGATCACCCAGGGCTCTGAGGATCCCCTGAGCTCCTGCACAGCAGCGGGAGAAATCCAAAGATCCTTTTGCCCACGTGCCGTGGCACATGTGAGGTTTCCATTAATAGCCCAGAGGAATTTTCTTTTGGATTCAGAATTACTTGGAGCGTTTGTTGGGAGCACCCTGGCTTAGCCTGACTCCATGCACCAGATTCTGTAAACCTGGAGCTCTGCAGCACAGATGGCAACGAGGAAGGGGCTGTCTCCTCCCTCTGGTGCTCCATGGAGAAATGCAGGGATTAGGTTGCAGTTGGAATTGTGTCATGTGCTGCTGTGACCTGAGAATCGAGGTGATGGCTCTTGGCACGTTCTGTTGCTCTGAACCAGGACTGCTGCTTCTCCCTGTGCCTTTCTCCTGCTCTGGTGCCTGGTTTGTGGCTCTAGGATTTGCTTTTGCATCATTCCTTTTCACCTTGGAGCTCTGAAGTGGCTGCTTGCTTTTATTTGCACTTTTATTTACACTTGAGTTTTATTTATACTTCATACCTTGATAAAAGTGCTTGACAACGAGTAACTCTGTAAAAATTATGCAGTATGGATATGTACACAGTATTTATAATCTCTCTCAGATTTTCCCTGTATAATAATGTGGATTATGTTGTGGGGTTTTGTAACTCAGTGGTACAAGGGCTGTTTTCAGTGTTTTGTGTTCATAGGTGCTGCTTTTTCTGCCATCACCACGACTCTGGCAGGGGGGCTTGAGCAAATCTGTGCAGGGGGTTTGTGTTAAAGGCTTTGTAGGAGTGTGTAACCATGGATTTCCTCAGGGATAATGCAAACACAAGAAGCAGCTGCAGCCGTTAAAATTTCTCCAAGTGTTGCGTGGATGGGTCCTTAACTTACATGGATTTTTAGTTCTGCTTTTCCAAGTCTTGAAGTGAATGTATGTGAGACTAGGCATGTATGTGGCTGCTTGGCAATTCTTTTGGCACTGACATCTCCAAATTATATCCCATAAAGAGGTGCTTTATTTGCATATTTTCATCTAATTCTGGGAATGCCTGTGCCTTTGGGTATGTGAAATATGTCAGATCCAACCGCTAAAAGTACAAAGCACCCCCTGAGAGGGGATTTTGGTCACTGTGGGCCCAGACTGGGTGCTGCTCACTCTTCACATGAAGTTTGAATCCTCCTGGTTTAAAATGTGAGTTTTTAACATCTGAGAGCTTCTGTTACTGGGTTTGGACCACGGCTTTGATGTTTTCTTTAACCTCTGGCATCATTAGATAGAAATAATTCCTTATATTTTTATAAAGGTAAAGACTGTGAGGATGACAGCCCATGCTCAGAACATGCTGAGCCTGTGCTGGATTTCCTCTGCAAGAGCTGTGTTAATGTTCCCTGCCAATACCCAGAAACGGATTCAATTACAGCCTTTTGGTGGTGTTGTCCAACCAGCCTCATGAAATCTCCTTTATTTAACAGCCTGGTTTCTGCCTTGGAGAGCACAAACTAATGCCCTGCTTGTGCTTTATTCCAGCTGTGTCCAAAGTTCTTGCACACCAACTCCACCAGTCACACCTGGCCC
Source organism: Pyrgilauda ruficollis (assembly GCF_017590135.1). Taxonomy (NCBI): domain Eukaryota; kingdom Metazoa; phylum Chordata; class Aves; order Passeriformes; family Passeridae; genus Pyrgilauda; species Pyrgilauda ruficollis. Next base: position 68,044 of record NW_024530377.1, read on the forward strand.
TTCAGTGCAATTGCAGAACTCATAGGTAGGTGATCAATAGCTTGGAATAATTCTTGTGACAAACCCTTTTTCCTTCCTTTTAGGGGAAGACCTGGCTGAACATCCTCAGTGTTTTGCTCTTTGTTCTGGTCCTGTTACCTGCATTACCTGGGACTTGTGCATCTGTCTGTTAACTCCTATTGATCATCTTGCCTTTGATTTTGAGCAGAAATTAATTGGACATCTCCAGTGTTCCTCTTTTCAACAGTCAGGGAATGATGAGCTGGTTCCTCAAAATAAAGGTGTGGCTTGGGACCCCAGCCAAGCTGATTGAGCACTTTGCTGCTGCCAATGGGAGCAACTCCTCTGGTCACTCCTTTTCCCCCCCTTTCCTTTCCCCCCCCCTTCCTCCAGAAAATTAACCTAACAGAAGAAAAGAGTGATTTTTCAGCTGGATGAGGCCAAAGCTGTCCCAAAGGAGGAAACCAGAGCCCTGTGGCTGTGGAAAGGCCTGGCTGGTTTGGGAGTGCAATCTGTTCAATCATCTCAGCTCTTTTCATACTCCAAATACTTCCAGACTTTCAGCTGTACCTGTATGTCCTCTTTTGTGATGCTGAAATACATTTTATTAAATACTTCACTGTGATGTAATTTGGACTTAAAGTTTATAGGAAGAAACCTGCCAAGGTTTCAGTCACCAACCTGTGATTGCTTTTATTGGCTTGAGCTGTTTTCTGTCTCTCAGCTGAACCTGCAGAGCAGGCAGTGAGGCAGAGGTGCCATCACATCCCACCCTTCTTCCCCTCACAAATCCCTGGGGATGAGGGGAAAAGATGGACAAAAGTGATGTTGGGGCAGCTGAGGTGGGCCTGGCTTTGCTGCCGGAGCCCTGGTTTCTTTTTCACTCGTGTTTGATTTTCACATCCTGTAAACAGAAAGTTGAGTCTAAAGCATTTTGCACTCCCCTCTCTTAGGGCTGGGAGAAAGCAGGCATTGCACCAGCTGCTCTGCAGGCAGGAAACGAAACTGGAATCTTGACTTGGTTTCATTTTCTGTTCTCGTGTGTGCTGCTCACCTCCAGCTACATCTTTGGTCCCTATTCTGCTGTCATTGATAATCTGGGGAGTTTTGTGTTGGTTTGGGTGAGGTTCCTCTGGGTTGGATGCAGCTGTTCCATCCTAACACTCTGAATGACTTTAAAATGTGTTTGCACTCAGTTGAATTTTTGTTTTCTGGTCTCCCACACTGCTTTCCTTGCCTTCAGACAATGCCTATGATCCAGATGTGAGTGCCAAACAGATCTGGATCGACAAGACCGTCATCAATGACAACATCTGCCTGACGTTCACCGATAACGGCAACGGCATGAACTCCGAGAAGCTGCACAAAATGCTCAGGTGGGAGCCTCCTTATCCCTGTCTTGTACAAATTCCACCTCTGCTTCTGGTGTTGCTCAGTGCATTCCTGTTTCTCATCCATAATTCACTGATTTTGCTGATAAATTCAGCATTTCTGAAGGTCCAGGTGAGACTCCAGAGCAGGCAGATGCTGCTAAAGCTTCCCTAACTTTGTCAGGGAACTTTTACCTCATAATTTCCTTTCATCCTTTCTCTCAGCCTTCCCTTGATGCTGTGGAAACTCTCTGTAGTGGCTGCTAGTGGAGTTAAAGACAATTCAAATATTTTATTTTTACTATCATCATAATCCTTATTATTATTATTATTATTATTATTATTATTATTATTATTGGAGATAAGGAGAATTCAGATATTTTATTTTTGCTATCATCATCAATAATAATAATGATATTGATAAGAATAATTTGGTATGTGCAGTGTGTGAGATCCAAGTGCTAAAAGCACAAAGCACCCCCTGAGAGGGTCTGAGAGGGGATTTTGGTCACTGTAGGCACAGACACACTTGCTTTAATTTAAGTTAGTGAATGAGAGAAAAAGGGATATTCAGCTCAAACCCACTGACATAATAGAATGTACTGTAGAAAAAAGAATGGATTTTCTATATTTTAAATAATTGTCTATTTATCTTTAAATATTCTGTAGGCTTGGAACTAATTTTTCTCTTATTTCAACAGTAGCAAGAAGCTTCCTGTGCTATTTCTCTCTTAGTGCAAAAAATTGCTCTGCCTGCAGATTTAAATTTGAGCAAGCTTGAATTCAAACTGTTATTTTTCTTTTAGATACCATCATAAATCCTAAATTCCATGACTTTATTTGAAGTGTGATATATTCTATATGTTTTATTTGAAGTGTAATATAGAAATGGAAAACTTGTGAATCAAACTTTTTCTAAGAAGTTGAGAGAGGAAAAAGACAGGGTTAGAGATTTTATTAGTATTCCTTTCTCTCAGCCTTCCCTTGATGCTGTGGAAACTCTCTGTAGTGGCTGCTAGTGGAGTTAAAGACAATTCAAATATTTTATTTTTACTATCATCATAATCCTTATTATTATTATTATTATTATTATTATTATTATTATTATTGGAGATAAGGAGAATTCAGATATTTTATTTTTGCTATCATCATCATCAATAATAATAATGATATTGATAAGAATAATTTGGTATGTGCAGTGTGTGAGATCCAAGTGCTAAAAGCACAAAGCACCCCCTGAGAGGGTCTGAGAGGGGATTTTGGTCACTGTAGGCACAGACACACTTGCTTTAATTTAAGTTAGTGAATGAGAGAAAAAGGGATATTCAGCTCAAACCCACTGACATAATAGAATGTACTGTAGAAAAAAGAATGGATTTTCTATATTTTAAATAATTGTCTATTTATCTTTAAATATTCTGTAGGCTTGGAACTAATTTTTCTCTTATTTCAACAGTAGCAAGAAGCTTCCTGTGCTATTTCTCTCTTAGTGCAAAAAATTGCTCTGCCTGCAGATTTAAATTTGAGCAAGCTTGAATTCAAACTGTTATTTTTCTTTTAGATACCATCATAAATCCTAAATTCCATGACTTTATTTGAAGTGTGATATATTCTATATGTTTTATTTGAAGTGTAATATAGAAATGGAAAACTTGTGAATCAAACTTTTTCTAAGAAGTTGAGAGAGGAAAAAGACAGGGTTAGAGATTTTATTAGTATTTATTGTGAAATTACAGGATAACTATCAGATTCTCATAAAAATGCTTTTTCACCTAATTCCAAACTTTCTATTCCATACTTACTTCTAAGTATGAATATTTCTGTTCCATACTTAAAAGCTGAAAGTAGATTTTCCTGAGTTTTTGCTGTGTGGTTTTAGCAGCATTGTCTGGGTGATATTAGGCTTTAATTGTTCAGGAATCCCTGACCTCTAAAACAAGAGGGTGGGGTTAAATAATTTGCCAAGTCCTCTACTTGTATCTCTTGAGCCCTCAAGTTTTGCAGGGATTTTTTCCCACCTCTAATGCCTTGAGAAGGCTGAGCTAGAACAGAGGCTGCACAGAACTAAAGAGACCCTCCTCGTGTTTTCCCTGTTGCAGCTTTGGTTTCAGCGAGAAGTCGGTGATGAACGGCCGCGTTCCCGTGGGGCTCTACGGGAACGGCTTCAAGTCGGGCTCCATGCGCCTGGGCAAGGATGCCATCGTCTTCACCAAGAACGGGGACACCATGAGCGTGGGGCTGCTGTCCCAGACTTTCCTGGAAGTCACCAAAGCAGAGCATGTCATGGTTCCCATCGTGACATTCACCAACCAACATATCCTTTCAGCATTCCTGTGAAAAGCTGTGGCTACGGCCCAGATTTGGGGAACAATGTCACCCAAAGGAAATCCTTGGCTGCTTTCGTGGATGTTTCTATCAAGATTTTCTCCCTGGAGAGGAGACAATTTTCTAATTTATATCAAAATTTCAAATTTCGATCAAATTTTCAAATTTTATATCATTTATAACAAAAATGGATTTATATGAAAATTTATATCAATTTTTCAAATTTGATATAATTTATATCAAAAATGAATTTATATTAAAATTTATATCAACTTTTCATATGTATATATAGATGTTTATATCAAAATTTTCAACTTGCAGAGGAGAAAATTTTCAAAATTATATCAAAATTTCAAATTTGCTATCATTGATATCAAAAATTAATTTATATGAAAAATTCATTTTTCAAGTTTATATATAGATGTTTATATCAGTTTTCTCCTTGGGGAGGAGAAAATTTTCAAATTTATATAAAAATTTCAAATTTGATATAATTTATATTAAACTGAAGTTATATGAAAATTTATCTCAAATTTTCAAGTTTTCAAATTTATATATGGGTATTTATATCAAAATTTTCTCCTTGGAGAGGAGTCATAAGCCAGAAAACTCTGGGAGATGCTGTAATTGGTTAAAACTTTTAACTTTGTAGGAGTTCTGAGATGTGGAATGAGAAGCTGGGAAGTGAGTCCTGAAATTCCCTCATTTTGTGAAATCTCTGCTCCATTCCAAGTCCCTGTCCTTAACAGTGCCCACGGCAGATCAGTGACCCAGCAGAATCCAAGAACAGCCTCAAGGCCATCCTGACCCATTCCTTGTTCTCTACTGAGGAGAAATTACTGGCAGAGCTGGATGCCATCATAGGGAAAAAAGGCACCAGGATCATTATCTGGAATCTTAGAAAGTAAGATAAATCCAGTCTCTTACCTCTCATTAATTTCACATTTTCTTTCAGTGTATGCAAACATAAAAAGATTTGGGGGTTCTTTGTGTGTGCAATAATTGGAACAAGCTATGTGCAGTTTAAAAAATGGGAAGCTGGACTCAAATGTGAATTTTAGCAAATCTCTGAGGAATTCCCCTTTTTTTCCTTCTTTCCTGGCTCCACCACAACACTTCCTCTTGTGTTTGCTTTATTCCACTATAATTAATACATTTTCCCATCTTCATTCTTAGAGATAAAAATGACAAACCAGAATTTGACTTTGACAAGGATAAATACGACATCAGAATTCCAGAAGACTTGGATGAAACAGGCAAAAGAGGCTACAAAAAACAGGAGAGACTGGACCAGATTGTTCCAGAAAGTGATTACTCCCTAAGAGTACGTGTTGGATCATTAAAATTGGGTTTATTTTTGGAAGCTGGAGGGTGTAAATGTTTTAATTTTAATAGAATCTGTTTTATAGGCTTACTGCAGTATTTTGTACCTGAAGCCAACCATGCAGATCATCCTGAGAGGACAGAAGGTGAAAACACAGCTGGTTTCCAAAAGTTTGGCCTTCATCGAGAGGGATATTTACAGACCCAAATTTCTCAATGTATCCTTTAATATTTCCTTTGCAGAACTGAATTCTGTGACTGGATTTTGTTCAGTTATATTAATGAATTTTGGGTTATTTTTTGGGGTTTTTTTTGTTTTGTTTTGTTTCTTTAAGTCCTACTGAAGGAATTATCTCAGTATAAGAAAAGAAAGCTCTAAGACCCACTCAAAGTAACTCAACATGAGATTCACCCTGTTTTTCCTTAATATCTACTCAAAGGCCAAAACAGTCAGAATTACTTTTGGATTTAACTGCAGGAACAAGGATCATTATGGAATAATGATGTATCACAAAAACAGACTCATCAAAGCTTATGAGAGAGTTGGCTGTCAGTTAAAGGTAAGAAATTGAGGCTTCAGAATATTTTAATGTCTTGATAAATTTCATTCAAACACTGATTTTAAAAAAGAATATGGATGGGAAGCAAGATATTGATGTCTACTTTCTAAAATCACCTTTTTTACTGTGTGCAGCAGTTAAAAATTGTATGAAGTTGTTTGATTTTGAGGCTGTTTGATACAAAAATATGAATCTGATCACATCTTTCAGGACAAAAAGAGGGGTGGAGCTGAGGATTTGTGCTTTAGGGGGTTTACATCAAGACTCTCTCTTTGGAGAGGAGTCATAAGCCAGAAAATCCTTTTTGTCCAGTGTAGATACAGTTAATAATTACCTCCAGCAAACTCTTGCAATATTGGCATGGATTTTGTGTTGGTTTTCCTGATAAACTTTAATTCCCTGCAGGCAAACAACATGGGTGTGGGTGTTGTTGGGATTATTGAATGCAACTTCCTAAAACCAACTCACAACAAACAAGATTTTGACTACACCAATGAATACAGGTATTTTTATCTGCATTTTCTAGCCTGTATTACCATTTCCTGGGAAACACCTGATAAAGCTGCTTCTTTAAATAGGAAGAATAAAAGTTTCTGGTGTTGTGGCCAAACCTGGCTTAAATGCAAACAGCTCTTTTTAGACCCTTTTTTGTCTGCCCCCTCTTTGTCTCTTTCCCTTTCCTTGTAATATTTTTTCCACAATATCCACACCAGCCGTGTTCCTGTGTTTTTCCCTGGATATTCTTTTGTGGCTGTTCAGTAGGAGGCATTTTCCATGTGCCCAACAGTGCTTTTAATGTGGATTTTAATGTGGAAATTTTGGGCATTGATTGCAAACAGTGGTGATCCTGAGCCATTTCCTGTGTGTGGCACCAACAGTCCCTTGGCAGAGGGGCAGGAACTTGGAATGCCCTTGGCAGGCACAGGGAGCAGGGAATGGTTTCCACTTGTTGGGGTTTTTTGAGCACTTCACATGAAAGGGGGATTTCCTCAATCCCTTGAGTTTGATTTGTCTGTCAGCACCCCAGGAAATCTGGAACTTTGTGCCCAACCAGTCTGTCCAAAAAATGTAATTAAGTCAATATCCAGACAGGTGGGGAGAATCAGAGGATCATTAAGGTTGGAAAAGACCTCCAGGCCTTAAAATCCCACATCCAGTTGTTCCTGGACATAACTTTGGGGTGGAGGTGTGAGTTAATCTTACAATTAAATTAAATAATGAGCCAAGTTCATCTGAAGAGTGGGATTTCACCCCAGCTGCTGCTTCAGCAGCAGAACAGCTTCTTCTCTCCTGGCTGGTCTGTCAGCTCCTGGTGCCATGGAGTTCCCATTCCTGCAGGGATTCCAGCAGGACCTGTGGTGTCTCCACTCTGCTCATTGTTTATCACCCAGGAGCAGATTCCCCATGCCAGCTGCATTCCATCCAGGAAGCAGCAACTGCATTTCACCTCTGGTTTCAGTACTGTTAAATGGGAATGTAACTTCCCAGCTTTCTCTGGTTTTATCCCCAGCCACCTCCCCTGCACTTGGAATGTGGGTGGGCACAGTGACACCACACTCGAAACATCTCCTGTGAAGGTTTTTGTGCCAGGAGTGCTCCAGGTTTTCTCAAGGTGTTTTTGTTTCTGGCTGGAAAGTTGTGAACCTGGTGGAAAGGTGCTCTGCACTTCTTCCCTCCCCACAAAGGGGAAGTGGTCCCACCCCTGCCTCGCTGCTCCTTTCTGCCCTTCTGGTGTCCCCTGGCTCAGCAGTCCCCATGAGGTGACCTGGATCCAAGCTCTGGGGCACACGAGTTCACTGCACAAACATTTGTGTTGGTTCGAGGCCCGGGGCAGTGGGAGGTGCTGAGCCAGGCCAGGGAGGGCTGGGCTGGTTACTCATCCACTGGATTGCTTAGAGCTGAATTCCAGGGGCTGTCCTCACTTCCCCTCACTTGGGGGCTTTGTTGTTGTTGCTCACCTCTCCCTCCTGGGTGTGCCAGCTCTGGGAGTCCCTGAGCTGCACCATGAGCCCTGAGCAGGAAACAAAACTGAGAATTACCCTGGGTTCTCACCTGCCTGAGCTGCTCCTTTTATCAGAGTGCAGACTTTATATCAAGTGTTTGCCAGCTCCTTGTTGTAAAGTTGGACATCAGCCTGAGAGTAGCCATGAACCTGCACTTGGGATGTACAGGAACAGCCAGAACCGGGGTCAGGTGCTGGATTGGTTTGCTGCTTTTTTTAATTCTCTGGTTGAGGCTGAACTGGTGAAGTCCCTCCAGGATTTGCTCTGTCCATCAGCAGCACTCTTGATTTCAGTCTTTGTGCTCTGACTTGTATTTCCAGGAATTCCATTGCTGAAAAACATGACTTCAGACAATTCCTCATTTCTGCAGGTTTCTAAATAAAAACTTTTTATAAAAGAAAAAAGGAAAAGCTTTTAGAAAAGCTTTTTTCCCCACTCTTGTGCAATTAGAAATATTAAAGTGGTTCATGCACTTTTTCTGTCACTGGAGTTTATAAAGGTTTTTTCTGTGCTAGAGTTGGATTATTCAAGGTGATCTTTAAATTCTTTTCTTTGTAGACTCACGATAGCAGCACTGGGAGAAAAGCTCAACGACTACTGGAACGAGATGAAAACCAAGAAAAACGAGGAATATCCCTTAGCTCTGCCCGTCGAGGAGATCCAGTGAGTCCCAGTGTGACAGCAGAGAACTGAGCACACTGTCACTGGTTTATCTGATAGGAGAGCCCTCTCTGGTGTGCAGATGCTGATTTATTTTGTTTTTTCCCCAGGAAACAGCCTGACCAGACGTGGGTGCAGTGTGACGCGTGCCTCAAGTGGCGGAAGCTCCCGGACGGAATCGAGCACTTGCCGGAGAAGTGGTACTGCTCCCTCAACCCTGACCCCCAGTTCAGGTAAGGACAGAGCCCAGGGACACCTCCCAGCCCTCACAGACCACCTGGCAGCAGCAGGGGTGTTCAGCTCCTTCTGTTGTGGGATTTTTACTGTCCTCTTCCTTCCCTCAGGAACTGTAACGTGCCAGAAGAACCAGAGGATGACGATTTAATACACCCCACGTACGAGAAAACCTACAAGAAAAAGTGAGTTCTGGAGACTTTTACAGGGCTCTCAACTCTAAAAACTACCAAGGAGAGCTGTGCAGCAGTTGGGGTGACAGCCCAGAGAGATGATGTTTCAGAGGATTTGGCATTGTGGGAATAATCAGATGTTCCATAAATAGATAAGCAATCAGTTTGGGATGTCCCAGAAGCAAACTCTGAGTGTTAGGAGACCTTGGCTGTGTAGTAACTTCCAAAGGTGCACACTGAAGCATATTGAAAAGATCAATACATTTATTTAGGAATAAAAGAGTTCTTAGCTAAGGTGTATGACAAAAACTGATTTGAGTGATTGTGATGTTGCCTCACATTCCAGAAGTGGGAGTTTGGGGTTTTAAATATTTTAATAAATAATCTAGAGGTAACTTGTTGGAAGTTAAGCTAACTTCAGACAAGCTTCCAGCTTCCTGAGGAAGTTTTCATTCAATAAACAAGAATACTTGGATTATTGTATCTAGCTGAGATGAAGAGTATTGTGTTTGCTTTTAGATCTTATATTTAGTTTTTATAATGAATGAACAGTTTGAATCTAAGCCCTTAATTTCTATTTTTTCCTTGCTGCTGTGCAGGGACAGGGAAAAACTGAAGAGGAGACTGGAGTACAGCCACCAGGTAACTCCTGAGGCTGGCAGGAGCCTGCCCTGGGTGCCAGTGTCTGCTTCAACATCCACTTGTACTCTGGTGGCTCTGCAGGATTTGCTCACCATGAGGAAACCCAAAATCCCCTTTCTTTGCTGCCCAGTGATGGAAAATCCACCATTTCTTTCTCCTTAGGAAGGAGTTTGAGAGGGACAAAGGTCTCCTGCCAAAACTAGAGGAGGTGGCAGTCGCTGGTGGCTGTTTTTATGGCAGGACACCCCATTCTTGAAAGGGGACTTGTTGGAGAGATGTGGTGAGGATATAAAAGTAAAGATGTTCGTAGAAGTGGGGATCTCAGTGGGGATAGACAGAGGTGGAACAGCTACACTTGTGCAAGGAGACACTCAAATTCAGATTAAACCCAGATGCAGATCAAGGTGGTTGATGGGAATGTCTGGACTCTAACTCAGAATCAAATTTTCTGAGTGGGATTTCGTTTCAGTTGCATTCAGAGTCAGTTTCTGACCTAAGATCACTTCATTTCTGCAGAAGACATGCTGTATGTGCTGTTTTAACTTATTTATTTAATTTTACTATTTCTCTGCCATTACATCTCTCAGTACAAAAGGAATTTCTAAAAGTAAAATAATTGCTCATTTTAGGCCAATTGAGTGAACCCTGAGCAGCTTTCCCAGGGATGTCTGTCCTGGAGTTTGTGTCTGATGGGCAAACTCCAGACAGAGACAGAGCTTGGGAAAAGCTCTTGCCTGGGATTCTGCACAGCACTTTAAAAGTGGGATTTGCAGTAGTCTAGTCAGCCTTTCTCATCCCAAAATCCTGAGCCTGGGTTCAAGGAGGTACTTAGCTATGACCATGTCAGAATTTTAGGTTTTGGTATATAAAGAACTGCTTAAATCTCTCCTGAAGAATCTACTAATATCTGTTTATTTCCATTCTTAACTTGCATTGTCTTATAGATCAATAATGAAATATTGTTAAAAACATCTGTTTCTTCAAGTAAAGACTTCAAAACATTCTCATCTCCGAATGCAAAGGAACCTCTTCCAAGGTTACTTATACCAAAATCATCAGATGCTTCTGTTAGAAGATCTCTGCCTATTTTAATTAAAGTATCTCCCCCTCATTTGGATGCTGATAGCAGGTGAGTGGACCTGTACAAAGGAGATTCTTGTTTATTTCTAAAATTAATAACTTAATGAAAATGATGGTGTTGGGGGCAGCTTCAGCTACTGAAATTCCTGTGGGAATTCTGGGAGCATTGGAAGCTCCAGGAGACTTTGTCAAGTACAAAAGTGAATGCAAGAAAATGACAAAGGAGCATTTTTAGTGATTTGTCTGCTCAGGAACAGAATTTATGTTCTTCTCACTCCACAGGCCATTATCCTGAAACTGTGGGGATGTTCCTGGGAATACTGGGTCTGTTTCAGAATAATGAGGGAGTGTGTGGATGGCAGGCACTTGTTTTTACAGGAATTTATTCCTGCAGGTTAATTTCTGGAGTGGTAATTTTCGTACAGTGCTCAGAGCAACACAGCATGTGGTTGGAAACAAATGATTTGGCAGCATTTAAGCAACTCGAGTGATTATTTTAATATTTTCCTCCTCAGTCTCAAAAGGAGGACGCAGAGCTGTGCGACACCCGTGGCCCTAAAGACACCTCGGCTCAGTGACCAAACATTCAACAACCACGAGGAGGAGGATGATGATGAAGATGTCATCATTTTAGAGGAGAGCAGCACTCCAAAGCCTTCAGCAGATCCTGACGTTCCTGTGGTAAAAACAGAATGTATCAATTTGGATCAGGAGGAGAAGCAGAAGGAAAGCTCTCCCGTGGGGGAACCTTGCAGTGCAACCACTTCAGAGGCAAGAAGTGAACAGCTGAGCTCAGCAACACAGACAGAGCTCCCAAAGCTGGTGGTGAAAAAGGAGGAGGTGGAAGACATCCCAGTCCAGATTCCTGGGGCAGGGATGGAAAAGGAACAACACAAGGTCAATGGTGTTCCTGAGACATCTGTAGAGATGGAAAATGAACTGAAAAATCAGCTGCAATCATTGAACAGAGAAAAAGAAATGTACCAAAGCAAATGTGAAGCGTTAACCAAACAAGTGGAAACACTGGAACAGCAGCTTTTGGAGATGAATAATAAATATGTAAAAAAGGAGATGTGCCATCAGGCAACAGAGACAATTCCCTCCTGTGGAGAAGGGAATGCTGACGGGAGGAGCTTGGCAGAGGTGACAGCTCTCTATGAGCAGGCCCTGGAGGAGATAGCAACGCTCAAGGAGCAGTGCAGCACCCTGCAGAACCTAAAGACTGAGTGCAGCAAATGTGCTGATGGAGAGAGCAAGAGTGAGGTGGATGAGATGGCAGTGCAGCTGGATGATGTTTTCAGGCAGCTGGACAAGTGCACCACTGAGAGAGACGGATACAAAAGCCAGGTACATCTGCTAAAACACTCCTGACACTTCAATTATCTCTATTTTTTACTCCCTGTTTCACAGCATTTCTACTACACAACATTTTGAATAGTTTTTACAGCTTTATTTTTCTTTTGATTGGCAGATTGAAGTCCTAGAAGTGGAGAAGAATCAAATGGCCTGTCAGTGTGAGGAGCTCAAGGCAGAGCTGGCTCAGTTAAAAGCTTCAATCCCACAGGCTGTAGCACGTGCAAATGATTCTACCACCAGTAATGTAGAAGACTCTGTAAATTTTTCTGATGGAGAAAGGTATCAGTTTTGTTCTTTCTAGATGTTATTTCAAGATTTTTGCTTGTTGGTTGTATTTCAAATGTTTTGATGAAGGTTATGTGTGATAATTGTATAATAAAATGTGATGCTTGCAATTCTTTTCTACTGCCTTTTGTGACTCCTAACTAATGTTGTTGTTTTTTTCTTTTTTATCAAGTGATGCTTGTGATTTATTTGTGTGAGCAGGATTGGCCACAACAGAATAGCAGATACTTCTGAAAATATCCAAAATGTTGTATAATTTCTAAGCACAACTTGCAAACCAAGGAGAGAAAAGGGAGGCAGGAAAGAGGAGGGTGATCATTATTTTCTGCTGTGTAATGAACTTCACTTCAGTCTGTTTTTCTGTCTTGAATCAACTGAAGAGTCTGGATTTGGAACTTTCCTGTAGGAACTCCTTGCTGCAGACAAATCCTGTGGAATCAGGGTCCAGGGTGTATCTTGGAATTAAACAAGGGTTGAAACTTCCAGCTGGAGAGCTTGGAGCTCTTGGGAGGTGGGGATAGCACACACAAAAAACCCAGAGCAGGTGGAAGCAGAGTGAGCTGAGGTCCTTGCCAGGGGAGAATCCAAGGGGGGAAGCATCAGCTGTGATAAAGGTGAGTCAGTTAAGGGATCAATTCAGCAAATGGATCCCTGGGACCAGATGAGAGGTATTTCAGAGGGAGCTGAGGACCTTGTAGTATCTCCAGAAATTAACATTCCTGGAAAAAGGCAATTGTTATGCCCATATTTAGGACAGCTAGAGCTCCATCCTGGCACTGCAGCCTCAATCCCAGGGAAAACATGGGATAAATCTACCTGGAAGCCATCTGCAGCCCCATGTGAGTCAAAAAGGGAGTAAGGATAACTAGCATGGGGTGACTGAGGGCAAACTGGGGATCAGCAGCAAGGCCAAGAATGGAAAAGGCTTTTGCACCTCAAGTCCTGTGTCCAGTTCTGTGCCACTTTAAAAGGACATTGAGGGGCTGGAGCATGGCCAGGGGAGGGGCTGGAAAACACATCCTGGGAGAAGCAGCTGAGGGAGCTGGAAAGGGGCTGAGCCTGGAGCAAAGGAGGCTCAGGGGGCCCTTGTGGCTCTGCACAAGTCCCTGCCAGGAGGGGCAGTGAGGGGGGTCAGGCTCTGCTGCCCTGTCCCAAGGGAAAGGAGGAGAGGAAATGGCCTCAAATGGCATCAGGGCAGGCTCAGGTTGGAGATTGGCACAGAAAATTTCCCTGGCAGAGTGGTCAGGCCTTGGGCTGAGCTGCCCAGGGAGGTTTGGAGTCACTGTCTCTGGGAGTGCTCAGGAGGAGTCTGGATGTGGCACTGGGGATGTCATTTTGGGCTGACTGTTGGACTGGATAATCTCAAAGTTCTCTTCCAGCCCTGGGGCTTGTGGGATTCATGGCCTGAGTAACAAAACCAAATGAACTCAATAAATTTCTGATGCCATCAAATTGGAGGGAGCTCAGGAGGGCAGAGCTGCTGCTGAGGGACTTTGACAAATTGGACAAATGAGCTGGAGAAAAGCCCCTGAAAATTCCACAGGGGCACCTGTGAATTCATGCAGGAGCAGAAGCTGGAGGCGGCTCCTGGGAAAGCAGCTGGAGGAAGTCCCCGTGGTGCTGGGTGTGGCAGTGCAGCGTGAGCCGGCAGTGCACTCTGCTGGTGGCACCACCCAGCTCCGGCTGGGCTGGGCTGGGCAAGTGACTCCTCCCTGGTGCTGGGCATTGGGAGCCCAACCAGGGAGTGCTGGATCCGCCTCTGGACACCCTGGCAGAGTGGAGAAAAACCTGGATAATTTCCAGAGACCCCTTTCAGTCTTAAAAAAGAAATTGACTCACATAAAAAATTATATGTCAGCATTTAATTTTATTTTTCCTTATAGCTCTGATGTGTTTATTAAAAGAATTAGCAAATTAATGCAGGACTTGGAAGTAACTTCCCCCACAAGTTGATGGAGATATGGCAGCACTGGGAGAATTGGATAAAGGATCTGAGAGTAGAAGGAAATGGGCCACAGAAGGGATGGCAAAACAGTTTGATCAGGAAGAGGACACAGCAAGGACGTCCAGGAAAGAAACCAAAAAAAGGGAGGCACAGACTTTTTCCCTGGGCTATAACTCTTACTTCCTATTTATATTTTAAAGCCTTCGGACAAACTCCTCTGTCTTGCCTTCTCCTCTCTTTTTCTCTCCTTTTGTTCCCGTGGGTTGTGGTAGTTTGGGTTTCTAAATGGATAAAAATACCAGGGCTTAATACTGCTTTGAGAAATACAGGTGGTGTGGGGGAAAGGATTGCACCAATGCTTATTCTGAAATATTTCTGACAGGAATTCCGTTTAGTATTGGTTTGAAACTGAGGGAATATCCCCCTTCAAGCTGAAAACTGAAGAGAAGCTTGGAAAAACTGATAGATTTAGAAATAATCTTGATGCAGCTTTACCTGCATCCATTTTTTTGTTGGTTTATGGGAGTCATGGAGCATCTCCGGTGTGGATTATGAGTCCAGCTTTGTTAGGTGAGCTCTGAACACAGAATTCCATCTCCAGCTAATCCTGTGCTGTTCTCTCCCCAGCCTGAAGCTCCGCTCTCTCCGAGTGAACGTGGGACAGCTTCTGGCCACCATCATGCCCGACCTGGACCTGCAGCAAGTGAATTATGACATCGATGTGGTGGATGAAATCTTAGGGCAGGTGGTAGAACAAATGCATGAAATCAGCAGTACTTAAAATCTCAGTATTTTAGCAGAGTTTTATTGCTCTTCCATTATAACCTGTAGGTTCCAGACTGTAAATGGGGCTGCTTCACTTTATATATTTGACACAGGTGGTTCTCTCAGTGTAAATATTCCACATTTAGCTGTTCACTTCCTCCTCAAGGAACACTGTCAATACTGACCCACCCTGATGTACTTAATTAAGGATTTTGCTTTGGAAATGTATTTGTAATTAAATTTGCAGATATTTTTACTATTAGGAATCTTAATACTTTTCTACAGACACCTTTTGGTTGACTTTGGATCTTATATAAACATTAATACCTGTGAGTATTTCCTCTTCTAAAGTAGTGGAATATCTTAGAAATGCAAAAAAAAAAAAAAAAAAGAAAAAAGAACTTCCTTGATTTCCTTCCCAGAGTAGTTGTATCCCACAGTGTTGTTCCATTGCTCCCAGCAGTGTTCTGTGTTGCATTCATGGGATAGAAATGTAAGTAGTAGGTGAGAATTTGGGCCATATTTGGGGAATATTTGTGTGGTACTACCAAAATAAGTGTTCTTAAGGGTTATATCCTGAAAACTGGGAATGGACCAATTGGATGGAAGCACTTGGAAAAGGAGGGATGTTTCTTTATCTGTGGTGTAAACAGGATGAAAATGTTCAGCTTCAACAGCTTTAGACAGTTTTTATTAAAGGCAGGAAGAGCGAATTCCTCTTTTTCACATCTCCCCTTTTAGAGTTGTGTGCTCTAAATCTTCCCATTTTTCCATGGTCATGGGAAAACCTGGAAGCAATGGTACCAAGAGAATTTCCCAGCCAGCTGCAGGGATTTCTTTCCAAGTCATTGGGAATGACAAACTGGGTGGCAAAGACAGCACATCCATTTTTTCCTCTGTGGTGGGATTGGTCACTCAAAGAGTGATGCAGAAAAATTATTCTTGCTTTGAGATACAAAAAATAAATTTAAAAAATCATTTAATTAGTATTCAATATGTTAATTCTTAGGAAGTTGTTGGTTTTTTTGGTTTTTTTTTTTTTTTTTTAAATAAAGCCAATATTGTTGGCTTTTGCACTGCTACTGTCCTGAGTTAATCCCTTGGTGTCCCTTTGAGTTGTAGTTCAGTGGAATTCTTTCCATGGACAGTATTTCAGTGGAAGATCTCTCTCTATGCCAATAATGGGAATGCACTACTGTTGTACTTTATAAAAGAGAAATTGAATGTTTGATTTGGGAAGAGGTGGCTGTAATATAACTACGTATGACTTTTGCAAAGTTTATATTTCGCATTTCTTGGTGTGTAGCTTTTCCATTTCTTAATCATTATTTATTATGTTTCATCAGACTGTAGCTGAATTTCTTGTAGACAACTGGCAAAATAGAGCACATGTCTATATTAAAAATGGCAAATTTACAATGTACATTTACACTTTGGACAACGGTGGACTTATGGAAATGGTTTCTATTTACTTGTTAAAATGTATTTTTTGTAAAAAATAAAAATATATAAATCGGAGTTTGCATTTGTTTGTTTGTTTATTTTTCTTGTGTTTGTTTCTAAATAAAGCCTGTGCAGGATGGCTGAAGTGTTGGGTGTTAGAAGAAAGCCTGGCTCAGTCTGGTGTTGGACTGGGCCACCAGTATGGAAATGGGATGGGAATGTCCTGGATATGGAAAAAGCAGCACTGGTATAATCCAGAGGGTTTTAATGGAATAGAGCTGAATTTCAGGAAGTTCTGCTGTTGATTCATGGATGAGCTTCCTTGCCTTCAGAAATTCACTGAGCACGTGGACTTATGCCATCCTAAGGCAGTTCTACTGCTGTGGAACTCCTCAGGACTTTTGTAAAAATAATTTTAAAATCCCCTATTCCATACGCATCCTTCTCCCTCAGCTGGAAAGAGATGGAGAAGGAAGGGGTTGGTTTGGGGCTCCCTGGGATGTGGGGACGGGTTAAAATTGATGGAGATGGATGAGGAGGGGACTGGATGTGTCAGGACTTAATTCAATAAATGGTCTCCAAAACTGCCAAAGGAGGGAGTTCCCTCAGGATAACTCACCTAAGACAGGAAGGGGAAAGGTTTGGAATGAGCACAGACAGGAGAAGATTCCAGTGTTCAGATGGTGGGAATAGTGAAGATGCAACACCAGGAAGGTGCCAGGCTTGGTGAGGCAGATCTGGGTGAGCTGTTTGGGCAAAAATTCCCACCATGGCAAACTGGGGGAAAAGGAAGCAACTGCTTCCACACAGGCCATGCCAAGTTGTGAAGGGAAGGGCAGCCAGAGCCAGGCTTCTGCCTTCTGTGGGGACAGGCTGCCACCTCTGCCATGGCTGCCCTGCCCAGGGATCTCAAAGGACTCAGAGCTGGGGAGCACAAGGGACATGGGGCCACAGCCCCACAGCCCATCCTGGGCTTCTCCTGCAGCCCAACACCCCTGACTCAGAGTGTTATTGTCATTGTCCCCCATGAGGGTGGCACAGGAGGGCACAGCCCCTGTGTCCCCGAGCAGGGCAGCTCCTGCCATGGAGCACCGGCACAGCACCAGGCTGGGAAGGATCTGAGCATTGTGCTGGGCCCTGGCACAGTGTGGAGCCAAAGTAGCCCTTGGGCTGTCCCAAGGAGAAGACTCCAGAATTCAAGGGTTGTCCAGAGAGTATGGGGACAATGACAGTGAGCTGTGCCACAGGGATGACAACAAAGAGTGCTCCCATGGGAATAGAAAGGCTGAGGGATTTGGGATTGTTCAGCCTGGAGAAGAGAAGCTTTGCGGTGACCTCATTGTGGCCTTCCAGGACCTGAAGAGAGGTGACAAGAAAGATAGAGACAATTTTCAAAGGATGGAGTAACAGGACAAGGGGGAATCACTTCAAACTAAGATAAACAGTTTAGATTGAATGTTAGGATGAAATTGTTCCCTGGCAGGGTGGGCAGGGATGGAATTCCCAGAAAAACTGTGGCTGCCCCTGGATCCCTGGCAGTGCCCAAGGCCAGGCTGGACACTGGGGTTTGGAGCAGCCTGGCACAGTGGAAGGTGTCCCTGCCATGGCAGGGGTGCCACTGGATGGGCTTTAAGGTCCCTTCCAACCCCAACCATTCCATGATTCTGTGATGTAGAATTAATCTTTGTCCTCTGCTGCTCCCTCCCCTGCTGTGTGAGGCCCCGTGGGGTCTGGGGAGCTCTCAGAGCCCCATTTTGGTCTTCAACCTCCCCTGCCCAGAGGCTCTTCTTCCCCTGGGCAAGTAGTGAAAGCAAAAACCGTTTTCTCACAATGTAATTCGTCATTATCATTATTATATTTTTTCAGGCAAAAGGTTTCCATTTGAAACAGGGAAGCTTGGAGACACATTACCCATTAGGACTTTTATATATTTACACCGATCAAGCACAGCAATGCCCGTGAAATTTAAAAAAAAAAAAAAAAAAAAAAAAAAAAAAAAAAAA
>NW_024530377.1:86361-167835 GCF_017590135.1 Pyrgilauda ruficollis
AAAAAAAAAAAAAAAAAAAAAAAAAAAAAAAAAAAAAAAAAACCCCAAACAACACTTTTTTGAAGAGTTTGAGCAAGCATTGGGCTTTTTTCATTTTAGGTTTATTCTGATGTTTGTGCGGTTTTTTCCCCCCCCGGCAGCCCCTGAGGGCTCCGGAGGCGGCGCGCGGGGCGGGCGCGCGCATGCGCGGGGCGGGCGAAGGCGGGAGCGCGCGGGAGCCGCGGGCGGGCCGCAGGTGAGGGGAGGGGGGGAGGATCTGAGCGGGGGGAGCCGCGCCGGGATTTGGGGTTTTGGGGCCCTGGGGAGTAGGATTGGGGCTCCTCGCGGTCTGGAGAGCGGGAATAGAGATCCCCGGCGCTCCGGGAGCGGCCAGCGGCGCTTCTGCCCTTCCCCTACCCGCGCCGGGCCGCCCGTGCCCGCTCCTTGTTTGGATTCCGGGCAGGGTTGTTACTCCAAAAAAGTTTTTCTCTCAAGTCTTAAACCGATGCACAGGGCTTGATACTGTCCTCTTGAAATCCCCAAAGAGGAACTTTAGCCATAATAATCGCAACTTTTAGAAACAGCCTTCCTCAAAGCATCCTGTCAATGACTGCAGTGCAATTCCAGGCTCTGCCAGCGGTGCCTGAGAAATGCGCGCAAAGTTTGGCCGCCAGAGCCATAAGGAACAAGAACTGAAGAGGGGTTTGCTCTGTTCTCTCCAGTAAACATGAAGGTCATCACCTGTGAAATAGTGTGGCATAATAAGGAGCCGGTTTATAGCTTGGACTTCCAGCATGGAGCGGATGGGAGGATCAATCGCCTGGCCTCGGCAGGGGTGGACACAGCCGTGAGGGTGAGCTGAACCTGGGTCTGGACATGTGCAGGGTGTGGGGGCTTGCTATCCAAAATATCGGCTTGGTTTCATTATCCAAAATATTGGGTTATTGGCAGGTACATAGTTTGAGGAAAGAGTGTAAGATTGTACATAGAATTATAGGGTGCTTTGGGTTGGAAGGGGACTTAAAGTTCATCAGCTGCCACCCCTGCCATGGCAGGGACACCTTCCACTGTCCCAGGCTGCTCCAAGCCCCAGTGTCCAGCCTGGCCTTGGGCATTTCCTGAGGCAGCCACAGTTTCTCTGGGAATTCTATCCCAGCCTCTCCCCACCCTGCTAGGGAACAATTTCACCCTAATATTCAATCTAAACCTACTCCCCTAGTTTGAAGCCACTCCCCCTTGTCATTACATACTCTTCTAAATAGTCTCTGTAGTAGTTTATTTCAGTTGTCTCAGATAAAACTTTTTCCTTCCTCACTTGGAAATTGACCTCTTCTTCCCTGATGATGCATATGTTTCAGGGCTTTTTTATACATATTTTAGGGCTAGAAAAATGTCAATTTTCTTTGACATAAAATATGCTCCCTGATAGGAGGGTGGAGTGAGGTGGGGTCAGACTCTTCTGCCATGTCCCAGTGATTCATGGTTACCAGAAACTGATGCCTTGTGCAGGCTGCCCCAGAGCAGAGGCTGGGCAAAGGGAAGGGAGGAGAGGAAATGGCCTCAAATGGCACCAGGGCAGGCTCAGGTTGGAGATTGGGACAGAAAATTTCCCTGGCAGAGTGGTCAGGCCTTGGGCTGAGCTGCCCAGGGAGGTTTGGAGTCACTGTCTGTGGGAGTGCTCAGGAGGAGTCTGGATGTGGCCTTTGGGGACAGGGTTTGGGGTGATGCTGGAGTTCCCTTCCCACCTTGATGATCCTGTGACGTCCCATCTTGCCCTGGAAAGCTGTAACACTCTCCTAACTAGATCTGGAAAGTGGAGAAGGGCCCGGATGGAAAAGCCATCGTGGAGTTCCTGTCCAACCTGGCGCGCCACACCAAGGCCGTGAACGTCGTGCGCTTCTCTCCCAGCGGGGACATCCTGGCCTCAGGAGGGGATGGTGAGAGCTGCTTCTCCTCTATCTCATCCAGCATCATTTGGAAGTTAAACTAGTTGAAATCCACCTGAATGAACAAAAGGGAGTGGGAAATAAAGGAGCTTGCTCTGGTTTCTTCTACAGATGCTGTCATTTTGCTGTGGAAGCTGAATGACAGCAAAGAGTTGGAGCCATTGGTTTTTCAGGATGAAGATGAAGCTCAGCTCAACAAGGAGAACTGGGCAGTCATTAAAACTTTGAGGTAATTTATTATTTGGTCAGTTGGGTTTTCTTTTCAGTGTTTTTGTTTTCTCAGTGGATTTTAACATGTGGTACACTTTTCACTTTACACACACTACACTTTTTTGTGTAGAATTCCAGAACTATAATTCATTTGCTCTGATATTAATACTTTTACTCCCTGTTAATGAGACTCAGAAAAAGGAGGGAGAGGGACATTTTAAATAATTAGGAGCTGACAGGACAAGGGGCAGTGGTTTTAAGCTGAAGGAGCAGTTCCTGGCAGCTGCTGAGGTTGATGTGAGAAGAGTTGCAGAAGTGCTTGAAGAACCAGCAGGAGTTTTTATTTGCCTCTTGATATTTTTTTTTTAACCTAAAAATTCATAAAACTCATATTCACATGTGGCTTTTAATTTTCAAATTAATAATTGGTTTCTCCTGCCTTCTAGAGGCCACTTGGAAGATGTGTATGATATTTGTTGGACCTCAGATGGAAATTACATGGCGTCTGCTTCTGTGGATAACACAGCAATCATGTGGGATGTCAATAAAGGTAAATGCTGCAGTTATCCCTTGGAATTCCAGATCTGCTGGAAGTCCTTCTTGGCATTTCCTCCCAAAAAATGGGAAACATCTTTTTTTGTGATTGTTTTTCTGTGTGATTTTTTTGGGTGTGTGAGGCCCTTCTATAAACAGACACCAAATATTCTCAGGCCAACAGAATTCATACCTGAGGACTCTGTTCACCTTGGGGTGTTTAGGAAATAATTTTATGCATTTTTTACCCCCCAAAACTCTTGCACAAACTTCTTTTATATTCCTTACTCCACTTTTTGGTGTTGTGCAGCATGGCCTGAGCTCTGTTTGTGTCTTTCCTGTTAAAAAGCTATTATTTTCTTTGAAACTTGTCAGCTTCTGGTATTTCTTTGCAAGAAAGCAACACTTAAATAATAGAAAAAATCCCACCTGGGCCAGTATTCAACAAAGTATTTCTAAAACTCTCTGTAACTTTGTCTCATCAATGTTTTGGCTCTGAGACCTTCCCTTATGGAACCTCAGTGGAGTCAGAGAACTCCTGCCTTTGCTAATATTAATCTAATATTAATTCTAGTTAATTATTAAGTTTGTAGTGAACAAACCCTAAACTGGCACTTTAAAAGCAACTTCTGCTGATATTCTTATCAGCCACCATCCAGTGGACACTTGTGTGTTTAAAAAAATATTTTCCTACGTTTTGAAGCATTTCTTTGTCTTGTTTTATATTTGAAATGTTTGGAAACACAGTGGAATTTATGGATCTGAAAGCTGTTTGTAATTTCAGGACAGAAAGTTTCAATATTTAATGAGCACAAGAGTTATGTCCAAGGAGTAACCTGGGATCCTCTAGGCCAGTATATTGCAACCCTGAGTTGTGACAGGTGAGTGTTTTTCCTAAATATTCCTTTTTCCAGGAGGATGAATTAAAAGGAAGTATGCCAGATAAACATGAGGTTTTGTTTTATTTACTTTTTTTGTGTAAGCAGGTTCATGTGAAAGTAAAGTGATATTTTAGTTATTTTTTTGGCTTGTGCTCAAGATTCCTGCAGACTCTCTTAGCAGCAAATAAACTTTTGTAGGAGTCTTCCTTTAGTAATTAAGTTTTGTTATTGAACATTATTAGTACTCTTAAGAGAGTGCTGCATGGCTGTGTTAATGAGCTGATAAATTCATCCTTGAGGATGGAGCAGTCTGGGACAGTGGAAAGTCCCTGCTCAAGGCAGGGGTGGAATTAAATGATCCTTAAGGTCCCTTCCAGCCCAGAGCATTCCATGATGATACAACTGATGGAGAAGTAGTTAATTGTTTTTAAGATGAGTTCCCACTTTTGAGGAACCTACAGTGCAGGTGGGAACAGCCTGGCCCACCTAATTCCCTTATTCCTCCAAAATCCAAGTGCTGGGACTTCCCAAAATTTGTGGAGTCCAGGCATTGTGAGGGGTTCATTGGTTCTTTGGTCATTAAAGCACATCCCTCTGGTGGTGTCTCGTGAGGATAATTTTAATGGTTAATTGGTGGTCCAGATTTACATTTTGAGGTGCTGACTGAGAAGGGAGATCCTGGGGCATTTTTGGGAAACTTGGGGTGAAAGGAAGCTGTTCATAGGAAAGGCTGGGAGAGCTGGGACTGTTCACCTGCACAGGAGAAGCTTTGGGCTGAGCTCAGGGTGGCCTTGCAGGGCCTGAAGGAGCCCCAGCAAACCTGGAGAGAGACAATTTCACAGAATCCCAGGATCACTGGGTTAGAAGAGACCTCCAAGACATGGCTGATTTTTCATGTCCTTCCCAACCCAAAGCATTCTGTCATTCCTTGCTGGCTGATTCTGCTCTCCCATGCAGGGTCCTGCGAGTTTACAGCACCCAAACCAAGCGAGTGGCCTTCAATGTCACCAAGATGCCATCGGGGTCGGGAGCTGAAGGAGAGGTACCTGGTTCTGCTGGGGCTGCAAACTCTGCTGGGGGCTGTTTTATCTGAACTTCCTGTCCCATGAAACCAAAGGATCAAATATTTTCCATTCAAACAATTCCTATATTGTAGAATCATCAAGGTTGGAAGAGACCGTCACACTTATCCACTCCCAACATCATCACCCTGAAACCACATCCCCAAAATTTCTTGCTGATGAAAGCAGTAACACAATCCTTTATTTGTAAAAGTTAAAAATAGTGTGGAGAAAACAGTTCTTAATAGGAAAAACTTCAAACATACCTGGCAGTATCTGGGAGTTTATTAATGGATGTGAGTAATAATAGTTATAATGTTTTAAAGTTAATAGTAATAATATTTTAAAGTTAACAGCCTGGAATTTTCAAGAAGGTCATTAGATTTTGAAGAAAAATATGAATTAGGGATAATTTAGGAAATTCTAACCCTAAGAGGGAAAACAAAGAGCTTTTTTTTACTCCCAAACAGCTTTAAGTGATAGTAAAATAACACCTCCAGGCTGGCTATAACTTTCTTAATTCCTTCTATTCATTCCTTTTCTTTTTGGGGGAAAACATTGGTAAGAGTTTTATAGACACTGAAGAACAGGCCTGAGAGCAGGCACTTTGCCATGAGAGAAGTTCTCTTTCAACCTCTAATCCTGGGGTTAGAATGAGATGCCTGGGCAACACTGGGTGTTAAACAATGTTGTTCTCCAGGTTATGGCTATTTTTTGATGGCTGGTTTAAGGTGACAGCTCTGGGAGTGTTTTGCTTTGCAGCTCAAGAGGGATCAAGGATTATTTTTCTTAGCTGTGAAGAATTTTTAGAAACCTTGAAGGAGCCGTGGCTTTTAAAAAGTTTTCCTTGGAAAGTTCCATCAGGCTGGATGTTTTGTGTCCCAGGGATTGCAGCTGGACATTACTGGCCTTCTCCACAATCCTGCTTTCTGTGTTGCAGGTGAGGAGCTTTCGGATGTTTCACGATGACAGCATGAAGTCTTTCTTCCGCAGGCTCAGCTTCACTCCTGATGGCTCCTATCTGCTCACTCCAGGTGTGGGGACATCTCCTGGGACTTGGGTTGTGTCACTGAGGTTGGAAAACATTCCCAAGGTCATGGAATCCCAGCTGTGACCCATCCCCACCTTGTCACCAGAGCATTGAGTGCCACCTCCAGGCCTTCCTTGGGCACCTCCAGGGATGGGCACTCCAGACCTCTCTGGGCAGCTCCTGCCAAGGCCTGAGCACCCTTTCTAGGAAGAAATTTTCCCAATATCCACCCTGAGCCTGCTCTGGCCCAGCCTGAGGCCGTTCCCTCTCCTCCTGTCCCTGTTCCTTGGGAGCAGAGCCCAACCCCCCCGGCTGTCCCCTCCTGGCAGGGACTTGTGCAGAGCCACAAGGTCCCCCCTGAGCCTCCTTTGCTCCAGGCTCAGCCCCTTCCCAGCTCCCTCAATCTATTATATCCTAATTGGAATGTTCCTTAATATTTCCTGCATCTCAGGGATGCTGATTTATCCTAATTAAGGCATTCCTCATTCTCCCTATTGAAGAAAATAAAAGCTCCACAATATTCTCCATTAGCAATCTACAACATCAACTTTCTCCTGTGATAAAAGTGGTATTCATGGTATTTTGCTGAATAAATTGCAACACCAGAAGTCTTAAGACAGAAATGTAGGATAATGAATGGAGTGTTTTTGACTCTGTCCTTCCCTCAGATCATTCTGCATTCAGAGTAAAAACAGCCCAGCAAGGAGGGATCAGTGTGTGCCTGTCCAAACCCTGCTTTTATTGATGTCTGGCAACATCAAAAAGCAGCTTTGAAGAGGGAAGTGTATCAGGGAAACAAAACCAGCACTAAATAAATATTTGGGATGCCTTTTTAAGTTATATTCAGCTTTTGCCCAACTGACAAGCCTAATTCCTGGGAATTAGAATATTTCTAGAGAAGCCTAATTCCCAGGAACTGGAATGTTTGTGGACACAAGGTGTGTGCTCAGGAGCTCTCTGAGGCGATGAGTAATGTTGGAACCTTTGTTTTTGCAGCTGGCTGTGTGGAATCAGGAGAGAACGTTACAAACACCACCTATGTTTTCTCCAGAAACAATCTGAAAAGGTAGGGGTTTAGCGAGATAAAAATCTGTTTGGATTTAAAAATAAACAATTCAAGTAGTGCAAATGTGTTTTCTGAACTCCTGGCTCTCTCTGAAGGCCCGTGGGTCACCTGCCCTGTCCTGGCAAGGGCACTCTGGCTGTTCGCTGCTGTCCTGTTTACTTTGAGCTGAGAGGAGCTCCTGCTAAAGGTATGGTGTCTTGGTTTGAAAAGCCAGGTGTTTGCTAAGGAAGGCAGGAGCCTCTCCTGAAATGGACAATGTAAACCCCCTCCCTCTGAATTGTTATAATTTTGAAATTAAGAGACTTTCAGGCAAAGATACGGGAGTAGGAATAACTGTTCTTTATTAGGGGGGAAAAAAATGCAGTAATACAAAAAACCAGAGTCAGAGCATGCCCTCACAGCCTGGGAAGCTTCAGGGAGTGGGAACTCCCAGCAAATCTGGGAAAAGATGGGGCTGGTCATTATTTTATGCCCCAGCCTTTCAGCATTCCTCTAAGACAGTGCTGAGAAGCTGTTTCCTGACTGAGGCCCTGAGTTCACCTCAAGTCCCTCATGAGTTGCTTTTGGTAGAGTGGAGGAATGTTGTTCCTTGGCCTCTCAGGCTGCAGGAGCACTGTGATATATTTTCCTTGAACTGTTAACCATTTTGTGTTCAAAAGAAATAACCTGGTTTAGCACCAGAGGAGCAATGCAGTGAAATAATTCCTGTTAGTCTCAACTGCCCACATCACAGGGAGTTGGAATAGTTTGCCACAACCACTGGTGTTTATTCAAGGAAGCAGTGCTGGTGTTACTGGGCAGAGCAGGAATTCTGAGCTGGGGACAGGATTTTGTGAAGTTGCACAAGAATTTATTTTGTATTTATTTAATCAAACTTTATTGTGGGTCCAGAGTGTTTATATTTTAGCAAGACTGACATTACTCATGTGAAAAGGCAGAGCTTGGCTCCTTTCTTTCAAGGTTAAATTTGTAGTATTCCTTACAGGATTTACCTGTTCTATTTCCATCACAATTTTAGATCCATAGTGGTGCAAAGGAAGGAGATGAGAGTCTGCAGTTGGTCTCTGTAGCTCCTCTAAAGGGAGACTTTAATATTAAAGTTCTAATAAATATGCTGAAAAATGCCATCTGGAAAATAGGGGGAAAAATTTACAAAACAAGACAGTAGCAATCCAGAGGGAGAAAGGTGCTAGTTTTTTTTCAACTGAGAAAATAAACAGTAAATTTCAGACAACAGAAATGTTAAATTTTGCATTTTGTGCAAGAGCTGTCTGCTCAGTGTTTACACTGATGGATGATGTAATTTTATTTAAATTAATGGCTAAGTGCAGTCACTACCTTGCAATAAATACAAGAGAATTCTCACTGTTCATTTCTTTGCAGATGAAATCAGTCCCAAATCGCCCCCTGCCCTGTTTAACCTCCCCTACCGATTGGTGTTTGCTGTTGCTTCAGAAGATTCTGTGCTTTTTTATGACACTGAGCAGTCCTTCCCCTTTGGTTATGTCTCCAACATCCATTACCACACCCTGAGTGACATTTCATGGTAAGGAATTGTATTCCTAAGATTTATTTTGATGGGGAAATGTCCTTTTTCCATGGCCAGTTCTGCACAGCATTTGAGTCCTGCCTTGGGTTTGTATTTCATTTATGCCAGACACGTGGTCACTCAGTGTCTGAGCAGCAATCCATCCCTGTTTGCTCTGTAAATTAGAGAATTAATGGCCCTTAATCAGTTGGGTGAGGGTTGAAGTAAAATCTTGGCCTTAATGAAAATAAATAAATCCCAAACAGGTCCAGTGATGGATCCTTCCTGGCCATTTCCTCCACGGATGGGTACTGCTCCTTCGTCACCTTCGAGGAGGATGAGCTGGGAGTGCCCCTGAAGGAAAAGCCCCAGATCCATGTCAGGACTCCTGGAGCAGCAGCAGACAAGAAAGCCAAGAAGAGCCAGTCCCACAAAGTGATTTCCCCAGGCTCCAGGCTGGCAGAGGGAACCCCTCCCACCAAGGATCCCCCACTGCAACCCCGAACCCCCAGCACTGCTGGGAAGGAGCTGCCTTCCACCCCTGGAGGCATCAAAAGCACTCCAGTACCATCCCCTTCCACCCCTGTGGGCATCAAAAGCACTCCAGTACCATCCCCTTCCACCCCTGTGGGCATCAAAAGCACTCCAGTGCCATCCCCTTCCACCCCAGTGGGCATCAAAACCATTCCAGTGCCATCCTCAGAGGAGAGGAGAAGCAGCCAGGCAGGCACCCAGAGCAGCAGAGCCCCCCAGCCCAGGAGGGTCACCCTCACCACTCTGCAGTCCTGTTTCAAAACACCCAGGTGAGATTTCTGGTGCCCCTTCCACTTGTAAATAGAAGGGCCAAGACAATCTGTTCTTGTGCTGCATTTAAAGGCTGAGCTTTGCACAAAAATTCCCAGCCCTGGCTCTGAGTGGAAGCTCTCTTTGATGTGGAGTGTTTTGTTGTGCTGCAAATGAGAGGTCAAAATGTCTCCTAAAGGTAGAGCTTTTAGGTTTTTTGCCTGAAATATGAGGCAGCAAATTCACCTGAGCCTTGCCTTCACAACAGAAGGTGTCTGTTGTGGTCTTGTCTCTTCTGGCTCAGAATATTCTGGGATTCTGTCTTCAGGTCCACTTTTCTGCACAAAAATGGTACCTGAAGCCTTCAGCTGCCAGGACCTGTTTAAACACCCTTCTGCCAAAGAGTATTTTAAGAGTTCAAGTCTAGACAGGCCCTCAGTGTGGAACTTAAAACATTGATTAGGTGACTTCCTAAAAGATCTGATTTTTTAGAAATTGCCAATAATCCAGGTATTGATTCCACTGAGCACCCTGCTCCAGTGGAAGGTGGCCCTGCCCATGGCAGGGGATTGGAAGTGGATAGTGCTCCATTCACCTTGTAAAAAGAAGGGAAAGTGTGCAGTAAAATGTATCTGGACTACCTTTGCAGTTAAGTGATTCTATATTAATTAAATCTTGAAGTGAAATACTCGTGGAAATGATGTCTATAAAGCAATTTAACTGTTTCTGCTCTTTTAAAGGAGAATAAACTTGATTTCCTTGAAGCCAGACACCCCAGCCTCTGCATATCCAGACCCAGCCCCCATCCCTCCTTCCTCAGAACAGGAACATGGTGAGTTTTTGTGGCTCTTAACACCAGCCAAGTCTCCTCCCAGTCAGATTTTTCCATTATAGGGTTATATTGTAAAAAAATCCTCACTCTAATTGCACATTCTAAAGCTTCTTCATTGTTTTGATGTGTCTGAGAGGTGCTTTGGGCAATATGAAATGTGTTCTCCCTGCTCTGGGGCAGCTGATGGTGACTGTCCTTACAGTTTTATAGCAGTGAAACCAAGGATAAATTCATGGGTGTGATATTCTCCAGCTTTTAAAGACTTTTGTACTTTCAGCTTATCCTTGTTGCAGGTGCTGGACACTCTCAGACCAGGGTTGGGGTTTTTTTTTAAATCTGAATTTATTAATTTGAAATTATTTTCCTGTCTGCTTCTTCCAGAGAAGCCATTGCCATCTGATGAGAGCCTCCAAGCTCCCCCAGCCCCAAAACGTGCCAGGACTGAGGAATTGTCCCTTCCTGCACCTGCTGAAGACCAAACCAGCTGTGAGTCCAACAAATAAAGGCTGAGCAGACCCCTCACAGCCTGAAGTCAAAGCAGCCATGTCTGAGTGCATTTCTTTTTGCAAAAATTCAATCCTCAATTCCCAGTCCAAGTTCCCTGTGCATGTTTGATGTAGAAACATCAACATTTCTGTGAAGAAACTGCCAGTACAAGACCCAGGTTTCAGGAATGTGGTTCTGCAGCAGGAGAAATAGTTGGGAAGTAACTTCAAGAATAAGGAAATCAGGCAAATCTGGGGATTAAAAATCCATCCAGTAATCTGTGAGTCTCCATTAGAGTCCCTAAATCCATGTTTAGAAAGCATTATGTCTTCCAGTAACTATCTGGCAAAAAGAATCCAATGCATTCATAAGATTTGATGTGGTTCAAGACCTAAAAAAAGAGGAAATTGTGTCATTCCAGCCTTTTGGTTTATTTCTGGTGTGAAATGATGCTCCCCAGTAGCTGTGGGGTGGAGCTGGTTCTCTCTGAATGCAGCAGCAAAGCTCAGGACTGGGATGTGGAAGCAGAAATGGGAAGATTTAACTGCAAGGAACAAGAAAGTAAAAGGAAGAAATTCTCTGAAGAGCTGCTGGAAGAATGGAACAGCAGAAAGTTCTTCCTGTTTAATTTCTGGACTTAAAAAAGAAATGCAGGTGTGAGAATTTCCTGAGGCAGCAGGATTTGAGTGTGTACATTGAAATTTCCCCTTTCCTTTTCCCCCAACTTAACTCCCTTAGCCAATAAAACACAATCCAGTGGATGGGAAACTTCTACACGTAAAATTTCTTTTTAGCATTTAATGCTTCATAAAAGCAGAAATACAAATACTCCAGAAGTGACTCACAAAAGTCTTACAGGGAGGAAATATTAGCAAAAACCTCTGTCAGTCCTTCAGGCAAATGAACTCTTACTTCCAATTAAATTTCAATAATTAATAAGCAAAAAGTTGTAGGAAGCTTAATGGGATCTTTGTTTTCTCACTGTGATGAGGATGGATCTTTGTTAGACTTAATTAAAGCTGGGTTTTCTTCTAGTGAAGAATTACAAAGAAATCATTCTTCCATTTCTTGGGTTTCAATTTTTTTGGATTTTGCAGTTTTTCAGATGGGTTTCAAACAGATGTTGTAACCTTTTAGCTGGGTGAGGATACATTATTGTCTTGTTCCTAGAAAAACTTTTTGCGGTGTAATAATGGTTCATTTTGAAACAGCCACACCTTGTGCTCCTGTGCTGTTGAAGTTTTAATTTTTAGCTACCCACCTGTCAATTTATTTTGTCATTAATTAACCACTGCCTTCTGGTCAAAATTTGCTTGATCCTTGCCCATGGATTCCAAACAGACTCTGTGTTTTGTCTGCACATTCCCTGTGTTTATATGAACTTTGTTAGCAAATAAAGACATAATATAATATAATATAATATGCAATATAATGCAATATAACATAATGCAATATAACATAATAATAATTAAATATAAAAATATAATATATGAAATATAAAGAAACAATTTATAGAAAATATAAATATATAAATATTCTATAAAACATAAAGACCATAAAATTAATTTTAAAAAACAAGATTTTTCAGGCATCTCTAAGTGTTTTCTGCTCTGGCAGCTGCAGGATCCTGAAGAAGAGACAGATGAATTATGTGCTAACAAAATGTCAGGAATTAAATGACATCCAGGGATGTGATTCCACCACTTCCCTGGGCATCCTTCCTTTTCCAGGAACAAAATTTTCCCTAATTTTCTTCCTAACCACAGCCCTCAAGTGCCCAGCACAGGGACAGCTTTTGGCAGTCCCAAATCTCAGTGCTGCCTTTGAAAAATGGAAACTCTGGAATTCAGGCAGGTGTGAGAGGTCCCTGCCCTCTGAGGGCTCCTGATTTTCTCTGGCCACGTGGAATGCAGGAGATTGTTGGAAAGGAGGAGAGGTATCCATGGGAATGGAGGTGGCTGGGAGAGGAAAAGGGACAGGAATGGGTTAATGGGAGCTGGGATGTGCAGAGAGGCTGGAGAAGGAGACAAAATGTGTTTGAGGAGGAGTGGGTGGGAGGGGAGCTGAGAGGGACTTTGGTGTCTTTGGGAATTCCTGTGCAGGACCCTCAGCCCAGTGAGGCCAGCAGGTGACAGCATTCCCTAAAGCAAAGCAAATTGAGCAGAAATTTTCCTCTACTCCAGACTTCATCCTTCCAGACATTTTTCATCCTCTTTATTTATTTTTTTCTACAAACTGATAATTTCAGGATTATTTCCACATGCTGAAGAAGCAAACGGAGTTTTAGAGGGAAGAGGAAAACACAGCAGGAAAACTTCAATCATGAACAGAGCATGGCCTCTCCTACTCAGTGAATCCAGAGGCTTTTCCAGGAGGAATTGGCACCACATAGGGCCCAAGCAACAGATCTTGGATTAGCCATGGGCTGAGGGGACACAGATTCCCAGGATTGGATATCCAGCAAAACCTCTGGCTGCAGGAACAACCCACAGAGCTCCTGGCAGCCTTTATAGAGAGACTGGCATGGATTTGGGGTTTGGGAGAAAAGTCCAGCATGGGAAGAGTGTTCAGTGCCTGGAGGAGGTGACAGGAGAGGAGGGGTGACAGGACAAGGGGGAGTGGCTTTGGGATGACAAAGAGTGGGGTTAGGTTGGATATTGGGCAGGAATTGTTCCCTGGGAGGGTGGGCAAGCCCTGGCACAGGGTGCCCAGAGCAGCTGTGGATCCCTGGATCCCTGGTGGTGCCTTGTGAAGGCTGCCCTAGAGCAGAGGCTGGGCAGAGCTAAAGAATAAAGCAGGGATTTATGAAAAGGCCTCCATGGATCCACCTTGGGCAGCACAAGAGCCCAGCCAGGGCTGCACCCAAGATGAACCCAAATGGTCCCAAAATGCACGAGCGCTCACGGGGTCTCTCCCTGGGATCAGCTCTGCTCCATGTGCACATTGCAGTTCAGTGTCCAATTCCAGCTCAGCCCCTGCACTCCCATCCTGCTTGTTTTTCTCTCTCCAGCCCACGGGCTTTGTGCTCTTGGGCTGAGATTTGGATCATTTGTCCTTGGTGCCCAGCTGGAGCAGGAATTGTTTTGTCTCCCTGCTCTGTGCAGAGAGCTCACCATCCCATAATATGAAGCTCAGACCCACACACTGAAGCAGCACAGAATCTGAAAGATAGAGAGGCTCAAACCTGAGGCATCCCTGGAAGTGCCCAAGGCCAGGCTGGACAGGACTCGGAGCAGCCTGGGACAGTGAGAGGTGTCCCTGCAATGGCAGGGGGTTGGAGTTGAATGATTTTTAATGTCCCTCCCATCCCAAACCCATCTGTCCTTCCCAGCTATTTTTCCCTGCTTGTTCCAGACATTCCTGCTCAGATCTCTCAGCTCTCGGCAGCATTTTAACCAATCATCTCTGAAGTCAAATCCCAACATTTGGTCCCAATTATCCCTCTCCCTGAGCAGCCCCAGCCCCACACAGCAGCTCTGTTCTTCCTCAGGTGTGGGATTTTGGGATGCTGTCAGGGGATCTGACAGAGCTGCCAAAGAATGGGACTGGGGATGCTGAGGTGGCTCCTTCCCAGTCCCTGTGGGAGAAGCTTTTCCATGCTCATCATCTTGGGGTCTCCCTGCAGGTGCTCCAAGCCCAGCAGAAAAGCTGGAATGGGTAAAACAAGAAGGCCAATGGCTCCTGGCCTGGATCAGGAATGGTGTGGCAGCAGGAGCAGGGAGGTCACTCTGCACTGGGCACTGGTGGGGTCACACCTCGAGTGCTGTGCGCAGCTCTGGCCCCGCAGTTTGGGAAGGACCTTGGGACACTGAGCACATCCAGAGGGGGCAGCGAGGCTGGAGAGGGGCTGGGAACACAAACCCTGTGAGGAACCCCTGAGGGAGCTGGGGGTGCTCCCCTGGAGAAAAGGAGACTGAGGGCTGCCCTCCTCACTGTGCACAGCTCCTGAAAGGTGCCTGTGCTCAGCTGGGCTGGGCTCTTTCTCCAGCAGCACTGACACAACCAGAGCACACAGCCTGCAGCTGCACCAAGGGAAATACAGGCTGGAGATCAGGAAAAAGTTTTTTCCAGGAAGGGTAATAGAGTTCTGGAATGGCTGCCCGGGGAGGTGGTGCAGTCACCATCCCTGGGGGTGTTTAACAAAGCCTGGATGTGGCACTGGGGGCCAGGGTTTGGTTGAGCTCTTGGGGCTGGGTTGGACTCAATGGTCTCTTCCAACCCAGTGATTCTGGGAATTCTGTCAACTGGGAGCAGTTTTCCCTCCTGTGGCTGCCAAGCTTCCAGCCCAGGGATGCTGGTGTTACTGAGGATCCTGCAGATTATTCCCTCAGCTGAAAAATCCCAGGAAAAGCCCCGGCCCCAAGACCTCCGATCCTGCAACCCGAGAGGATTTGCCTCTCAGAGCATGAAGAATTAAAAAGGTTCACAGATTTCTTTTTGTCTGGAAACTGGGTATAAACTGGGGCTCTTCCAGTGCCTGGGAAAACCTGATCCTGGTGCTCCTGAAAGGAGAGGAACCTGTTTGTGTCTTTTAAGTTGTTGCCATCTTTTCTGTGAGGGCTGAACTCCCCAAATCTTCCTATTTTGCTCCAGTTATTTGTGTTTTCCACTTAAAATGTTTTCCTTGCTGAGAATTGAACCAGGAAATTTTCATTTTGAAGGGAATTATTTCTCTGTGCATTTTTCCTCCTCAACATTTGAGTTTTAAGCACAATAATGCAAAATTTTGATGCTAAATAATGTCAGGTTTTGTCTCAGCATAAACTTCGCCCCTTCAGCCACCAAAAGTAAATAAATAAGCTGGGCAGGAGTTTTTGTTTTGATTTCTGCCAAGGTGAAATAAGGAATTTTGAAGTGTTGTTTGCTGAGGGAAATGGAAATGGGCCAGGTTGGAATGGGAATGGCTGTGGGATCTCAGCCTGTTCAATTGATCTCCTTCAAAATGGTACTTTGAGCTCACTGAGTGCTCCTCCTGCAAAGCAGGAGCTGCAGGAGCCTCTGGATATTTTTGTTTTCCCTTTTCCAGTGGGGTTTCACCAGCTGGATGTGCTTAAAAATAAATAGCAGGGCAGGAGAGGAGGTGTTGGCTGTGTGCTCCAATATTCCAAATGTGAAATCCCTAAAAAAATCTTCATCTCTGCTGTGGGATGGATTATTACAAGAAGGGAAAATTGATAGCCAGGAACAGCCAAATCAGAGTTCCTTGACTGGATCAGCAGGAATAGCACAAAACACTGTCCTGCTGCAATATTTTACTGGATAAAATATGTAATTCTGAGCAGAGAGTGCAGGAAAAAGATGGGTTATTGTCCATGGCAGTTATTCTTTGGAATGGGAAATCCTGTGTAGTGGCAAAGGGTGGGCATAAAACAACTGCACTTTATGCCCAGGCAGGGTTTTCCACCAAAAAAAAATTGGAGAACTTTGCCAGGACCTGGGATGTGCTGGTTCCTGGAGCAGGTGGGGTGGTAAATTCACCATTGTTTCTGTTCACTCTCAGCTTCCCAGAAGGAGGGAAGAAATTTTCCAAATAAATCACAGAATCATGGAATGGTTTGGGTTGGAAGGGACCTTAAAGCCCACCCAGTGCCATGGGCAGGGACACATTCCACTGTGCCAGGCTGCTCCAAGCTGGCCTTGGACACTGCCAGGGATCCAGGGGCAGCCACAGCTGCTGTGGGGGTTCCTTTCCTTGGATTTTTCTTGTCAGCATAGAAGAATTTATGTGATACTGCACAGAACGGTTTATAAGAGAAAATATAATAAAATCACTGAAAATCACAAATTATTATAGCAGTCAGGATAAAGTAATTCAAGAGTTGGAGCATTAAAATTTCACTTTCAAGCCATGTCAAATATGAAGAGTATTAAAACTGATTCCTTGTCTTTTTTTTTCCTTCTCGTTTCTGCAGGAAGAGAGGATTTTCACTTCTAGTATTTCTGCTTGGTTAACTCAAAATGAATTTTGGAGTGGGGTTTTCAATATGATTTATAAAATACCTGAGGGTAAGGAGCACAGGCAGAGGTGTGGTTTCACCTTATCCATTGCACACACGTTCTTGCTATAAAAATAATTACTCTAATTATATCCTGTAATAGTAACAACTTTCAACATTGTCTCTGAGTTTTACCAGCAAGATCCAGGTGGAAAATGCTTTCTGATTAATAAATTCAGGCTCATGCCTGAGCCTTTTCTGGGAGCAGCCACATGATGGCAACATTGCTAATCCTTAACTTTGTTCATGGCAGCAGCTCCTGGAGCTGAGCTTTGCCTCGGAAAAGGGAGTGGAGCTCTGGAGTTCTCTGGGGTTTCGAGGAAACTTTTCCTTCGTGGTTTGACCTGGAGAGGGACATTTTCCAAGGGATGGAGTGATGGGAAAAGGGAGAATGGCCTTAAGCTGAGGGAGGGCAGGGACAGATGGGATTTGGGCAGGAAATTCTTTATTATGAGGGTGGTGAAGCACAGGTTTCCCAGGGAAGTTTTGGACTTCCTATTGGAAGGTGGGAGCAGCCTGGGACAGTGGAAGCTGTCCCTGCCATGGCAGGGGTGGCACTGGGATGGGCTTTGAGGTCCCTTCCAGCCCAACCATTCCAAGATTCCATGAAATCAAACTATTATGAGACACTTTGTGGCTCTCAGCTCAACATGGGCAGATTTTTAAGAGGCAGGAGGAGAAAATGCCACTTTCCTCTTTCTTTCCCCTTCTTTTTTTCTTTTTTTATTTTTTTCCCTTTTAATGAGCTGCAGTGGAACCTGTAAAACCTTTTCCCTGGTGACAACCAAGTAATTCCTAAACTGGTGCAGCTCTGAAACAGGAGAACAGGATCTGGCACTGCTGAAGGAGCTCAACCAAGTTCAAGCAAGATCTTCTTAGATCTTGGACATGATAGATATGGGCGAGTTTTGGTGGAGACTGGAAGAAAAACGTGTCCTTTCAGCCAAAGTAACTCCTATCCCGACAAACATTTTGCTGGATTGTTATTTGAATGAATATTTAATATAAAACATGCAACCTGCTCTAATAAGAGCACATTCATAATTTTGAGCAGGCGAGCCCTGTCCAAAATTCCCTTGGCTTTGCTCTGGGTAAGGAATAACTTAAGAAGGAAATGTTGGACTGCAGCTACTCTTGGCTGAAGGACACAGTACAGCAGGAACAGCTGTGGAAGCAGATTTACTGCAAGAAGTGAGGCTGCTAAAATCCTGACACTACTTTGATTTTTTTCTGGCTTTTTTTAA
The DNA here is from genome assembly GCF_017590135.1 of Pyrgilauda ruficollis. Taxonomy (NCBI): domain Eukaryota; kingdom Metazoa; phylum Chordata; class Aves; order Passeriformes; family Passeridae; genus Pyrgilauda; species Pyrgilauda ruficollis. The sequence continues at coordinate 103,938 of NW_024530377.1, forward strand.
ATGAAAAAGTCCAATATAGAGTTTATGACTTTTCATACAGTTATTTATTTTAGGAATAAGAGAGCTGCCAAACACAGCAGGTAGTTAATACCCAATTCAGACTGTGTTTAAATAGAGAAGGGGCTATTGGCTGCATCCTTTGGGATTCTGTGATTAACCCACAGGGAGCTGGAGGTGGCTTTTTCCAGAGGCTTTCAGGTGAAACATGAGTGGGATTGGCTCCCTTGGAGAGAAGTGAAGTTGGAATCAGATGTAGCAGATAATTCAGCTCATCCTGAAATGATTTCTCTACTGAAATGAGCTTTTCCTTTGGACAGGGGAGATGGAGCTGCTGGAGATAGCCTGGAGCTGGGATGGAGATTCAGTCCCTGCCTCTGTTCCAGACATGGATCTTTCCTGGTGAGGGTGGTGAAGGTTCTGGAGAGTCAGTCCTGTGAGGAGCAGCTGAGGGCTCCTATACTCAGGAAGGAGGCTCAGGCTGCTGTGCCCCAGCTGAGCTGCCCGTGAGTCCTTGGTGGGACACCGGAGGGTGATTCTCCCTGAGTGTCCCATGCCAGGCAGAACTTTGGGATCAGCTCCAGGGGCTCTGTGTTTGGCCCCTGCTGCTCCCAGTCAGCTCTGACATCTCAGGTTTGGAGGATGAGAGGGTTCAGTCACATCCCAACCCGCAGAGGACTGGGGGCACTGGTTAGTGCTGAACAGTGGCACTTTTTAAACCCCTTTAATGAACTTAGCAGCATTCACTGAACTCTTATTTTTGCTTAGTACTCATGTAAAAAAGGAGGGATAGCAATCCTTGCATCCCTCCTGAGTGTGCTCTGAGGTTAAATCATGGAATCACAAAATTATTTGGGTTGGAAGGGACCTTAAAGGTCACCTGATTCCAACCCTCTGCCATGGGCAGGGACACCTCTCAGGAGGTGATGGAACTCATTAAGCAGAAAACAAAGAATTCAACAAAGTTGGCCGAAACACATCTTCAAAATGTGTTGCAGGAGGAACAGAGGAAACTTTGGCTGGGAAAAAAGAGTCAGATCTTGCAGCAGGGTCGACAGAAATTGCTGCAGGTCTGGTCACACTGAGGGAAAGCTGGAGCTGATGCCCAGACACCATAAAACCTCCAGAGGAAGGGTGGGTGTTGAGTCCATGGAGTGTCAGCTTCTCTAAAAACCTGTATTCTCCTGTTTGGGCCTTGGAAGCACCAAGACATTCCAGAAAGTTCTGTTGACAGCCCATTTCTGGTTTTACGGATCAGTTTGCTCGTGTCTGCCACGTAACTTCTGCCAGGAGGCAGAACCACAGCTGGGAGAGCCCAGATTGCTTTGGGATTCGGGAGAGGAGGAGCTGAGGCTGTGGCAGACCCTGAGGTGCCATCACTGGGGTTCTGCTGGCTGCACTGCATATTCCAGTGCTCGGGATGTGCTGCTGGACACGGGATCAGCACCAGGAGCTCAGAGATCCCAAACGAGGGCATATGCCTGGATCCAGGTTCCAAAGACTGGATCCAGATTCCAAAGACTGGATGAGTTGAGAACTCCAAAGAGCTTCACCCCAGGGGTGAGGGAGTGGCACTTCTGGTGGGACATCTGCCAGTTCCTGGTGCCAGGAGTTCTGTGGTGTTCTGGATCCAGCACAGCCTCGTCTGTTATGTGTCCAAGTCACTAAAGGAACACTTGGATATTACTGGGGATGGGAATTCCTTTCCTTTGCTCCAACTTTTCTCCTGCTGGCTGCTTGCTTGATTCTTTTCCCTTGTAGAGGAAGCAAGCACCAATTCCACAAAACTCTAGAAAACATCAACAAGTGCAAAGCTGGTTCCCTGAGTTCATAGTGTTCAGTGGAAGGAAAATATTTTACTGAACTGTCCCAATTTCCAGATTCTTCATCCTCTACTTCCTCTCAAGAGTGAGTGGGCTTAAAATGATCTAACTTTGCAAACATGATGTAAGCCAAATCTGGTGTTATTTTATCTGATCTTTACAATGCGTTTCACAGAATCATCCAGGTTGGAAGAGACTTTCAAGATCATCCACCCCTGCCATGGCAGGGACACCTTCCACTGTGCCAGGCTGCTCCAAGCACCAGTGTCCAGCCTGGCCTCGGACATTTCCAGGGATCCAGGCACAGCCACAACCTCTCCCAAGAACTTTAGTCCTAACTCTGATTTTCAAGGCTTCTTTTCAAGAATTTTGCTCTCTGTGTTTTCCATGGAATGATAAAATATGACCAAATGAAACAAAGAGGCAGTTCAGGGCAGGGTGGAAGGCTGGAATTACTCTGTCCATGACCCCTTTTCTCCCACAGAGAGCCATGAAAAGCAGCTGAGGCTCATTAGCAAGGCAACCTAATTGGGTTGGAATTGCCAGGGATAGCAATAGTGGTGATAGCCTGAGCCTGGATGGATTTGAGAGCACCCCTGGTGATCAATACCAGTGATTATGACATTTTTAAAATAAAATTGCTTGTCCTTGACTCTAGTGGAAGGGAGAAGTCCCTCACACATCCCACGGGCTGCAGCTGCTCTGCTCAATACCAAACACTTTGTGAAATGGCCAACAAAAGCCTTTCCTAGCCATCCCATCCCTCTGAGGGGGCAAAATCCCCCTGACTTTGATTCTCTTTGCTCTGGAGGCCTTTTAGTTAAAAGCTCTCTAATAGATTTGGGAGTATTGACAGTAATAATGAGCTTATGGGTGAAATTGTGACCTCAGGGAAGTCAATGGAGCTGGAATTCCAGCATTTTAAATATCCACACATCTCTATGAAGTCTGTACATGTGCTCCCAACAGGTCAAATCTCTGCATTGATTCACTCCCCTTTCCAACAGTTTGCTTACCAAACATCTTTGAAGTGTGAGCTAATGAAATTAATGTTTTTTCCTCCTGCTTAAAGCAGAAAATAAAATTAACCACCTTTTCCCCCAGGAAAAAGGAAGGAGGTTGGGTCTGTCCTGCCTTTCTTGTCCATAGAGCATTTTAAACCCATTCAGATGTTTGAGTTTATGGGAAACTGTCTGAAGAACAGTCAGGATTCTCAGGGAAGGGTTTAAACATGACTTCAGATGCCATGGGCTGAAGATTTGGAAAGGATGCTATGAATTAAGTTGGGAATCAACACGTCCAGGTGCCCCTTTAGTGATAAGAACAGGGAATGAGGATAATAGGAATGTGGGGACCAAGCTGTATTTGTAATTTTTAAGAAAACAAGTGAAAAAGAACATCTCTCTCATGTTACATGGCAAAGCAAGGTATGCAAGGAAGGGATAATGTATTTTAGTAGATCAAATAAAGAAAAAAAGAAGGAAAAGAAACAGAGGGAGGAGGGAGGAAGGGAGGGAGGAAGGGAGAAGACACTGGTGTCAGTTTTAGCATGGAGTGAGATCCCCTGGTTCACAGCTCTGTGAAAGAAACTATTTCCCTCTCTATTGACATCCGAGCACTTCCAGGAATTTTTGCCAGGACTTTATAAACTGTTCCTGCTCCTGTCACATATTCTGCCTGGCTGGGGATTGCTGCAGTAAGAACAGCCCTGCACAGGAGTATTCCCACCACACCAAAACCTGGCAAGTGAATGAATTTATCAGTAGATGGCAAACACCCCCTAATGACCCACAGCCCTTTCCTCCCTTGGAACTGTGCTCCAGCATTCATGGCTGTCCAAAGCCCTGCCTCAGGTTGATATCCAATCACTTGGCAGCACCTGTTAGAATGGAAACACAGGAAAAGCCCAGGATTTTGACCACCTCCATTGGGCTGAAAAAAGCATCCCAGAAATCCATAAAGGACCATGAACAGTTGGTCTCCATCTTCTCTAAGAAGCTGTTGTGCACTTTGTGTCCATTCCCTACTCCTCAGGTCTCTAAGATGTTTGCAGGGTCATTGATCACAGAATTTGGGCTGCAGGGGACCTTAAAGATCATCCAATTGCACCTCCCTGCCATGGGCAGGGACACCTTCCACTGGTGTCCAGCCCTGGGCCCAGCACAGGGAGGAGCTGGAGCTGCTGCAGAGAGCCCACCACAAATAACCAAAGTCAGGTCCCAGATAACTTTTATTACTGTTGGTCTCAGCAAATTGCTTAGAAAATCCATTTATTTTTAAAAACAGTGGTGATGTTAACATGAATCAGTGCTGAAAACCCTCTGTCCCAATCCAAATCAACATGAAGCCAAAGGCAATGGTGATCAACCACAAAAAGGAAAGTTCAGAGTGGAACCAGGGTAAATGTTGAAAATCTCCCAGCTCTGGAGGTGACACAAGGTGACAATATAATTGCAAGCAGATTTTTCTTTTTGCCAAATGAAGAATTGTTGCATTATAGATCTTGGAATTATTTTTTTTCAGTGTCTTGGCCCATCTGTTGAAAGTGGGAGACCTATAAATTTCTGGTTTAAGAGAAATCAATTGATTCTGTTTTTTGTCATAATTTTATATCCTAATATGTGTGCCTGGGACTTCGCTGTAATGTGAAATGGAGAGGGCTGGGCTTCTTTGCTAATTATTTTGATTTTTGCTTGTTTGAATGCAGGGAGGAACAATGGAGTTTTGTGAGGATTTTAGAAGGACATGTCTGGATTTGGTACTCCTGACAAGCAGTGGTCACAGTCCATGAGTGTTGGCATGAAGGGTGCCTTGTGCCCCAATGAAAGTTCCCCAAAAATCGCTGGAGGGGATGGAAATATCCTTGCCCACCCTAATGCACCTTCAGGCACAAAATACCAGCATTCATCCTAAGAAATGAGCACATTTCATTATATGGGATTTATGAAATAGGATTCTAGAAACTGTTTTTCCACTCCCTATAATGCATAGATTGTGTAGAATACTAAATCTGCTTAAAAGCTAGAAGTGAAAAATTCTGAGACTTTTTAATTCTAATTTTTAAAGTATATTTAATATCAAATGTCTGGTTCCATTCTATTCCTGACATTTATAAAAACCCCAGCCACTGAGAGGGTTCGTTTCCCTTGTGATGCATTTCAAAAAATGCGCTGAAATTTTATTTTGATCAGGTCAAAACATTGTAATATAACTTCAAATATTGGCTGTAACAGGCTGTCAAATACATCTGTCACAGTGCCACTGAAATTCATATTTTAAGGGACTGTAGAAAAACAAACAAGAAGTTAAGTGAAAGCAAAATTAATACCTTGTCATGACGAAACGTTCATGAATTATGGAAATGAAGAACCGAGCAGGCAATCAGTGCTGGAAATCACTGTGTATCCCCAAGAAATTCCAGGTTTTAGGGAAAGCTGTCTTTTTTGGGGGAAGAAACAGCGATGTGGCCAGTTCTGCTTCACAGGGCACCAACTCCAAACCAAACCATTATTTTTACTAAATTACGCCTTGAATTACCTGGAAAGCTGTGATGGGAGGTAGACAAGGATGTGCTGCCTTGGGACTATCTCAGCCTCCTTTGCCTTTATTTCCCAGGTTTTGCAGGCAGCAGTCCTGCATCCACATCCTTTCCTCCTCCAGGAAGACAAGGAAGGAATAGACAACGGTAAACTTCAACATCCATTCCAAGTTCTCTGGTGCCAGGCACAGAATTCCCGAGGCAGCTGTGCCAGATCCCAGGAGAACTCACACGTAGTCGCTCAGTCTGTAGCCGCTGTGGGACGCAGATGTCAGGGAAGGAGCGTGGTTGCCCTTGGAGGCACTCGGTGGCCCGAAGGATGGAGGCGCTCCGGAATGCGGCTGGAAAGGCGCCTCATTCCCGAGGCACGACGTGCACAGCAGGGCCCCACCCAGGATGGTCAAGGCCGAGGAGACAAATCCCAAATAAAGAGCCTGCCCTATCTCATACTTCATCCCAGCGGGCAGCGTGGGGTTGTAGAAATCCACGACAACATCGTTGGTGCTCCACGACACCGGCACCAGGCAGAGCAGCCCGGCCGCCACGAAGCCGATCCCGCCGGAGCCGGCGATGGAGGCCTTGGCGGGGCTGCCCTCGGCGCAGTGCGTGCACCTCATGCCCACCACCGCCACGGCGGCCGCCAGCACGGCCAGCAGGCAGGAGATGACCATCATGGCCCGGGCGGCGCGGAGGTCGGCGGGCAGCGCCAGCTGGGAGCGGTGCGCCTGGCACTGGTAGACGCCGGTGCTGTGCCACACGCACTCCATCCACAGCCCCTTCACGTAGGCCACGGCCGTGATGATGTTGGTGCCCACGTGCGCCGAGCGCCACCAGTGCGGCAGGATGGTGGCAATTAACGTCCCAATTAGGCCCAGCAGGCTCAGGGAGAAGCCGAGCAGCTCCAAGGCCCAGCTCGCCATGGGAATGTTTGTCCTGCGCGGTTCTCTTAATGAGGCGCCTCCGCTCGGGTTGCCTTGGAAAGCGCGAGCTTTTCTTGGAAGATATGCGGCTGTTTCGCCCCGACACCTCCTGCTCTCCTAATAAAAGGTAATTGAGGGAAAAAGGAGTTAATTATTACCCCAAAGCATTGCCTCTCCAGCCAGTGAGGTGCATTTCAAGTGCAGCGAGGGCAATAATTAGCATAGTTATCGCTGTTAATCGTGTTTTTGTGGAAGTAATGGGAAAGCAAGCTTCCCTCTTCCCTTATATAAACAGCCTTGTGCTGCCCGCTGGGAAGAGAACTCAAGACAATTTATGAAATGGAAAAAAAATATTTGAAATGCAAATATTCCTCTTCCCAGCAGGCTCTTCAAAAAAACAAACATGATTTCCTCTCTAAAGCAGAGAATTAGGTAGTGTTAACACTTGGAATGAAGGAGATTTATAAAGTAGGGAACTGCAGGTTGCTTAACATGATGAAAACATTTCCAGAAGGTCATAGCGGGACTAGGAAAACAATAAGGGTGTATTTGCTCAAAGTAGGGAGCAAAAAGAGTGATTTAAAACCTGTGGAAGAGGATAACAAATATTGGATTAAAGTTGCTTTCCCAACTGGCCAGTATTTCTTGAAGTTGCATTTCAATAAAGTAACTCAAAGGGGAATAATTTTCATTAGGATCTGGAGAGTTTCAGGTCATGATTTCAGGTTGTGGGTGAAATGCAGAATCAGGTAAACATCCTGGAGCTTCTGAGGGACAACACCTTCACAGTTTGGTTGTGTATAAATCCAAGCTGGAAAACAAGGAATGGCAACTCTTCCTCCTGTATAAATCCAAACTAAGTGGCCTTTTGCAGTGGCTGCCTTGCCAGCTCTGTTATCCACCATGCATGCTGTGTGTGGGCAGAAACATGATATTTTAATATATAAAATAACTCTTGCATCACAATCCAGCCTGGAATTCAGAAACAGGAACAAGTTTAGGCTCCAGCTCTGCCAAGCCCCATGCACATGCTGAACTCCTGCTCAGAGGAGAAAGTGGAAGTGTTTGCTGGAGCTGGCCCGAGCAGGAAAAGGGAGGAAAACCATCTGGATCAATAATCAATGACATCAGGACAGCAGAAGGAGGCAGAGGGAGCAAAGTGAAAGCTGCTCCACGTTCCCATTACCTCAGATTTTTCTCTGAGTCTGGAGTGCTTGGGGTGACATCAGTGCCAGGGTTGGTCTCTGTTGTTGTGGCATTTATTGACCTCTGCCTGACAGCAGAATCATGGAATCATGGGATGGTTTGGGTTGGAAGGGACATGAAAAATCAGCCAGTTCCATGGGCAGGGACACCTTCCACTGTGCCAGGCTGCTCCAGCCCCAGTGTCCAACCTGGCCTTGGGCACTGCCAGGGATCCAGGGGCAGCCACAGCTGCTCTGGGAATTCCATCCAGCCCCTGCCCACCCTGCCAGGGAACAATTCCTCATTCCCAAGATCCCATCCAGCCCTGCCTTCTGGCACTGGGAGCCATTCCCTGTGTCCTGTCCCTGCATCCCCTGGAAATTGTCTCTCTCCATCTTTCTTGCAGCATGGGTTGTCTCTTCCCAAAACAATCCATTAGACATTGTGAAAAGAAAGGAGAAAATGGAAAAGCACAATGATTTTGTGGCCTGGGCAAGAAAACACCAGAGGCTGAGGACTCTGTGCTTCTACACATTCCTTTTATTTGGAATGTGCCATGGGATGGGTAGGAATGGGATGTTGGATTTGCTGCCTGGAAGGCAAGAGCAAACCAAAGAGCAGCTTTTCTTTAGTGTGCCTGGTTTTAGGAAAATTTTTCCTCCTGTTGCCAGTTCCTGGCCTTTCAGGTTCTCTTTATGTAACACATAAATGAAAACACCTGAGTTTATGTGGCTGCTGAAGGAATTTACCTAATTTGTAGATTCTGAGAAAATCACAGAAGGTTTTATATCAGAAATCATCATTCCAGGGGAGGTCAGGCTGCAGATTTCTCTCAGCTATCACAGATATGACAGGACATGAATTAGGGCCAAGCACAGCACAAAGGAGAAAATTGTTACCTCCAGCACTACTGGAGATATTTTATTTCTGTCCCAACCACGAGAAGTCCTCAACTTTGCCTTGCAGATTATTTGGGTTTGATTCCCATATTAAGGAAAATTAAGCAGTACTTTCCCTTTTTATATTATTATTATTTGTTTTCTGTGAGGTGCATCTGGATCTAAGCATGCCACACATCTCAGGGAAATTACCCTGGGAATATTCCTCCAGCATCAGGGAGATCTCCACATGGTTTTGGGTCACAGCAGGACCAAGAGGTACCTCAAGACATCTCAAAGACATCAGCAACAAAGCTGGAAATGGAGCTTGGGTCTCCTGTGTCCTTAATCCCAACACCACATTCCTCATCCCTGTTTTTGCCTGGTCTGGGCAAAAGACAGAATTCAAAGAATTACAGAATGACCAGGTTGGAAGAGACCTTCAAGACCATCGAGTCCAACCCAGCCCCAAGAGCTCAACTAAACCCTGGCCCCCAGTGCCACATCCAGGCTTTGTTAAACACACCCAGGGATGGTGACTGCACCACCTCCCCGGGCAGCCATTCCAGAACTCTATCACCATTTCTGGAATAAACTTTTTCCTGATATCCAGCCTGTATTTCCCTTGGTGCAGCTGGAGGCTGTGTGCTCTGGTTGTGTCAGTGCTACCTGGAGAAAGAGCCCAGCCCCAGCTGAGCACAGGCACCTTTCAGGAGCTGTGCAGAGTGAGGAGGGAACCTCTGATTCTCCTTTTTCACTCCCTCATGATGAGCACAACCCAAGATTATCCTCTCCAATTCCTCATCCCACCCAGGACATCCACACCTTACCCACCATCCTGAGGAGTGATCCAGCTCACTCTGGTGCATTTGCCAAGAGGCTCCCGAGGTCAGGCACGAGGCTTTGCAGCTGATCCTGGGGAGAACAGGACCTCAAAGGAAAATGTGATTTACACCACCAGTCCTGGGAAATGGACCTCCGATTTAATGCAGGTCAAACCACTCTGGGGCTCAGCAGCAGCTATTTTTAGATGTCATTAAGGTGTTATTTTTAAACATTAGCCATTAAAAGCTTTCTAATTTAAGCAGCCAGCGTTAATTAGCCCCGCTTGCTCGGCATCATGTTTTCCATGTGCCTCCCTCAGCAGTTCCAGCTGCCCCTGGTGCTCAGTAACACTTTCACTGCTGGGCACCAGCCTTCCCCTCCTCGCTGCCAAGTGGTGAAAGCAGCAGGAACTCAACACGTTTTATCTCCAGGAACATCAGCAGCCTGGTGGAAATGTCTCACTTTACAGCTCAGCTGAGGAACATTCCATGGGATCAGGTGAGTGGTGGCTTAGATGTTCCTTGTGGGCTGAGACAGACAAATATTAAATAAAAAATCAGCCTTTTTTTTTTTTTTTTTTTTTTTTTTTTTTTTTTTTTATGTGTGTGGGTTGTGTTTGTTGCTGTTTCTTTAGAAAGTGAGCAAATTTTGCTTTCTCATTCGGGAGTCGCCCTTTTCTAGCAGGGAACAGAGACGGGATGAGAAGGAAAGGCCTCAAGCTGTGCCAGGGGAGGCTCAGGTTGGATATCAGGAAAAATTTCTGCATGGAAAGGGTGCTCAGGCCTTGGCAGGGGCTGCCCAGGGAGCTCTGCAGTGCCCATCCCTGCAGGTGTCCCCTGGAGGTGGCACTCAGTGCTCTGGGCTGGGGACAAGGTGGGCATGGGGCACAGCTGGGACTCCATGGGCTGGGAGGGCTTTTCCAGCCTCAGGAATTCTGTGTTTAGGATGAGCTACTCAGACATTGCCTGCAATTCAGTCTGGGACAAACACGGGAACCAAAATACGCAAAGGAATAAAATAAAAGATGTGAGAGGGCTGTGAATGCCCAGGCAGCTGCGGGATGAAAGTTTATGGGGCCGAGAGGGGGGCAGAAGGGAGAGGGGAAGGATGCCCTGAGTCCCTGAGCTGGAGATGATGGGGAGCCACCCTGCTGGCTCCTGCAGCGCAGCCTGGACCCAGCACATGGCCTTGCCCTTCCCCTTCCCCCTCCTCGTGTGCAGCATGGCAGCCCAGATCCTGTTTCAGGGCTTGTGCTGGTGCATTTTTCCTCCCTTAGATCTTTGCATGGGAGAGCTCCAGCCCCTCCATGTGGGACAGCAACACCCCCGGGGCTGAGCCTGGGGAAGGAGGGTCAGGAGAGGGGCTGTGCTGCCTCCGGGAAGCCACCAGCAATCCTGGCAGTGAGAGGAGAGCTGAGGATGCAGACCCCAAGCAGGTTATACCACTGGCAACACATCAGATTTCCTTTTGGACCTTAACGAAGCAATGGTTGAAATGTTGGTGTTATAGATGGACTCTCATAATTAAGGGATGACTACTGTGTGACTATTAAGAAAAGCTTTAGTGATGTACAGTTATGTTGCTGTAGTTTAGATGTCCTCTGTTCTCCCCATGGTTCCCTTCCCCCCCTTCCCAGCATTGTAACTTTTTCCTTATGTAGTCCTTTTGTTGTATTTTTGTTAAGGATTAATAAACCTTTTTAAATTTCAAAGTGAGCAGTTGTTTCTCACACTGGGAAGAAGTTTCTGGAAGCACCTGCACCACGGGATGGCACTGACCAAGATTTTGCAGTTTGGGTCCAGTTTGGGGATCACAATCCCCTCCTGAGACCAGGCTGTGCCATGGCTGAAGGGGCAAAGGCAAAGCCTGAAACTCTCAAATCCTCATGAGAAAGGTGAAGTTAAATTGGGCTGGAAACCATTTTAAGCACTATTAAATAACATAAACAACATGAGAGTGGAGAGCAGGAGTGAGCCAGGTGAGACATGGATAATAAACAAGGCAGGATTGCTCTCAGTAGATATTGGCAGAACTGCACATGAACGAGGTCATTTGTTTGGGCTGGTGCAAGGAAATCCAGCTGGGAGAAGGAGCAGCAGGGTTGGGTTTGGCTCTCAGGGTGTATTTCTGTGCAGTGCAGAAATCTGCCACACGAAATGTTAGAAACTCCAAGGCTTCAGTCAGTTAAAAACCCAGTGGGGAAAATCACCCAGAATAATTTGGAGGGAAACGCTCGTGGAACTGGGCAAGCACAGAGGACTCTGAATTACAAGAGGGGCTACAAATTACAATAACTCTGATACAATTTCATATATATATATATATATATATATATACACATACATATATATGTGAAATATACATATATGTATCTATAATTACAATATATATAATAATTACAATATGAATAGAGGGCTATGAATTACAGTAACTCAGATACAATAATATAGAAATATAATGTATATATTATAATTACTATATATATTATAATTGCAATATGATTAGAGAGCTATGAATTACAATAACTCTGATAAAATAATATAAATTATATATATACACATATATAATTTATAATAATTACAATATGAATAGAGGGCTATGAATTACAATAACTCTGATAAAATAATATAAATTATATATATGTATATATATCTCTATATATATACATATATAATTTATAATAATTACAATATGAATAGAGGGCTATGAATTACAATAACTCAGATACAATGGGCAGCCAGCAAGTTGCACACACGGAATGGTGGGGGGACAGAGCTCCAAACTCTGCCTCCCAAGCTCCCAAATCCACTCTGCCGTAAATTGGTGACCCTCTTTTCCCTGCAGCGAGGTGTGGGGATGATTTGAGCCCAGAGCAGAGCTCCTGACCCCGGGGCTACCCCGGCTCCATCACCCCCTCGCATCCAGGGTAACAAATTCCCTGATTTATCCCGGGGCTCTGGGTAATTTGCCAGCAGACAGGAATCCCCCAGGGCACGGAGCCCCCCGCGGGTTCTGCGTCACTGCAGCCCCAAGGCTTTGTGCAGATGGTGGAGCCCCCCTTCCCCTCTAATCTGAGGGGCTGATAAAAGCCCAGCCTACGCACAGCCTGGCCCTGGCTGCACAGATCATGTTCCACAACTGGATATGCTTGTTTCCAGCACTGAGACTTTCTGAGCTTGCTTTGCCTGCTCTTATTCGGGAAGGAAAACGGTCCCGCCACACAAAAATATTCTATTTTGCTTTTTCTCACATCTATTTTTTTTTTGGCAAAGGTATGTTTTTACTTCAATCCCATGTGTAAATATTGAGATAAACTCTTGTCTTGTCTTTTCCCTGTGTATCAACTTATGAAGAAATGCTACATGAGGTTCAGAGCAATGGTCTTATAAAAAAATGCTATGTGAAGTTTAGAGCAATGGCTCTGTGGTCCCACGGTAAAACATCAGGGATTCAATCACCCATGGATTTACCCTCAGCTGGAGTTATTTTCATGGAGGAAAAAAGTCAAAATTATCAAAAAAGTCACCCAGTGTTTGGTCAGTGGAACCTGTTGGATTAGAGATGAGGCAACTGAGAGGCGTTTTAACAACTTCAGTCCGTTTTTAGTCTTAGAGAAAGGTGAGACAATACAGAATAACAATTAGAAGCTATTTCTTAATTGCAGTACATTATAAGTATTTCTTGGCCTATCAGCTTTAGCCACACCATGCTGTAGATGCCTCAAAGCAAATAATCAAAAATTAACCCTCGTGGGTCCCACTACAATGCATCTTTCACAATTCTGTTTCTCTAAAATATCTACTCTTATTTACAAAACCATCCTTTAAAACTTATTTCTAGTTCCATTTCTCTCTCAGTCCGTTTTTAGTCTTAGAGAAAGGTGAGACAATACAGAATAACAATTAGAAGCTATTTCTTAATTGCAGTACATTATAAGTATTTCTTGGCCTATCAGCTTTAGCCACACCATGCTGTAGATGCCTCAAAGCAAATAATCAAAAATTAACCCTCGTGGGTCCCACTACAATGCATCTTTCACAATTCTGTTTCTCTAAAATATCTACTCTTATTTACAAAACCATCCTTTAAAACTTATTTCTAGTTCCATTTCTCTCTCAACAATGTCTGTCCTATTCCATGGCATTTCTAAGTCAACATTTCTTATCTCAAGGTTTACATACAGATGCACACTGTGTGAGCTTTCTATTAAACTTTAAGAAATCAATTCTATAAATTGATTTCCCACAGAACCAATCACCTGATTTTAATATCACTGAGCATTTCATCACCTTGCCTCATCAGCCACTGACTTTTTTGTTGTTTTTGGTACCCCCTGGAAACAAAATCTGGCATCTCTGATCTGCCCAAGCCTCCCCAGGAGCTTTGGGAATGATTCCTTTCCCTGTTACCACCCAGTACTCCAGACCAAATGAGGGATGGGCTCTAAAGGAAATAAATGTTGATTTATCATGTTCATACACAGGATTCGTCGTGTTTGTGTGTTTGCAGACAGATCGAAATTAAGATTATCCAGACAGGAACTGAGAACTCTTCCAAAGCTACAGCCAAGTGCAAGGAAAGAATAATTTTTTGGGGGGTGTTGACTTCTCCAGCAGAGTCTCACAGGCAAACAAACCCCTCAGCATTCAGTAAACCAATTAATTATTTTATTATTGTTATTATTTTATTCCAGTAAACCAATTCCAGTCACTTTCTGAAAAGAAATGAAGGGTTTTGGTGTGTATTTTAATACTATAAATAAAGGGCAGAACTAAATAGCCCCATTGCATGCAGAATATACTTTCTACATGTAGATATAATAAATTATAATATCCTCCTCTCTGTTATCCCATGGTGGATGTTTATTATCATTCAAAACTAATAACCTTGGCTTCCTTCAGCAAAAATATGAGCTGCAAGAGCTTTTGTTCACATGCCAACCAAAGAGCTAAATGTGAATATCCCTTCCTCTGACCACATCAATCATTTTATAACCACAGTCAGATCGTTTTGCTCTTTCACTCTTTTTTTTTTTCCACACCAAAGATTTTATGGGAGGACTGAGAGGCTGAGTTCAAGATGTGACAAATGATCCACCCAGCCACCCCAAAAAGCAGGTGGCAGCCCTTGAGGGGGCTGGCAATTAATGCCATATGTGACACAAAACTCTCCCTAAATGTACCTTCCTCAGCCACTGGTTATCTGTGGGACTGAGGGGACAAAACTCTAAAATTTGGGGACTAAAATTAAATGGAACCAAAATGTAGACCTGATTCTGTTTTCTTTGTTGCCTTTCCAGGTTTTCTAGGTCTAGTGACTTTTAAAAACATTCAGGGTGAAGATGAAACTTCCAGTTTCCTCCTCTAAGAAAAACCCCAAATAACACACCACGAAAAGCTGCATAATTCCGTGATGGAGACAAAACATTTGGTGTCTTTTGAGGAGTATTTCAAAGAGAGAGAATTTTAAATCCAGCAGAGATGATGTGGCACTGGTCCCAAGCAGGAATAAACCATGAAATAAAGTCAAGACAACCCCAAAAAACCTTCCCTGGCACCCGGGAGGAAATTTGGGGAAATGAGGAGGTGGGTGCGAGTCCAGCTCTAAATCCATGGAGGTTCCCACCCAGGGAAGGTGCTGGAGGCTGCAGGGATGTGAGCAGGGCTTGGGGCTCCTGCTGCACATCTGGCAGGGAGAGCAGCAGCTGCACTGCCCTGATCCGTGGCAGAGGGGGTGGGAGTAGGTGTAGGATCAGGCTGGGTTACAATGTGCCTTTCAAACCACTCTTCGTTTCCTAATCTCCTCTTTCAAAAAGCAAAGAGGGCTGGGAATGAAGAGAAGAATTTTGCTGTGAGCCAGGCAGGCCTTGCTTCCCCTCAGATCTGCCCACCCTCGCCCACATCCAAGCAGGGAGCTCTTCTTACCAGCCTTTTTTTTTTTTTTTTCCCCCTGAAAATATTTGTGAGAGGGCCTGGGAAGTTGAAACAGCAGAATTTACAATGCCAGGGTGTGGAACCTCACTCACCTGTCTGGTGAACATGAGCACGACCCAAAGCTCTGATCCTTAAACATTAATTAATCAAGCTGTGAGAGATTAATCAAATAAAATTAATTTTTCAAAGTTAAATATGTATATACTTAAGGGCTTGGCTTAGCTGAGGTCCAGCAGATGGTAAGAAGGACATCACATCATTTTGGGCTCCCAGTGTGGAGGCTGAAAGGGATTTCTGGCATTTCTGAAAGAATTGGTGCAGAATTTGAGGGTGCTGAAGGTAAAACTGAAGCTGGGAAGGGTGCACAGGGAAATACCAGAATTACTGGGTCAGAATTCCCTGGCAGAACCACCTGCAGCCCAGGGAAGGGGCACAGCAGCCATGGTCTGCACGAGAGGAACAGCTCAGAGGTCTGGAGAAAGAGCAGGAACAAAAGGATAAGACAGATACAGGCAGGGAAGCAGTAAAATGAGAATCAATGAAAGAGACAGAAGTAAAACATGCATCTGTGATTTAATCCTGGGTAAAGACCCAGATTAGTGACATCAGATTCTGCTGTTTGTTTGGAGTTTACTCTGGAGCCGTGGCTCCCAAGGCTGAGGCAGCTGGGATGGAGCCCATGGATCCAGCCCAAGGATTTATCCCAGACATGGCTGTTCCTGTGCAGAACAGGCATCAGGCTGAACTAAAGTTTGGATGGAAAAATTGGCTTTCCAGCCCTTGTGCTCATAAAAATAAACCTGGCATGAGCTGGCAGGGTGAGGGAATTCAGAAGTTTCATAAATTGTCACATCATTTCACAGTCACTCGGTGCTCAGCTGGGCCTTGAAGGTCATGAAGGCTAAACATGGACATTGTGTCTCTTTTTTTTCTGTTGGTTTTTATCCCAGATGCCATTTTATTTCCACACAAAGGCTGAGTCTGGTTGACAGAATACCAGAACCATTAAGGCTGGAAAAAAAATAGGATTATGGAGTCCCAGCTGTGCCCAATGCCCACCTTGTCCCCAGCCCAGAGCTCTGAGTGCCACCTCCAGGGGACACCTGCAGGGATGGGCACTGCAAAGCTCCCTGGGCAGCCCCTGCCAAGGCCTGAGCACCCTTTCCATGGACAAATTCCCCCTGAATTTACACACAGCTGTGTGAGCTGCACAAACTGCACCACGCCTGAACAGATGGGGTTGGTGGCACCTGTGGCACCCAGGTTTGGCAAACCCCAGGAGCTCAGCTGGCATGGCTGCTCCAAATGCATTTCTGGAAGGGGCTTGGCAGCCCCAGACTGGCCAAACATCCCCATTGTCCTCTGCCACCTCTGAGAAGAGGTTTGGACTGGCTGGTGTTGGTGTGAGCAGAGAAAAGCTCCCCCAGAGCCCTTCTGATGGAAGGGATGGGATCAAACCTGATCCAAAGACCTTCTCCTTTAGGTTTTGCCTTAACTTTGCACTGGTGACACTCACGGGTGCCCCTGAATCCCTGGAAGCATCCAAGGCCAGGTTGGACAGGGCTTGAAGCAACCTGGTCTAATGATTGGCATCCATGCCCATGGCAGTGATGCCTCAGGTTTGAGCTTTTCTACCAGCCTCTGCTCTGGGTCAGCCTGCACAAGGCACCACCAGGGGGTTGAAGTGAGATGGTCTTTAAGGTCCCTTCAAACCCAAACCACTCTGGAATTTTTGATTTTACATGAAGTTTTAGGTCCTGCCCCTTGCATACCTCCATGGGAGACATTTTATTCCCAGGCTGACAGAGTTCCATGACCAAACCAGCCCACAGCTGACTGACACAGAGCTCAGGATGCTCGTGGCTTCCTGCACCAGACCTGGGGCACTGAACCTTACATAAAAATCTCTGGAAGCACCAAAATGTCATTTTTCCTTGGAGGTGAGCCATTGTTGAAGTCCTCACCGTCACACTTTAACCTGTATTTGTTCCCTTAGCTGTGCCTTTGGCCGTGGGTGAAACTCTCCTCACATTTTTGATATTTTCATTTGTTTTTCAGAATGACATGAGCACAACCAGTGCTGTCAGCCACAAACTCATTCATCTTTCCTGTGGCTCTCAAAGAGTGCCATAGTTATTTAGCTTCTTAAAACCTTCACACTCTTACAGCTCTCATAAAGTAGTTATTCAGCTCTTGATATTTTCTCCCCAGCTGTGATGATTTAATCTGGCCTGGGGTTTGAAAGGCTCAGCCAGGAAAATCCCAGAGCGCAATACAGCTCATTTATAAGGCTCAGCATTTCTGCAGTACCCAGCCCGAGCTGGGCTCTCCATCTGCCTTATCTAAACACTGCCATCACACTGCATTTAGGCTTTCATGGGAAGTTAAACCACCACACAGAGCTCCTACATCTGGCCTGGAAATATCATCCTGTATTTGAAACATTTTGTGGCACGGCTTGGTATTAATTCAGGTAGAGTGTGTTTGTTTGGGGAGGTTTGGTTCTCCTGCCAGCAAGGGGGAAAGCACTGTGGTCTCTTCACTATGGAAGTTTAAAAAAAAAAAAAAAAACCCAAAAGATTAGTTCAGTTCCCTGACTATATAAATCACAGCTTTTTATAAGCATCACAGAGTTGTTCTGAGGTGATTATAACACAGGTGAATTTCCCTTTCTTTCCCAGTGATGACAAAAGCCCCAAAATAACTCAGCTACGCAGCAGTGCCATTTTATTTCAGAACCAAGCCCCCTCTGAATTCCACAGCCAGGAAATTCTCATGATTAAGATGCCTCTTCAAGACATTAAATAACCAATATAGTTTATGCTGCATATTAATGGTCAACAAGAAGACTTTTAAAGTTCAAATTTCACACAGAAATTGCAAGTACAAACTCCTCTCACTACATATATTTGCTGTTGCTGAGCTAACATTGAAAGACACGTACTAACTTTTTAAATTTCCTGACTTTTATGATTGCTCAATTTTGCAACCTGAACATTATTTTGAAAGTAGGATTGTGTAAAATTTCCCTCAAGGGACTCAGAGAGCTCTGTGCTTTTGAAACGTGGCCTTGCTGTAGCTAATTTCCCTCGTTTTGTTGGAGGGTGGGTTTTTTTTGGTTTTTTTTTTCCAACCTTGCAGACAGGAGCAAAATTGCAGGACCTCAAAAATAATCAAGCATTTTTCTGGTACCCTGGTGCCTTAATTTTGTGCATTTGCTGAGTTTTCATTCTGCAGTGCAGGTGCACATCTGCTATGGATCACAGCCCTGTCCAGGAAAGCACTTGACATCCCCAGAACCACTCAGGCCTGAAGTGAAACTTTTGCTTAAGGGCTGCCCTGGATGGGGGAATATCTTCAGAGATATTTCAAATTGAAAGGAAACTGAATTTAATTTTCCTATTGATTCAGGTGGGGTTTAAACAGATGACAAATTACAGGTAATGGCTGCTGTGTGCATGTTCCCTGAGCAGGAGTGGGAAATGGATCCTTTCTGTCTGCGTGGAATTATAAAGCAACACTGTAAGAAGGACAAACTGTGTTCATCTGCAACAATCACAGGCTGTTCTCAGCTTGCTTGGCATGGCAAGGTGAGAACTGGGTTCTGTGCCCACCACTGCCTGGTTTGCTGGAGGTGAGCAGAGAGTTGGAGTTCCTCCATTAAATGGAATTTTTAGGTGCAGATTCTCCCCTTGTGAAGGGCCTTAGAAATACACAATATTTAAACCCCTCAAGAGAGGATTATTCAGTGTCTGGAGGTTAATGCTGGCTCTCCACAATGAGGTGGCTTTTGGGAATGTGAATTTTGACAGCAAAGGAAGGACAACATCCCTCAGCCCAACACGGAGCAGCGCCAGGCACCTGCACCTCACCCAGTCCTCTTCCTCTGGCAGCAAGAATCCCATAAATCCCATAAATCCCACCTGAACCTGTCTGGGCTGATCTGGTTTTATTACTAACCTTAAATAACACCCAGAGCAGACACGTTCCCCACAGGAACTCACCCCTACATGGTGTAGGACCAAGGGCTGCAATGGAAAACCAAAATCTTCTCAAACAACAAGCAAATCACTCCTGCTACAAAGCCCACAAAACCTGGTGGAAGCAAAGGTCTTCCAGAGGGCTCAGTGTCACACAGGAGAAAATGATTCACACTGCTGGTTTGCAGAAATCTGTACATGGATGGGGGGTTACATTTGGGAAGTGCGGGGAGGTGCAGGTTCTTCTCCTTTGAATATCCCTTAATGCTTTCCCTTTCTTCCTTTATTTTCACAGGAAAACACCAAGCAGCATCCCCTTTTTGTCCACAAAATGAAGGTATTGTTTCTAGTGCCTTTTTCCCAGCATGGAGCAAGTTTTCCTATGGCAGAGGAAAAATTTGCAGTGTCAGCTTTTACAGGGACTCAAGGATTCGACCATTACAGCATCACTGCCTTATTAATCTTATTATTCCTCATCTCTCACTCCTATTTCCATGGTGTCAATACCCTTTTCAGAGGCAGTCACATCTTCCAACGAGTTTATCAGTGCCCATCCAGAGGAAGAAAAAGGTGTTTGTTGTTCTGACTGAGCCTAGCGCAGGAATTACCCCTCCAGTCCTTCCTTGGAACTGCAACTCCGGGTGATGAAAGCTCCAGACCTGCTGGCTCCAAGGAGTTACTTTTTACTGGATCAACTTTTCACATGTCATAAAAAGCAGAGCCACACGAGAAATTGAAGTTATCTGTGTAGCCCCAGGTCTCAGGGAGCAAAAGACTTCTAAAGCAAGTGATGTGATTAGGAGAAATAAGGAAATGAAATCATTTAATGGGAATGTGCTGCGTGGAGAAGGAATCAATAAATAGTTCCCAGGAGTTATCAAGGGCCATTTAGTGCTTTTTTTGGATCTAAACTCTCTAATCCCTGCCCTTTCTGGTTTATTTGTCCTGCATTCTACCAGCCATCACTGGGCTGGGATGCTTCCTGAAGATCCCAGCAGCTGCTCAGCCCTGGGATGGAGGTGCCGTGGAAAGGTCAAGTTTTCCTTGAATCCCATCTTGGATTCTTCCTGACTACTCTCTGTCTCTTCACAAGTGCTTTAAAGGCTCATTAAGGATATGGATAGAAGCCTGTTTCCACACCCACTGAGTTGCCTTCCTCTTCCTGTGGATTAATACCTGCTATGGAATCATCATCCTTGCCCAGTAGCAGCGAGTCCATCTGGATGCTGATAGACAAAGCAGTGCCTGGCTGCTGAATCACTTAAAAAAACAGTTCTTGCCAAAAAGAAAGAGGTAATAAAAGCCTACAGGCCTCCTGTGACATCTCTGTGACCTTGCTGTGACTTCATAGGCTGTCCCTGGATGTTTTCTGAGTTGCCTACGTGGGGTTCTTTGAATGACATAAAAGGGATAAATGAACAAGGATTGGAAACTGTCAGGCCTGAATTCGGCAGCCACTGAGGTTACCCTTCCCTTGGGCAGGTCCTGGGCCAGGATTTTCATTCTGGGTGGTGTCACATTATTCTCTTGTCACTGTTGACAACAAGAAGCTTCATGAGGGTGAATGCTGATCAAAAGCTCAGAGAGGAACAAATTACAGACAGAATTTGGGCCAGCAGATGCTTTTTATGCAAGGCTGTGTTAAGCAACATCAAAATATTTTGTTTGGTGGTGTCCACCCGAGCTGAGGAAGGTGTGCCAGCAACCAGTGGGGCAGGTTCAATTCTGTCCCTGAACCCTTGTCACACATCTTGATTTTTGACCCTTGTAACAGCCTGTATTCAGTCAGGAGCATGGCTCTGTCCACTGATATTTATCATTGCTGGAAAAACTCAAAAATGCTTCCCTGAGGGCACAAGTCTTGCTTGCTCTGCTGGAAGCTGAGCCAGGGTGTGCAAAGCTCAGGAAGGCTTCAGGCTTTGCCCTGTTCTCCTGAAGATTGAAAGGTATTATCTGTGGAAGGCACAAATACTTTACCCAATAACACAAAATTCATTTTTAACCAGCCTGAAATCTGAAGTCAAGATATCCCTACACCCCGTAATTCTGTGTGCCATGGGATCTCACCAAAACCTGAGCATGAACACATCTGATTTGGGAGATCTGTGTTATGGTTTAGACTGAGTTGATAGCTGAAGTTGCATCTCCACACACTGAAGACTTTTTGTGTGAGTTTTTCTCATTCTCTGCCTCAAAAAATCTATTTTACCTATGAATGTAAAAACTCTGTTGGGTTAGATCAACACAATGTCCCAGCACTGCCAATAGCTGTGGATTAGGAAATAAATAAAAATAGGAAAAGGACATAGCATGGCTTTTGCAGAATATTGTCCCTACAAGCTGATCATCACAGATTTCTTGACCCTAAAGTGTTACCTTAATGATTCACTTTAATGAGTTTTTCTTTCATTGTTCTGTCCAGTTATTTTTTGAACCCATGAAGGAGTTTGATGTCAATTATCCTGTGACAAAAGGGACAAAACTCTTTGTTTTCTTAATATTTTGGACTTTTTCCATCCCAGTTTTATTGTACACTTCTTTCTTTCTGTATTAGAACCATAAAATAGTTTGGGTTGGAAGGAACCTCAAAGATCATCTCATTCCCAACCCCTGCCATGGTCAGGAACATCTTCCACTAACCCAGGTTGTCATTCCCAATTTAACATCTCTGTGCTGCTTTTGGAACACAGGTGCCAGTGGGAGGACAATCCAGACCCATGGAGTTCAAATTTATTTGATATCAGGAGATAGAAACCAGTTTGGCTTTTCATATTGAAGCTCCTTTTCCACCTCTTTCCCCCCCTTTTTCCACCGTTTTCAACCTGCAGTTCTCAGCATAATAAAAGGTAACAAGCACAAGTTCTTGGCAGATGGAGGGAAGTTATTTAATGCCTGTGGAGAATCTGTCCCCACATGTTTAATAAATGCTTTCTTTCAATAAATGTGTACTCAGCTTTAAGGAACATGGAAAACTTCAGGGTTTTTTTGCATCAAGTGCCAAGATAATAATAATCTGGCAAGTGACTGCTTACTCCAAGTAGTAAAAGACCAGTGAAGCCAAGATTCGCTGTTACCACTATTTTAATCATTATTTGCTGGTGACCACCAGTCTTCAGTGAAAATTTCAGATGCCTCTGGTATTTTTCAATTTTTGCTGAGTGCCAGGTGACTCAGGGCCCAGCTCTGCTGCTCTTTCTCACAGAGTTTTATCTGATTGAAAATTAGCCTCCAAAGACTGGAGCTGGAGCAGAAAAACCACTCGTGCTGAGGAACAGCAGCAGAATCTGATCCCATGTTTCTGGTCTCTAAATGGTTTTTGAGTAGCTGGCACCAAGGCTTTACATTCATCTTTAAATACTGGAGGTCTGGGGTTATTACAAAACCTTGGAGGTTTTGTTTTCTGTTTTTTTTTTTTTTTTTTTTTTAAATAAAAGTATGTTATTTCTATTAGATTCTGTTTGTAAAAATTACATATTGTTAGGCTGAATAGTGCAACCCCTGAAACGAAAAGTAAATGACAAATTCAGACTTCTGGAATTGTGTAAGCTCCACTGAGAAAATAACCCTGAAACCTCACCAGCCACATCTGTGTATATCACTGCTCAATTATTACCCTTTTACTAGACTGCAGGTTATTTTGCCTTACACCCAATGGTCCAGGGGAAAAAGAAAAAAAGCAGCCCTTATTGACAATCATGGGGAAAAAGTTAAATCAATAAAATGAAAAATTATCTGACAATAATTACAGTTGCAAGGCTTGCTCCTGGGCACACCATGAAAGCAATCTGAACTTCAAACCTCTGTTATTGCACTGCTCCAGTTCAGCTGTACAGAAATCCACTTTGGGCCTGGGAGTGCCAGATGCTGAAATCACTTTTGGGGGGAAAAAGTAGACTAAAAAAAAATTTGACTAAAAAAAACAGACTAAAAAAAAAAAGTAGACTAAGAGTATTCTAAAAGCAAAGTCTGAACAAGGTTGGTGCCTGAGTGGATTTGTGTTACCGTGGAGCTCAGCCCAAAGAGAGTCACCCACAGAAGGTGTTGCATTTGCTGCTGGCAAAGAGAAATGGAGGTACAGAGATAAAAAAATCATGGACTATCCTGATTTGGGATGGATCCCATCCAGTCCCACCCCTGGCCTGCCCAGACCCCACCAACCCCACCCTGGGCATCCCTGGCAGCGCTGGCCAAAGGCTCCTGGAGCTCTGGCAGCCTCGGGGCCGTGCCCATTCCCTGGGGAGCCTGGGCAGTGCTAGCACCCTCTGGGGAAGAACATTTCCCTAAAACCCAACCTAAATCCCTCCTGGCCCAGCTCCATCCCTCCCTGTGTGCTGTCCCTGTTCCAGGAGCAGAGATTGGAGCTGTTCCTCAGGAGGAGCTGCAGCCCCTGAGGAGTTTCCCCTCAGTCTCCTCCAGCTGGACATTCCAAGCTCCCTCATCTGCTCCTCTTCCCTTCCAAACCCTTCCCCATCCTCCTGTCCCTCCTTTGGATGCTCCCTAATAATTTTATCTCTTTCTTATATTTGGTCACACACAAGACTGGGAGGGGTGCTTGGAACCGATTCCCACATTTCCCATTTCCTGAGGAGGAAACTTCTCCAGACAGAGCTGAGATCCCTTCTGAGGGCACAAATTTAAGCCCAAATCTTCCTGGCCACACCTCAGCAGCAATTCTTCAGGACAGGCTCCACAAAATGGTCTGAAATGTCAGCCCAGTGAGAAAATCCGAGGCAAGCAAAGCTTTGTGCTGTGGCAGTGGCTGCATCTTCCTCTGTCTGGGAAGCCTCCCAAAAGAGAATTACAGTAATTCCAAAATGAGGCCAAGAGAGCAAGCACTGCTCTTGAAGGATAATTGCGAAGTAAATAAGGGTGCATACAACATTTGCAAATTTTACAGACATTTAAAAAAAGGAAAATGAAACCGCTCTTGTGACCCAGAGCTCAGAATCAAAAAGAGCCAGGATAATCTTATTAAAACCCTTCTAATTGCATTCTCTTCTGATGCACACGACACAAACATGTATCAATCACCTACACATTTGCATTTGCTCTGCATTACCTGGCTTTTCAAGACTGCTGAGCCCAGATAAGGGTTTCATTTCCACCTCCAGAACAAGAGCTCGGCTGTAGGATATCCGTGAGCTGATAAAATGTTCCATGTTCAGCACAGCCTGAGTGAAAGGCCTCAGCAAGTTCTCTGAAATGCCAGATTTCAAACCCTGCCTTGAAGTGACTCTCAGCTGAGTGATGACTGTTTCCATGTGTCAAAAGTGGTGTGAGGCCCGTGTCAGAGGAAAGCTACGAGGACAATCCGTGATAAATAACCTGAAAAGCTGCTGAAATGTGCTGCCTTGTCAAGGATCCGTGACATGGATCGTGTAGGAGCTGACAGCACCTCAGCAGCAGGGAAGAGACCTGCTGGGAGAAGATCAGCTGGTGGGAATGGGCAGGAAGGCTCTGCAGAGGGATCAGGACAGGCTGGACCCATGGGATGAGGCCACCACAACCCTGGGGAGCTCCAGGCTGGGCAGAGGGGCTGGAAAGCTAGGAAAGCCCTGGGGGTGCTGGGAGCAGGGCTGGACACGAGCCCAGGGGTGCCCAGGTGGGCAAGAGGCCACTGGCAGCTGGGCTGGATGAGGAATTGTGTGCCCAGCAGGAGCAGGAGCAGGGCAGGGATTGTCCCTCTGTGCTGGCTGTGAGAAGCCCCTCGAGGGCTGTGCCCAGTTCTGCTCCTGCAGGAGAGACCTGGAGGGGCTGGAGCGTGTCCAGGGCAGGGAACGGAGCTGGGAAGGGGCTGGAAAATTCCTGAGGGACCTGGGAAAGGGGCTGAGCCTGGAGAAAAGGAGGCTTGGGAGTGTTGCAAAAAAAAGGAGAAGCCACCAGGTGTGCAGGAGCTGTGGTTTCATCTCTGCTGTCAGGATTTGTCCTCCTGCAGCTCAGGTGGATGTGGGCCTAAGGTTCCCACTGCTCTCTCTGCTTCAAAAAACCAAAATAACAACAGGAAAACCTAACTTCACCTCCAACTAGCCAGGAAATCATGCCACTCATGTTTGGATGTGGAACTTGGTTGAGCAAATTAGGCTTTCATCACCTTCAAGTTCAACTATTGGAAGGAATATATTCTCAAGGTGGAGTCAGCCCCAAATTGCACTCAGAACACATGGCTGGTTCAGATTTGTATCCTGAGTCAGACATGCCAAAAAAGCACTTCACACCAGTGCCCTGAACTCCTGGTCCAGTTAAAGGTTCAGCAATCTTGTCTTTCATCTGTAAAATCTCAAAATGGCCCAAGTTTGGCTCACGGAACTTACCATTCTTCCTTCTTGTTCTGTAAGGAAGAGGGATCAGTAAGGGCAGCAGTCACCATTTTCCAAAACATCAACAGACATTATGAGGAAAATTTTTTTCCCTGTGAGGGTGGGGAGGCCCAGAGCAGCGGTGGCTGCCCCTGGATCCCTGGAAGTGTCCAGGGCCAGGCTGGAAGGAGCTTGGAACATCCTGGGACAGTGGAAGGTGTCCCTGCCCATGGCAGGGGTGGCACTGGATGATCTTTAAGGTCCCTTCTAACCCAAACCATTCTGGGATTCCATGATTTAGGCGCCTTTATCTTTGTACTTTGCAGTGGCTTTATCTTCTACCACTCTTGGATATTTGTGAAAGTTTTATCTGTGTGAGGAATCTGGAATTTTGAAGATCTCATGTGCAGGGAAGAGGAGTTCCCAACAGCTGAGCCCAACTTCAGAAAGGAATGGTGTGAATGTAAAGCAAGGATTTAGGATCCCACCTCCCCATGATGTTCTTGGCATCAGAAAGCAGGTGGTAGGCACATTTCCTGAGGACAGATAAAATAATCTCCCCTGTCCTCCTAGAGCTCAGGGAAGGTGACAGGTTGGTGATTAGATTCTCCCTGGAGCTGCCTCATGGCCCCACTCTGGAAGGTTCAGGAGTTTACTTGGCTTCTGTGCTTCTTGCTGAGTTAAAAATCCCACAAAAAGTTCTTTGTGTGTGGAAGTAACCCAAAGGACAGGAGATAACATTTTCCAACCCAGTGGAGTACTGGAGGAGCTACATCATTTCCATAATAGTTCCTACCACAGGATTCAACAGAAATATTCACAGAGTGCCTCTGACTGTATATTTAAACAACAATTACTCCATAAAAACTTACAGACAATTATATTCTTTTCCTTAAATTCAAGCTTTTCCTTTTTTTCCTTTTCAGTGATCTGGGGATTTGAGAAAAGAAGCTGTTGGTTGGTACAATGACCCATGCCTTGAGAAGAAGTGAGGGAAAGAAAATAAATCTCATTACAGATCAGGATGGTAGAACTCAGACATGAAGCAGGGATAAGGAATAATAAAAAACACCGAATGGGAGTGAAAAGGAAATGTGACAGGAGATCCACAGCCCTTGCCACAAGGGAAGAGGAGGCAATTCCTGGAGCAGAAAGGCAAGGAAAGGAGATGTGGGGCAGGGGATGGAGGACAAGAGCTTGAGATGTGTGAAACACATTTGGTCTGCAGTGATGTTCTCCCTTTCCTCCTTTTCCTTTTGTAGCTGTTCCCCATGACTCACATGTCTCGTTTTGCCTCTCTCAGGGCTCTTTTCTTGTTAAAAAGGCTGAATTTTAAAACATCTTGAAGACAAATGGAGCCAAACATGTGATGGTTGCCGTGGCTCAAAGCAAGTAGAGATAAATGTAAAGGACAGACTAAAAAACCGACAGGAGACATCCCCAGGGGCTCTGTCAGGAAGGTCTTTTGATCAGACACTTGCATGAACCTGAAAATCAGGATTTTCCCATCCTGAAAAATGGCAAGAAAAAAATAATAACTGTTGATCTCCTCTAGTCAAGGCTGGTGGGGTAGAAAAGATCAATCCCTTTTTATTTGTCTGCTGTACAACTGTTATTTTCTGATTTTACTCTGTACCTTTCTTAACAGGTTAAAAACTTTCAAGAATCTTCTAAGTGGTTTGGATCTAGTAAATTCTTTTGTTTTGGGAGCCAAGTCTTCTTGTCTTACCCACAAAGAATAGTCCAAGTACCCACCCTGCAGTCCAAGAAAGTGGAGTTTTACTCTGTAATGCAAACCCTGTGACTGATTGAATTGCCCCTACACTTCATACACTGCATGTCATACTCCACATTTACCCTAAACCCACCTTTTACAGTCCACTCTAATTTTTTTTTTTTTTTTAATTCAGCAAGGAACAGACAAAATTTCTTCTACCATCTTTATCATTACTGACTGTCATTGTACAAAAGCTTAACCAGCGTGGTAACAGCAAAATCTGGGTTAATTTCCCATCACTTTCAGTTCCCAAGAAAGAAATTATTGAAGCAAAATCTGAGTTGGTTTCCCATTCCATTCAGTTCCCAAGGAAGAAATCAATGGAGCAAAATCTGGGTTGGTTCCCCATCACATTCAGTTCCCAAGGAGGAAATTCATGGAGTCATTCTTGCAGTTACTCCATGACCAGTTTAGTTTTGAGCTGTGAGGTTAATGTGTGAGGGGGAAAAAGAGAGGCAGCCACACAGAATCTGAATATTTTCTTTCTGCAACTTCTTTCACATAAACTGCAAACTTTTTTTTGTGGCTAGAAATGGTTCCAAAGAGATTGTGGGCAATTCTGGTGTAGGAAATTCAGCCCAAATGCCAAGGTCTAAGTGGATGGGGCCAATATTTAACACAACAGAGTAAAACAGAGGACACCAGGAGGAATTTCTTCATGGGAAGGGTGGTCAGGTCTTGGAAGGGGCTGCCCAGGGAGGTTTGGAGTCCCCATGCCTGGAGGTGTCACCTGGAGGTGGCACTCAGAGCTCTGGGCTGGGGACAAGGTGGGCATGGGTCAGAGCTTGGGCTTGGTGGGCTGGGAGGGCTTAATGGAGAGTGGAAGGATAAAGATCCAGCTGGGGAATATTGAATCTGAGTTTTGGGTGACTGACAGCAATGCTTTTTTGGTTGCTAAATATTGGAAACGGAGGCTTCAAGCCAGTGTTTACAAACAGCTCTGAGAAAGGAATATCTCTCTCTCTCTCTCTCTCTCTCTCTTTCTCTCTGTGTGGAAGTAACCCAAAGGACAGGAGATAACATTTTCCAACCCAGTGAAGTACTGGAGGAGCTACATCATTTCCATAATAGTTCCTACCACAGGATTCAACAGAAATATTCACAGAGTGCCTCTGACTGTATATTTAAACAACAATTGCTCCATAAAAATTCAGGAGGAGTGAGTTTTTCACATGCAGGAGTGTGAAAACTCTCAGCCTGGGGTTGAATTCATGTCCTCAAACACTCAAAGTGGATCCTTCTGTATAATAAGAGCTTTTCCAAATCATTTTCTTCCTCCTGGGAAAAGGAGGAATATGTAGAAACCTTCAGCTATCACCACTGCTAAGCACACACTTCAGTTTGCTTTCCAACAGGAAAGGATTTAAGGCTCTGCCTCTTCTCTCACACAAATTAATTATCACCTCTTTTATCTTTAAGCAAACTTAGGGTAGACCTGAGGAGAAAGACAGAAATATTGTACTGCAAAGGCAATATTGACATGATTATTAAAGCTGTAATAGTCAGGTAAGGTGGGATGAAGGTGAAAAATCTCCATTAGCCAGACCCAGAGCTTTATAGCAGCAACCCTTGCCTGTAAAAGGACGGATGAGGAATAAAAGCTCTCACTCAGACTCATAATATGTTATAGTTTAGGGGTTTGGTTTAATTTCCCCTTCCTTCTTCTGAGACTAAGAGTAAAGGGATTAAGTTTATCTGTGCAGGATGCAACTGGTTCAAGTCTTTGTCCCCCTTACACCTCTTACCCAGGTATTTAGTTACAGCCACTTAAATATTCCCATCATCATTATCTTTGTGGTAATAACAATAAGCACAAACATTTCTTATCACACACATTGATTTTATGTGTGTGCATAATCACACTAAATCAAAAATGTCTCACTTCTCCAAAATTTAGCCCAATCCTGAAATTTTGATATGAAAGAGAAAACATTGAGTTTTGTGGCAGGCGTTTTTAGCCCACCCCAAAAATTCAGTAGTTACATACTGCTGGAAGAGTAGGTGCAGCATGGGAGGCAGCAGAAATTAAGTTCAGGTGTTATTAATTTTGTTACAGACCTTTTACCCTTAAAGACTGAGGGTCAGGGTTATAAAGCAGGGAAAGAGAGGTGTTTGATTTGTTTGGGTTGTTGAGGACAGGACAGGACAGGACAGGACATGACATGACAAGACAAGACAAGACAGGACAAGACAGGACAAGACAATCCTCAGCTCTGCTTTGTTGGGAATTAAAATGCAGAAGAGAGTGGGGAAAAGCAGTTTCAGACTTAGTCCTTCTGTATTTGGGGGAGGGAGCATTAGAAGAGTGTAGCTCTGTAAAAAATAATATAATTTACTCACTTCTTCTTGCAAGGGCTCTGGTATACACAGAAGTTTTAAAATTCCCCAGTTTTCTGGCTGTGGCTGCCTTCACTGAGCCAAACTGCTTTGTAGCTGGAGTGAGAGCTCATGTGAGGATGGCTTTGGCTCCCAGCTCCCTTTTTGCTGTTTAATTTCAGAACCTGAAAAAGAAAATATTTTCCTCTGCTCATCTCTGTTGGGACAATGGAATGAGCTAAGGCTGAGGAAATTTGGGGGTGGGGAGTTGTAGCTAACCTGTGATACTTTCCTTTCTTAGCGAGATGAGGGGGTTTGGGTAATTGGTGTGAGAGTTGGGACCTACCTTCAGCACCCACGTCCCTCTGAACATCCTGTACAGCTCCAAGGGTTCCTGGTTTGGATTTCAGCAATTTTCCCAGCCCTCAGGATGATCCCAACCCTTCCATCACTTGGTCTGTAACAGGGTGAAGGTTTGATAGAGCAAGAACAGGCTCAGGCTGTGCCAGGGCAGGCTCAGCTTGGACACCAGGAGGAATTTCCACATGGAAAGGGTGCTCAGGACTTGGAAAGAGCTGCTCAGGGAGGTTTGGAGTGCCCATCCCTGGAGGTGGCACTCAGTGTTCTGGGCTGGGGACAGGGTGGGGGTCACAGCTTGGGCTTGGTGACCTCGAATCTCTTTTCCAAACTCAATGAATCTGAAATTCTAAGTACCTGAATTCATTAAGAAGTGGGCTGAAAAATTGTGTTTCCTGCAGAGCACTGAGCATCCCTGTGGTGAACTGTGCTGTGTAGTAAATAGTAAATGCAGCTCTGCTGCTGCTTTTCCCACCCTGGAAGCATTCCTAGGACAGTTTTCTCTGCCTCGCTGCTTATTTTCATAAAATGTTGAGGATCCTGGTATCTCAGAAGCTCCTACTCTCTCAAGGCTGGTTGATGAGCTCAAAATTAACATTAAATGTGTGTTTCAAGCACAGTTGCAACTGCTCTGCTGTGTGGGAGAAGTGACATCCAAGTCACAAGTTTATCCTGAGCAATGACCTAACAGGGAGTGTTTGTGAGAGACAAACACAGCCTTATTGATGACATTTGCTATTTCAATCATATAATTATGGATATGACTCAGGAACTGAGATGCCCTTGTGTCCTGATTTTCTGTAAGTACTGAAGGCTTGTGAAGGAAGTTTGGTTATTACTTAAAAAAAAAGAAAAAAGAAAGAAATATAGCCTGAGTAGAGAAGAAAGGCAGGGGGATCTCTCAGAGGTTTCATTTTGTGTTGTGTTTGCCTCTATTATAAAATTGTTAACATACTCTCTCCCTCCTCTGGAAGAGTAATGGCTATATTAAAGCCACTTTTACAATTTTCATCCTGTGTCTAAATCCTCCCTCATCCTGCTGCCTTCTTCCAGGCCTGAGCTTTTCTCCAGTGTTCATTACCCCTCTCCAACAAATAAAACACCCCACACCTGCGAGTGGAATTTCATCTGGGCAGGAAAAATGGAAACTTGGTCCTGGTGGAGAAGGGTTTGTGCAGCTCCTGCCACTCTGAGGGGCATTGCTGCAGCAAGGAGTGAGCTGAGGATGTTAAATTGAACACTCTGCACTGGCACAGAGCTTGGAAAATAATGCCAGGGGGCTCAGGTTACTGCATCAGCATTTAAAATGTAGGCCAGTGGATCTTAACAAGGTGGATGTTCCCTATCCCTCCTCTGAAATAGCCGGGAAAAGGTGAGCAGGTTTTTGTGGCTGCAGAGTGCGAGTTAATGTCCTCAATTCTTGAGTTCTCCTGCTAATTACAGCTCCCTTCATCCCTGTATTGTAAAGTTTCACCCAAACACTTAAAGCAGAGTGGGAAAAACCATCACAAGATCAGCACAGACCAAACCTGCAGGAGCAGCAGACTCAGCACCTGCACTCTGTGAATTAATAAGTTCTTGGGCTTTATTACAGGCTGGCTCTGTTTGGGTTAGTGCTTGGCAGAGCTGTGTTCAATTTGTACTCAGGAGTGTGTGAACCAGTTCTCTGGATCCTTTCAAACAGTTTCTGCTCGTTCAGGACTGTCTGCACTTGTCCAAAAGCTAAGGCTCCAAGAAACTTTGGCAACCTGTGATGTGAACAGAGCACGAGAAAATGCTCTCCAAAACCTGAAGTTTGTACAGAAATAAGGTGGCAATTTCTGCAAAATGAAACTTTGCACATCTGGGCATCTTTGGGTCGACTTTCATTTAGATGAAGAGGATGCTGTGCTATTATTATTATTAATAATAATATTATTATTATTTAAAAGCCTGTGCCTTTCACAGCTGGACCTAAAATTCAGTGCAAACTTCTGATGTTGACTTGTGCAGCCATGGCAGGGGAGCTGTTTAGAAGCAATCAGTGGGGTACCAAAAAATTCCTTTGGCTGGTGCTGTTTAGTTACAAGCAACAGGAACAACACCAGACAGCTAAAACAGCCCTCTGTGCTCACAGCAGGCTGGAATAAACTCTCTATTTCCTTAGATGAAAATAAAAAAAAACCCCAAAAAACTAAAATCACTGCCACCCCTCTTTCCCTGAAGTTTCATACCCTCTTAACACATGGTGTTACCCTAATTTTTTTTCCTGTTCTTAATAAGTCAGGAGAAGAGGAATCTTTATTTGGAATAGCACTAAGCAAACATCCCACTCTTAAAAACTCAACCTGTGGAGGAGCTGGAATTTTTTAAAACCCTAATTAAAACATAAGCTTATATATTTCCTACTGCTTTATAAATAATCATTTTTATATTGCTCAGGAAAATAGGTTTTGTTATCCATTCTCTCTCATCTGTGCATTTAACAGGAAAGACAAGAAGCGCCTGTTCGCCACCCTGTGACTTACGTGCAGCTCTCTGACATCCCAGCAGCTCTTCCCTCTTCTGTGCTTCAGGAAGATCAGCACAGCTTGTGGAGATGACCCCTGGTGGGTTACAGGAGCTGGGGAGTGGCACCATCACCCCCTTGGCTAGGCAGGAGATGCTCCATGTTCTCTGTGGAAAATCCGTGGCAGGCGGGGAAATGCTCACCCCATCCTAGGGCTGTGCTGCTGTGTGGAAAGTGAAGAGCTGATCCTGTCTCTGCATCAGCTGCTTCCCTACAGAGATCTGACACGGATCACCAGGAGGTGACACGGATCACCAGGAGGTGACATGGATCCCTCAGAGCTGACATGAATCCCTCAGAGGTGACACGGATCCCTTGGAGGTGACATGGATCCCTCAGAGGTGACACGGAGCCCTCAGAGGTGCCATGGTTCCCTTGGAGGTGACACGGATCCCTCGGAGGTGACGTGGGTCACCAGGGGGTACCATGGATCCTTCGGAGGTGCTATAGATCCCTCGGAGGTGCCATGGATCATCAGGAGGTGACACAGATCCCTTGGAGGTGCCATGGATCACCAGGAAGTGACATGGATCTCTCAGAGGTGCCATGGGTCCACTGAAGATGACACAGTTCCCTTGGAGGTGACACAGATCCCTTGGAGGTGACGTGGATCACCTGGAGGTGCCATGGATCCCTTGGAGGTGACACAGGTTCCTTGGAGGTGATGTGGATCACCCGGAGGTGCCATGGATCCCTTGGAGGTGACACAGGTCCCTTGGAGGTGATGTGGATCACCCAGAGGTGCCATGGATCCCTTGGAGGTGACACAGGTCCCTTGGGGATGACACAGATCCCTTGGAGGTGCCATGGATCACCAGGAGATGCCAGGGAGGACGAGCCCGGCAGCTCGCAGAGATCAGGGTTCAAGGAGACCTCGAGAGCAGAAATTCCAAACTCATCTTCCCACCATGAAATGCTCCAGGCAGATTTGCTGAGGAGGAGCCTCGTGTCAGTAGCCAGCTGGGAGGACATGACCCAAGCTGTCTAAATTTGTCACGGCAGGGGAGGTGGCAGAAAGCAGAGCGTGCCTGCTCCGGGCGGGATACAATGCTGGAAAAAGGAGCATCGGGTTCAGCTGATTGTTTACAGTCTCCTAGAGACCAGGGGCTGGGAGTTCTGGAGGGATGGGCATTGAAATGGAGACAACACTGCAGCTGGGCAGGACTGGCTGAGATGGGCTCACTTCAGTCTAATATCCATGATTAATTCCCTTTTTCCCTACAGCAGTGTGGGTTATGGCAGGGAATTCAGCTGCAGAATCAGACCAGGATGAGTAATTGATTTTCCTATGCCTCAAACCCAACACCAGAGCCCCTGGTTTTTTGTAACATGAACTTGGAGGGATGTAGCTAAACTAAGGAAGAAAGTCATACTGAAAGAACGTACATGAAAATATTTTGCCTTCACTTTTTCTTGTTCCTTTCTCCTGCTAGGTTCCCCTACAAGGAGTCACTTCCTTTTTCAGGAAGGTGTGTTGAGTTCTCTTATCCTGCTCAAACCCTAAAGGGAATTTGTCAATTGCACCTGGAAAATAGCTGGAAGCCGTGGCCAAAATAGGGATGGAACAAGGAAGAGGCTCAACTTTCTCTGTGTTAATCACAGAATGATTTGTGTCAGAAGGGACCTTAAAGATCATCTTATCCCAATCCCCTGACATGAACAGAACTTTCCACTAACCTGGGGTGCTCCAGGGCTCACCCAACCTGGCCTTGGACACTTCCAGGGATCCAAGGGCAGCCACATTTCAGGCCCTGCCCGATGGCTGAAAATCGGTGAGCTGCAAAAGGCTTCTGTGAACTTTTTTGGGGGGGATTTTTGCCAGCACAGGAGACAAGGCAGTGCTTTCCCCAGACCCCACTAGATGTCAGTGTGCTCTGCGGCTCCGGGAGATGCTCCGAGCTGAGCTCAGACCTCTCCAGTTTCCAAGGGAATTTGTGCTGTTGTTGTATCCGTGCCTTTGGGAATCACAGACGTACCAAGGTGGGAAGAGCCCTTCAGGATCATCCAGTGCCATCACCCCAAACCCTGTCCCCAAAGGCCACATCCAGACTCCTCCTGAGCACTCTCACAGACAGTGACTCCAAACCTCCCTGGGCAGCTCAGCCCAAGGCCTGACCACTCTGCCAGGGAAATTTCCTGTGCCAATCTCCAACCTGAGCCTTTCCTGGTGAAATCTGAGGCAATTTCCTCTCCTCTTTTCCCTGCCCCTCCTGTCAGGAGTCGTGCAGAGCAGTGAGGTCCCTCCTGAGCCTCCTTTTCTCCAGGCTGAGCCCCTTCCCGGCTGCCTCAACCTCTCCTCATCAGATTGATGTTCCAGCCCCTTCCCTTCTCTGTTCCCTTCCCTGGACACGCTCCAGCCCCTCCATCTCCTTCTTGAAATGAAGAGTCCAAAACTGGGCACAGGACTTGAGTGTGGCCTCACCAGAGCCGAGTACAGCAGGAATGGGCACTCGGATAGGTGAGTACACATTTGGGCAAGCCTTGGGGTGGTTGAGTCTTGTAGATGGACAACCCTTCCCAAAAGAATGGGCTTGAAACTCTAAACTGCCTTGGAAACGTTGCAGACACCAATATCTGAACTGGAAACCTCAATATCTGAACTGGAATCATATTTGTTCACCACTAGGCCGCATCACCCAGAAGCATTTATTAAATTACTCTCCCAATACTCTTCTGGAATAAGAGGCTGTAAATTTTCCTTCTGTTTTGTTGATGCCTTGTGAAGGCTGGAAGCAGCACAGAATGTGAAAAGTAGAAAAGCTTAAACCTGAGGTATCATTGTGAAGGCTGCCACTGGAAGGATCCTTTGGGAAGTGCCAAGCCTTCCAAGAGCAATCTTTGCATCAGCCACTAAGCTCCCCATCCCTGCCTCCCTGCAAAGGTCAGGGATGTTTCTGCCTGATGCCTTTGGTGCAAATCATTCCAAAGTGAAGAACTGGCCCGGCATTGGATCCAGATGTGGCTTCAGAGTCCCTGACCCTCCCTGTCCGTGCTGGACGTGTTGGAGCTTTCCTCATCCCATGTTCTGGGCCTGCCTCAATCGCAGACGTTTCACTCTTGATTTATTTTTTAAAAATAAAAATATTCCCACTGCCACTATATCATCAACTCCTGGCAGATCTATAAAAATCTAGTTGTTGTGCTGTTTCAAGGGACTGTCTCTCAAATAATATTCCTGAGGTTTGGTATTTAACAAAAAAATCTGGGTCAAAGCACTGCTGGTGATGAGGCAAGAGAGGATCCCTCCTTCAGATGTTTGATGTACACCTGAACTGGAAGCTTGACAGAGCCTTCCCAAAGCCTGAACAAGTATTTGGGTGAGGTATTTGAGCATTTTTCTCTTTTATTTATTCCATGATGGATTTACAGGGCCAGGCTGAGATGCTCTCTAAGGGAAGAGCTGTGCTGTTCAATGTAAAGCAGATTAGGGGATGTGAATTCAAACTGAAATGCAGCAACAGGGAAATATCCACCCTATTGATCTCATCACCACATAAAATATTAGGGGAAATTCCTGAGCTGACCAGGCTTTCTGGACTGTGCAAGGTCTCCCCAAGGTGATGATGCACTGGATCCCTAAATAGCATCCCTAAATTAAAATTTAGAAAATCTTTCTATTTCAGCAAACAGCAGAGGTGTGTGATCAGCTACTTGTAGAATCACTCAATGGTCTGTGCTCTGAAATGTATAGGATATTTAGAAATTATTAATTATTTAATACATCTCAATAAAAGCAAAAATACATCTCAATAAAATTCGTCCCACGAGGCATAGAAACATTCTTCTACCCAGCAGAAGTCTGACATGGTAATTTTTTTGAACTCTGAAGCCCTTTCACAGAATACCAGAGTCACTGAGGCTGGAAAAGCCATCCCAGTCCAGTTTGTGACCAATCCCCACCTTGTCCCCAGCCCAGAGCACCGAGTGCCACATCCAGCCATCCTTGGACACCTCCAGGGGGAATTTGGGCACCTCCAGGGGGAATTTTCCTCAGCAATGTGCCCTCATGGTGCTCACAATTCCTAAACCACAGTATTTCTCATTCCTGGTGTTGCTGTGACATCATTTTCCTTTTGGGGCTGGATTTTCATGAAGAGAATCCTCAAAACTCCACAGGCTAAGAACCCACAGCAGACGCTGAAATAATTCTGAGTAATTAGAATAATAAATCATCATTGTTGGTAAGGTCAGGAGTGAAGAAAGTCAAGGAGAAGAAGGCATTTTGTGCTGTGTGAAAGGACCAAAGTGTTTTTGACCCAAATTGTCTGCTTAGACTCTGCTGAGTGGTCAGAGCTCAGCTAACTTCTCATTAATTGCCTTTGGGCTGCTGCAAAAATGGAATGTTCTGCTCCTGAGAACAAATTCCAAGGACGGAGGTTAAAATGGAGACAGGAGGGATTTCACAGCCCTGGGCAGTCAGGGATGGGACTTCTCAGGGAAACTGCTGGAGGGCAGAGGTTCCTCTGGAGGCTGAGACAGAAATATCTGGATTTTGGATGAAGAAACACAAATCTCTGGATTCTGGACCAAGAAAGTTTCTCAGAAAATCTGTCCTGCACTGTTGAGTGCAGAACTTGCTGAAGGAAGCTTCTCCTGGAGGAGCTCAGACATTGCAGGAGAGCAGGACTCTCCCATGGGACACTGAACTTGGAATTTTAATGAAAGCTCAGGAAAGTGGGAATCAGCTGAAACCCAGTGGTTTGCAGAGGGCCACGTCCTGTTCCAGCCAACCATCACTCCAATAGTCCACAATGGTTTGAAAAATGCTTCTTTTTGTGAATCCCAGGTGAAGAACCCTGAATTCTCACACCTTAGTAGACAAAACCAGAAGAGGGAGGAGTGTGTGTGAGTGTGTTTTGTTTGGAAATTTTTAATTTTGGATTTTAAAAATCCAGTTATAAAGTAGGGATGGGGTTTGTAGCACATAGGTTTGAATTTCAGGCAATGAGGAGTGGAAATATCTGCCTATACTCTGAGCTGTCTCTTTTGCTTCAGAACAGCCAAAAGAGCCCTCACAGATGTCTCATGATTGACTCCTTCCAAATCTTTTTAGGTTTTCCTTCAAGAATTTCTCAGATACATGTTTTTAATTTTAAAATTAAAAATGTTGTGTTCTTTTAAGTTTTAACTAGGTTTCCCCAAGATATTTATTTATTGGTAACGAAGGTGGGGAAATGTTTTATTTTCCTGTGGCGTCAGACTGTGGGCTCTATTTAACCCCATAGCTTGGTTGGAAAAGACCTCCGAGATCATCAAATCCTACATTTGACCTTTTATTTTAAAGAAAAATTGAAATTCTTTCCCTAACGGGAGCAGAGCACCAGTCTGGCTTGGATGGGAATATCTGACTGCTGCCTTTGCTATAGAGAATCAATTCCTTAAAAATGGCTTTTTAAAGAGTGTGGAAGAACCTCATTTGCAGCTGAATACTCCAGGTTCCCTGGAACCCCTCCAGACTCTGGAAGTGCTGTGAGGTCTCCACACAACCTTCTTTTCTCCAGGCAGCTCCAAATTTCTCATCCTGTCTCCACAGGGAATTTCTCTCCATTCTCCTTATCAACTTCATGGCCCTGTGGGGGTCACCTGTTCTGTGTCCCCTCCCAATCTCCCACTCACCCCCAGTTTCTGCCAGAGTGGCAGAATGAAAACCAGAAAAGGTCTTGGCTCTGTGTAAGCCCTCTTCAGCAATAACAAACAAAAAAACCCTCTGTATTATTCCTCCTGTATCCAGCACAAACCCAAAGCACAGCTCCGTCCCATCTGCTGGGAAAAAAAAATGAAATTTACCCAGCCAAAACCAGCAGAGATGGCAATAATGACAATTATGAGTTTTGGGATGCAGCACAGAAATTAAATCCAAAAAAATTAATCCAAAAATGGTTCATATTTAGCCATTGGTAACTAAGACACATATTTCCCCCCAGAACTGGCAGACTGACTATTAGCAAAATGATTTTTGTATCAATACAATTTGCCTCAGGGTATGAAAACCATGAAGAAATTTGTAGGTGACGATCTTATATATTATTTTAAATAATTGAATCTCCTTGCAGGTTATGTGAAAAGTAAACTCTAGACTTTGTGCTTTATTTTCTGTGTGGTGCCCAGGCAATAAAGGTTGTTTTATCACCAGTCCCAGAAGTCACTGTGCCTGTTGAGGTTGGCAAAGCCTCTTAAACACAATCAGTCAGGCTTTATCACCCAGAAATGTGAGACAAGAAAGTTGGTTCTGGTCTCAGTTTCAGCAGATACCAATCTGGTTACTGGCTGGGATCAGGACTGTGCAGGAGTCTCCTCAGTAAAATTATTTCTGAGGTAAAAATTCAGGTCTTGTTTGGGTTATTTTTAAGGGTTATTGACTGATTTGGGAGCGGAGTCCCAGCTTTATCACCTTCCACAAAGGGATACAGGCCCATGTGGAGGTAATTCTGAAATCATTGGCTCTTCCAGGGATCCCTGGAATCAGATTCCTGGAATCACACAATGGCTTGGGTTGGAAGAGATTAAAGTTATTTATTCCAGAGGACCAGGTTGCTCCAAGCACCATCCAAGTTGTCCATTTTCTGTGGATCTTGCTCAGAAATTTCCCAGTTTGGAGGAGCAGTGTGGATAAAGATTGCTGAGGATGAAGGAAGTGAGGGAGCAAAAGAAGCTGCAGCATCAGCCCAGGGTTTTTCAGCAATCCCTGAGCCAGTGGAGGAGAAGTCACAAAAAGAAAACATCTCGCAGAGGCACAGCCAATAATCCTCACATTACATGCTGAAATGGAGCCTGTTTTGTTGTGATCCTAATCTCAGCCCTCTGCTTCCACATCCAAACACGTCTGGGTGGAAGAGAAATTCCCTCTCCATCCCAAGGAATGCAGCAGGTACGGAGCCTGGGCCTGCTGCTGCTGCTTTAAACTATTATCTTCACTTTTTTGTCCTTTTTTTTTTTCATATTTTAGAGTCTGACTCTCAGCCTCAGCAGCTCTTCAGCCTGTCTGAAGGTTCCTCAGAGGGTCCCTCCTCTGCAAAGACCATGTCAGGAACATTAAATCTGTAATTACAGACAAAATTAGCCTTTGCTGGGCACGAGGCCTATCTCTAAATCAAACTGGCGTGAGGCAGGGCGGTGTTACTGGAACAGGCTCAAAATCAAGTTATGAACCATGACTTGGCTCAAATTCTCTCCCTAGTCCTCAGTCATTAGGTTTGATATATACAGGAATTTTGCAGGGACACACTGGAATTTCCAATTTATTTTTGATCAAAGTCTCCACAGAACGGGGCAGGAAAGTTTTGGCAGTTCAGGGACAAGTTCTGTTATCACCGAGATCTTTTTTAGGTTCATAAATATAACAATTTCAATTAAATGTTCTGATAAATTAGGAAACATGAATTCCAGCCTTCCTGCTAGATCAGACTGACACTTAATTAGGTTGCAGCTACTTCAATGATCTCCTGATCATTGCCACTTAGCACGCTTTGGCTCAGAGCACAGAGCAGGCTCTGAGCACACAAACTGGGCTCTTTTTGGGTTAAATAAAACCACACAATGTTCCAGTGTTGCTCCTAATTCTCCCCAATTATTTCTACACATTCAGCCTACAAGCTCAGACTAAATCCAGCCCCTTGAACATCTATCATCCCCACATCAGATACTCAACACTGGTTTTTCACTCTATAAATCCACTTTTATCAGGCCTTGTGCTCACTGACACAGATTCAGCCTTAAATTTGCAGTTTGTTTGACAAAAATCACTTGGAGAACGTTTCTGAGGGGTCCTCAGACTCCACAGTGAGGCTGTTGGCGGTGGATCCATCCCCCTGTGTGAGCATTTTGGATTTAAAAGCTGCCTTTAAAATCCTTGTGCTGTCAGAATTTGCCAGAGGTTGCAGGAAGCGCATCTAGAGCGTGGGATTTGCAAGTTTTCCCTTTTGACAATGGATAACAAATGAACATCCAATGATTCCTGAGCAGCATGATGGGGCCTGAGGATGTAAACAAAGCTGAAAAGCTTGGATAGAAGCGATAAAATCCAAAAATAGAGGCTGTGTTG
This sequence comes from Pyrgilauda ruficollis, assembly GCF_017590135.1. Taxonomy (NCBI): domain Eukaryota; kingdom Metazoa; phylum Chordata; class Aves; order Passeriformes; family Passeridae; genus Pyrgilauda; species Pyrgilauda ruficollis. The sequence continues at coordinate 144,352 of NW_024530377.1, forward strand.
GGTGAGTGGTCACCTCTGAATATTCAGCAGTGAGGTTTCTAAATCTTGTGGCATTCTTGTGGCATCAGAATTATCAAAGAAAGAGAAAATTCATCAAACCATCCCAATCCTCTTGGATGGATGGGAAAAGACTGTAAGGGACAGGAGCAGGGGCAAAAACAAAGGAAGGAAGCACTTGTGTCTCATGGCAAACTGGTTAAAGTGAAAAGAACTGGGATAAAACAGCCATGGAGTCACAACTTCCTCACCAGGAGTGGTGGAGAAACACTCTGAGAGCAGGGACAGGGCCTGAGGGAACATCTGGAGCAGGGCCTGGAGGGATTTAGGTTGGGTTTTAGGGAAATGTTCTTCCCCCAGAGGGTGCTGGCACTGCCCAGGCTCCCTAGGGAATGGGCACGGCCCCGAGGCTGCCAGAGCTCCAGGAGCTCCTTTGGCCAGCGCTGCCAGGGATGCCCAGGGTGGGATTGTTGGGGGTCTGGGCTTGGATTGATGATCCTGTGGGTCCTTCCCACTCAGGATATTCCATAATTCCATGATTCTTTGATAAATAGAGCCTGAAAGTCTGTTTGCCTTCAGGACATGAGTCTTTGGCTGATCTACATAAAAGCTGCCAAAGCAAATCTTTCTCTTTATGTAGTAATAAAAAGATGCCTTTAATTTGGCGAAAACTTGCTTTCAGCTACTTGTCAGCTACGTAAACTCAGTTCAGATTGAACAAAAAGAGAAAAAAACTCTATGTTTTTCCACAGGTTCTCGTTAAATTAACTCCAACAATTACTTCTGGAATTGTTCCTCCCAGCTGTGATAATGCCACAGACATGGACCACCCTGCCAGCCTGTCAGCTTTAAAATATTACTCCTGGAATCATGAAAAATTGCCACTTTCTCACTATAGCTTCATGATTTATGTGCTGTTCCTCAGAGATTGATCAGTTGGTTTGTTTCCTTACCTGCAATGAATGATGAATATTTTAAAAAACACTTAATGCTGGATCTGGTGCAAATGAGATAATTTTACAGTGACTTGTTTGGTTGTTTCCAGAATAATTGGACATTATTACCTGCCTACCATGCGTGAACTATGGGTCTCTGGAGGGGCTAAATGCCTTCAGTGGATGTTTCCTTAATATTTCCATGGAGTTCATCAGCTCTGTTCCTACAGGAGCTTTTACCAGATGGCTCTCCAGCCCCAGAATGACATTTCACATTTTCCATCTATTATTCACTGATGGAAAATGGAACTATTTGATTTGTAACTTTTGACTGACTCACTTCTGTACCTGCACTAAGGAATCTTGTTCAGAGTGTCCCAGGGAGGTGGAATTGGGAAGGAGTTTGTTGTGACCTGGGGTGGGATCAGCACAATATTGAAAGGCACAACTTCTCCTTTATGATGGAAGAATGAAGTGGGGTTTGTAAGGCTGGTCCTGGGATGGTTTGGCAAATAAAACAGAAATTTTTTTAAAAAATTCATCAAGAATCCATAATAATTTGGAACTGCTTCTGGGAGAGAACTAGGAGCAGAGGTCACCTCACCTTCAGGGCTTTTTGAGCAGTGGAGAGCTGAGGGCAACACATAACCCAAACCTACCATTGTTTCCAGCTGGAAAATGTTTAGGCAGCATTATTTTATTATTTTATTTTATTTTATTTTATTTTATTTTATTTTATTCTATTTTATTCTATTTTACTGTTTTATTTTATTTTATTTTATTCTATTTTATTCTATTGTTTTATTTTATTTTGTTTTGTTTTACTAGAGGGTTTTGTTATGCTTTTTTCACATAAATAGACCTTTGAGACATTCAGTGTCCTTGTGTCCAATAAACCACCAACATTCCATTTGTCACCAAAGATCTTCAGCATGGATCAGGTAGCAGGAAATGGCCACTTTTGAGAAGATATTCAGAAAAGTGCTGTTCCCAAACACAATCCTGCCTGTGCTGTCAGGGTTTGCAAATCAGGAGCTGGATCTGAAGACAAACAAGGCAGATTTTGTTCCTGCTACCTTGGTATTCTCCTTTGAAGCTACACTTCTTTAAATTCTTCCTTGTAGGAAGGAGCTGGAGCTGCTGCAGAGAGCCCAGAGGAGGCTCCAGGATGAGCAGAGGGATGGAGCAGCTCTGCTGGCAGGAAAGGCTGGCACAGCTGGGATTGTTCAGCTGCACAGGAGAAGCTTTGGGCTGAGCTCAGGGTGGCCTTGCAGGGCCTGAAGGAGCCCCAGGAAACCTGGAGAGAGACAATTTCCAGGGGATGCAGGGACAGCACACAGGGAATGGCTCCCAGTGCCAGAGGGCAGGGCTGGATGGGATCTTGGGAATGAGGAATTGTTCCCTGGCAGGGTGGGCAGGGGCTGGGATGGAATTGCCAGAGCAGCTGTGGCTGCCCCTGGATCCCTGGCAGTGCCCAAGGCCAGGTTGGACACTGGGGCTGGAGCAGCCTGGCACAGTGGAAGGTGTCCCTCCCCATGGTTGGAGTTGGATGATTTTTAATCTCTTCCATCCCAAACTCCTCTGTCCTGCCCAGGTATTTTTCCCTGCTCACTCCAGACGTTCTGCTCAGGAGATCCCTCAGCCCTCACTCACTTGGCAGTGCTTTTGCCAATAATCCCCAAAGTGTTTGAAGAGGTGAACAAGGAAATCACCCACAGCTCCAGCCACGCCTAAAGTGTGAAAAACTTCCATAATTTGAAGTGGAACATGCATTGGGATGGCAAAGGGGCTTCCCAGAGTTTCTTCAATCCCTTGGGGTGTCTGAAAAGTCTCCACTTTTTGGTAACCTGATCCTACAAAAACTTTTTGCCCCAACATCTCATCCTGGCTCAAGTCCTCTTTTGAAGTGGGGGTTACTCCTCTCCAGAGATCTCTGGCCTCTAAAAATATTCTTGACTGGAATCTTTGGGATATTTCTGAACACAAGATAAATGTTTATGCTGGGAAATCATTCTTTTATGGTGGCAAGGAGTTGGGTGTGGGGAGACTGCAGCTTGTTCCTTGAATTGTGCTGTTTATTGGTTTTGTCTGTGTTATCTCCATCCCTGTCTTCTCCTCCCAGGCAATTTTGGGCCATGAGTACCTGTTATTGTGTCTGCTTTCCCAAATAACCTCGCTGGAGCCTGGAAGTGTTGCTGAAGCCTGTTATGAAAATTTGACATGGTGGAAATCAAAGTAAGGAGCAGATCATATTCAGAGTTGCACCATATTATTTTGATGTCAGAAAATCAAATGGAAAGGCCTTTTTTCCACTTTTCTGAAAAAAATAAAAAAAAAAGAAAGAAGAAAACCTCATTTTTATTCATAAAAGAGGCTGCTTCTTTAGCTGGAAAGAATTTTCCCCCCTCTCACTAGGAATATAAATAATGCAACTAGAAGAGAACAGAGAAGCCACATTAATCATGCATGTATGGATATATTTTATTTCAAAATTATTTTCTTAAATCTAAAAAACATCCATGACTGTCTTATTCGAGTACAGTAGTTTTTATAATATACTGGACATATATAAGTATTTATTTCTTCCCTCAGAGACCTGGGTTTTAAAACATTTTTCTTTTTAATATCCAGAATTCATGTAAGGTTTAGGATTGACTTAGGCTGAGGCCATAATTCTTCAAGGGCTTGTGCATATGCCTGACTGGAGGAATGTAAGTCCCTCTCAGTTCAATAGAACAACTTTGTCTAAGTTAAATGCTTAAGGAAGATCAAAGCCTGAGCCTAACTTCCCAAATACAAGTCAGGAACATTCGTTATAATGATCTAAGCCATGCAGAAAAATAAAAATAACCTTTGGAAAAGCCACTGCAGTTTCAAACATGACAGGATAAACCAGAGGTGAGAGGTGGAGCCCAGATCCGTGCTGCTCCCAGGAGTTATCCCCACAAGAAAATCAGCTTTTGCAGGAGAAGTGGGAGGCAAAGCAGGGCAAGGGAAACCAGGGACTGGAAAAGAGCTGAGCTCTCTTTGAAGAGACTTTTAAACTACAAAAAGAGATAGAAAACTACACTGAAAACACTCCTGGCTGTGACTTTCTGTGGAAACCCTGGTGGAAAAACCTTCAGCACGTAGCCCATTGCAACACTGAGATGTAAATATTGGTAAATATTCATTTTGACTTGGAAAAAATTGCAAGGGAGACCCAGAGTGGCTGGACCTGAACTCTGTGGTGAGCTGGGAGGAGGTTTCCAGTTTCCAGCAGGGAATTCAGCAGACAGTTGCTGCTCCTGAGGCATCTTTTCCCCTTTTTTGTGTGGGTCGGGCTTTTTTTCCATCTGTGAGGTTATCAGGGAGTTCATGTGGCTGCTAAAGAAGTTGAGGGCAGATTGAAGGGAGGGGCGTGCTGGAAACTTTGAAAAAAAATTAATTTCCTGTCGAAATATGTTTTGTGCCTCGGTGAAATAGCAGGACCTGAACGTGCCTCTGGTTTTAATAAAAATGTTTAGGGCTTGGTTTTTGTTTTTTGTCAGTGGGAGAAAATTCAGCCATCTCCACTACAAAGCCTCTTCTCCATGTGAGGGAGCAGATGGGAAGTTTGGATGCCCAGATGGTGAGCAGGAATTCTGCAGGGGTGGATGGACATTTTCCCTCCTTTCCCATGGAGATCTGAGCCCGTTCAGTTCCCCAAAGAGGGAAGGGAAGGCTCCAGGAGCAGCTCTCGTGTCAGAAATGATGGAAGGAAGGATGGATGAGGCTGAGGGAGACAGGGAAGAAGAGGGAACATCTGAAAATCCTGCAGCAATCATGATGAGTGCCAAGGAGACCACAGATGCTCTCTGGGATGCCAGAGGAGCCCTGGAGTTGTGGTGCTCACCCCAAAAGTTGTTCTCATCTTCGTCCCCTCTCTGCAGCCTGGGTCACTGACTGCCTCCACATCAATTTCCATCTGCAGGGAGGGAGATCTTTGTTATAACAAATCCTCCAAGCACGCCAGGAAATATTTTCTCTCCAGTCTTTAAAACACACACAAAGCCTTGGTATAGAATAGGATGATGCAAACATTTCCCGTTTTCTTGCAGGGAACTCTCTGGGATGGGCTTTTCATCAGGTCTTACTCCATGGCCACTAACCCTAAATTGCATTTATTTACTACCAAAACCAATTTTTTTTTCTTCAGTATTTGCACTGCAGCATGGCTGGTAAAAGGTTTTTAAAGCAGTGGCTTTTCAATAGGAGGCCTGATTTTTTTAGTTTTTCAACAGAAACAAACTGAATAAGACTTGAGGAAAAAATTCACTTTATAGGCTTTACTGGCTCCTGAATGCCTATTAGCAATTTGCAATTACTTAGCACACTTGTCCTAATTTGCTCAAAAGATGTTTTAGTGTTTTTTGCAGTTATGAAGGGTTTTTTTAAGAGTTTGATGTAGACTTTCAGTACTTCATACTCCAAATTTGAAATGTAGAACAGTTGAGTTTTAACAGCAATATTAATGCATATTCTCTGTTACATCATTAAACAAGTGCAGCTTTTTCAACCTCCAGTGGGGAATGAAGAACTTAAAGCCTCTCAAAGTTTTCCCCAAGTGAAGAATTCTTCTATTTCCTTAAGAATAATCAGCAAAACAATCCCCTTGAGACAGGTGCTGATCTAGATTTAAAGATTAAAAGCACAAACCATTGTGTCCTACACCTTTCAGAGATTTGGTTACAGAGGTCACTAAGATTTGTTGTCTCAAAATATGGAGTTTCAGGGGGAAAGAGTGTGATAGAAATATCATGGCTATACAAGTTATGGAATATCATCTACAGGGTGGAAGCTGGAATGTGCAAAGCAGATTTTCAGCTCTTTTGAACTGTGGTGGTGCCAGCGAAATAAATCAAGTTTGGACAGTCAGCATGAGCTGAGTTCCTCTTTTGAGGTATAAAATTTGGACATGCCAACGAGCAGCAGTGAGGAAGATGATGGAATCTGTTTGCAGCAACATGTGGCAATATACATTCAGGCTCAGAAATAGATGGTTGGAATTTTTAAATTGTGGAAGCAGCCTGAAAATCCACAGCCAGCAGGGAAGGGATGGGGATTGTGCCCCTCAGGTGAGAGCCCCCCTGAGAGCTGCCCCAGCCCTGTCCCAGCACAGGGAGGAGCTGGAGCTGCTGCAGAGAGCCCAGAGGAGGCTCCAGGATGAGCAGAGGGATGGAGCAGCTCTGCTGGCAGGAAAGGCTGGCACAGCTGGGATTGTTCAGCTGCACAGGAGAAGCTTTGGGCTGAGCTCAGGGTGGCCTTGCAGGGCCTGAAGGAGCCCCAGGAAACCTGGAGAGAGACAATTTCCAGGAGATGCAGGGATAGCACACAGGGAATGACTCCCACTGCCAGAGGGCAGGGCTGGATGGGATCTTGGGAATTAGGAATTGTTCCCTGGCAGGGTGGGCAGGGGCTGGGATGGAATTGCCAGAGCAGCTGTGGCTGCCCCTGGATCCCTGGCAGTGCCCAAGGCCAGGTTGGACACTGGGGCTGGAGCAGCCTGGCACAGTGGAAGGTGTCCCTGCCATGGCAGGGGTGGCACTGGATGGGATTTAAGGTCCCTTCCCAATCCAAACCATTCCGTGATTTTGTGATGAACCCAATCAGGTTTCTCCCATGGATCTGTAGCTCCTCATAGAGACAATCTTTGCCTCAAGGAGTCAAAATCTACAACAGAAGATAGGAAAGGCACAGACACTGTGATTTCCCCTTTTTTTTTCAGTAGATCAGCCTCAACTCTTCAACCATCCCTTCAAACTGTTTGGACATCCTTGGGTCACACAATGGGCTGAGGCTGGGCACTGCCCATGGGGAGAAAAATGAAAAAATGTTTAGATAGTTGTATTTTATGTCCCTCATGTCATTAAAATGACATTATCTAGGGCCATGAGGCAACAGAGAGTCAAAATAATTTACCTGAAGAACGGTTTTGTTTTACTTTATTTCTGATAATAATAATATTGCTGATATTAATTTACATTTAATAAAATAGGTGTTAAAATATATAATATATATAATAATATATATTATAGAATATATAGTGTATAATACAAGATTTGCTAATGGTAAAAAATAGGATAAATGGTAAAGTTACTGCATTCATCAGTCAACCACCCCAAAACATTTGCAACCCATTACAGATTTCAAAACTTGGCTGGGAGTCCTGAGGTTCCTTGTAAGCAACTTTCTGCACTTGTGCCAAATGCAGGAAAAGTAGAAGGTACTGATGAAACATGTGCTGAGAAAAATACCTGACTGCTGCTGCAGTAGTAATAATAGTAATAATTAGAATTATAATTATAATAGGCCAGAAGTACAGGAACAGGTTTGGCCTGGTAGTAAGAGGACTGTAAAGTTACAAAAATTAACCGTAATAAAAATGTCTCGTGCATGGATCATTTCCTATTTTATTGTCTACGAGCTGCTGTTAAACCATGCTCAGGATGGGGCTCTTCCTGCTCTTGCTGCAATATTTATCATGAGAATGAGGTGCCAGAACCTGAGGATTTGTCCTGGGAGAGGGAATTGTCACTCGGGGTTTGTTCTAAGAGCTTCCACTAATGGTGGTCTTCAAGTTCATAATATTTTCCTTCCTCCTCTTTCCTTTCTCTGACTCATGTCTGGTATGTCCTGGATTTATAAAAAACCTTCTTACCCCACACATTGGATACCACTCACCCCTTTCCCACTCTCTCACACCTTCCTTCCCCTCATTTTTCCTCTTCAAGGATGTCAGGCTCCCACGCAGACTTCGGGCCATGAAGTCTTTGTTCTTTCATCCAGCCTTGCCACCAGGGATGGTGCAGAAAGCTGAACTCCTTGGGTGTCTCATTTCTTGCTCACTGGCCTCTGGGATGTTGCTGTTTTCTGTCTGTTCTGCTTCAACAAAGGCAATTTTAAAATTTCTGGTGGTTTTTAGGCCGCACCCTTCCTTCCCTGCGCTGTTCCTAAGTGATTTTACTGCCATTTCTAGCCCAAAAGGGTGGGAGTGACCTTGGGACATCCTTCAGGATTGCAGTTGTAAAGAATATTTCAAGCAATATGCACAAGAAATACTCACAAAATCATCTGTGTATTGGAAATATGTGGGACTTGCCTGTGCAGTGGTTCCCGAGCGATTATGACTCAATTTTAATTACCTGTGATACAGATTTTGGAATATAAAATCCTCTACGTCTGATGCATTTTTTAAAACTCAAGGCAAGGCTTTGTCTCTTGCTGCCTTCTTGGAACAGATGTCATTAGATTGGTATTCTGACCAATTCTGTGGTGATTTAGTATCACTTTTTTTGTTGTTTGCTTCCCTCTGCTCAGGTCCTCCTGCTAAATTACAGGGCTCTTCTTGCTGTCTGTGACTTCTGGTTCCAATCAAATTCCCATTCCAGCCCACTGAAGTATTTTCAGTAATATCAGAGTGCCTGGAATTGAGCCCCAGTCGAGAGCAGAGCAGACATTGGTGAGCTGAGATCCGTGTCCAATACTGGCTCCTGGAAATCCTGGAAGAACGACCCAAAAAAAGAACAGGTTGGGAGCTTTGAGCTCCTGAGTGGTTTGTGCTCAGGCAGTCAGACCACCTGTTTGGGTTTGGGTTTTTTTCAATGTGTGTTTTTTGCATTTTGAACAATTTGGGGAGCTGTTTTTACACGAAATTTCACTGATTAGCTCCATACCAGTCTCATCTTCTTTGGAGGAGCTGTAAGGTGGAGATCTGGGGTGTCCTTTTCCACCAGTTTCTTCTCTGGACAGCTCAGATCTGACCCTGGAGAAAAGGAGGCTTGGGAGGACCTTCTCAGTCTCTACAACCACATGAAAGAAGGGTGTAGGAACAGCAACAGGAGGAAACTGCCTCAAGTTGTGCCAGGTTGGACACCAGGAGGAATTTCGTCATGGAAAGGCCTGGAATGTCCATCCCTGCAGGTGTCCCCTGGAGGTGGCACTGAGTGCTCTGGGCTGGGGACAAGGTGGGCATGGGGCACAGCTGGCACTGCCTGGGCTGGGAGGGCTTTTCCAGCCTCAATTATTCTTTAATTTTGGGATTCTCTGATCCCAGTTTTAAAGCTGAGCCACTTTCCTGGCCTTGAACCACTGCAGAGTGAAGAAGTGGCTGGCCCCACAGCCAGACCCAGGAATCTCCAACCCAGGCAGAGCTCTCCTGCACAGAACTTGTGCCACATTTCACATGGGCCTTGTGGACTTGTTGCCTCATTAGCCATGAACAGGCAAAAAATTAACAGGTCCAAGGCCATCATCTACATTAAAATTAAATTTTAGGCAAAAATGGTCTGGAGGGTAGTGAAGAGGAAGCTGCTCCTGAGGAAACCTTTGCTCCTGCTTGGGTTATCCTGATATTTCAAAGACTTTTCCAGATTTCTCCATGACTTCTGCACTGCTCGTTAAAATTGCTTCAAATCAGAAGTTCAAATTATGAGGTCATCACAAGTCACATTTAAAATGAGGAGAATTTACTGGCTGATGTTGCTTTTTGTAGGAAAAAAAAAAAAAAACAACTAAGTGAAAGCACGTCCAGTTTCTAAAATCCACCCAAACTGTGCTTAATTCCTGGGTCATGACAACTCCAAACGGATCACAAGGATTTTATATCCTGTTTCTAGGAGAGTTTGCTTCAGACAATACGTCATCCATGCTGTCACCTATGCTGAAAGTCTTCCTGGGCTTGGTTGTTATGTCTTTAAAGCAGTTCAGCAGCAAAAATGCAGATAAATGCAATTTAATTGAAGGCCTATTGGCTAGAACAAAGGGGCACAGAAACAGATGCTTCCAGCTCCTCATCTGGATTGTGGGGATTTTTTTTTTTCCCTTCCACTGCATCTCATAGGTGCTGGATTTGAGGAAAGGGATGTGGAACACAAGGCTATCATTCTTCCTAACATGATTACAAAAATCTTATTGTATTAGCAGCATTCCAGATTCCCTTACAGTGTGCTTAAGTGAATTAGTGAGTTTTATTCTCGTGTGAGAGCCTACCATTATTTAACTCTGTAATTTACTATGAAATCCTCATTGCTTTGTCCCAGGAGTTTTATGATCGTTTTCCCCTTAATGATCAGAGTCTCCTTTGCACCAAGGAAGTTTGAAGGGACTCTTTTGTTTTTGATTTAATCATGGTCTTAAGAGATTTGAGACTTCAGGGATTAATAAAGGATCTCCCAAATCATAAAGCAAATCACAGCATACCAAATCATTTCTCCTTTGAGACCGGTGCCAAACATTTTCTGTGGTGTTCCAGTGAAACTGGACACTCCCAGCCCAATGGCTAGTAAAGTCAGGCAAAGGGGGAAAAAAAAGGGACCAAATTTTATTTTCAGTGCATAGCTGGAATTTCAGCCTCTCTGCACACAAGTCCTTGCCATTACAATTTATTAGAAGTTTTATGCAGCAGATTTTATTGAATGATTTAGGTAGCCTTGACTTGATCCTTTCCAAATGTGTTCAACAGTATTCGGCTACATGCAAAAAGTGTTTTTACATTCTCACTTTCATGTAACCAAAGCTCCCCAAATCTAGATGGAGTTACCCGCCTGCTGCAGGGATTGTTTTGTTTTCAGAATTAGTTTGGAAAGGCCTGGCCTGTGCAGCATTTTCCAGAAGATTTAGGATTATAAATCAGCTAGAGCCAGAAGGAAGAAGAGGGGCACTGGAAGCACCAAGCTGCCTGAGAGCTGTGAAACTCCTGGGAGTGGGAAGGGTAGGGATAAAAGGAAATTGAGAATATTAAGGATGCAGGAAGTACATTTTCCAGAGCATTTCTTGATTCTGTGGTGGATTGTTGTACAGCCCTGGAGTCTGTCAAATGCAATACCTCATCTCCAAAAAAAACCACCTCATCTCATGGAAAACACCAGGGGAATGAGGGACACAGCCCCAGGAATTGCTCCTCACTGGAGCCCAGGGAATTCCTCTGCTTCTGTGCTAAGTGTGGAACACAAATATTTGGATTTGCCTTCACGCGCAGCCACACCGCAGCAGGATTTATAATCTTTGTTCTGAAGGAAAGGGAGAAGCTTTATCCTCCTAAATCACCTTGTAACAATAATTCCTCTGGGAAAAAAAATGGTTTTTATGATCTACAGAATCCCTTATGGCAGCCTGGACCTCTGCTGACAGTCACCAGGGCCGGATCTAAGGAGATTTTATTTTAAAAAGCTGCTTCAAAATATAGAAGTGGCAATTCTGGTGTTTTCAGGTGTTACAAATTCCTTAACTGAAGGCAACTTCCTCCCAAGTCTGATTTAGGTCTTAATTTTTAACTTCAACCAGGGCACCACTCAAATTCTCAGTATAATACAATGGATTCAATTGTCCAGAGCAGCTGAGGCTGCCCCTGGATCCCTGGAAGTGTCCAAGGACAACTTGGATGGGGCTTGGAGCAGCCTGGGACAGTGGAAGGTGTCCCTGCCCATGGCAGGGGTTGGAATGAGATGATCTTTAAGGTCACTTCCATCCTAAGCCATTCCATTATTTTAATCCCATTCTGCTCCTCTAGCAATTCCAGATGGCCCAAAAAACAACATTAAAGGCCAAAGGATTTAATCCATGGAGCCAATTCTGGCAGGAATGAGCAGTGATCTGAAATATACTTCAGTTTCACTTTTTGGTTGCTCTTATAACATTTGTAATAAATAAATTGGATTTTTTGGGGTGTGTTTTGCTCCTATAAATTCACCAAAGGCAGGGGGGAAAAGGATATTTCAGCTTGAGCAGGGAACTCACACTGCCAAACCAATCTAGAGAATGTCCAGGTCCCACTCTGCCCTGCTGGATGAATAGATAAAAAATGAATGTATAAAAAAGTGAGCAAATCCTCAGTGGGATGAAAATGGCCACTGCCTCCACAGACTTCTATCAGTAGAATTTCAGGTGCAAATATTTCCACCAGCTCTGTCTGTGCTGTTCTCATTCCACTGCTCCTTTATTTCACTGCTGAACTTTCTTATCAGCATCATTCCAATGTGCTTTTAAATTATTTGTGGTTGCTGGTACCTTGAATTTTCATTTATTTCAGTTACCTGACTTCTGGAAATAAAAAATATCAATGTTTTCAGCTAGTTTTGTGCCTTAAGGGATGCAAAGTGAAAGGGGTAAATGTCAGGTTTATCAGAAACACCTCCCTCTTCAGCTGAATTGAAAACCAGGCCAAATGTTTTCAGGGTTTCTTGTCTGGCCCTAAATCTACGCATCATTCACTTTTACAATTTCGTTATGTTTTCAGTAAATTGCATTTTTTTGGTGTGTTTTTGAACTTTTCCAGACCAGGCAGGGAAAGCTGAGGGCTTAACATGGATGTGGCAGGGGGATATTTCTGGAAAAAGCTGCAGCATCATCTTTATTGCTGCAACCTCATATATAGAATATTTTCTTTTAGACTTTGTGCTCCAGGTCAGCTTATTTATCTTCCTTTTCTCTTTTATTTTTGTGGTGGAAGGGATGAAAATGAGGGGCAGAGAGCACTTTAGAGCCTTCATTATTGCCGTTGTGGTAACGAGGTGTTTAAGTGAAGCGAGTTCTTTTCAGAGTTACCATTTTCAGCAGCATAAATCCAAATGATCCTGGGGCTGAGCCTGATCACTCCAAAGAGGGGCTCTCCAATGATCATTTAAAATAAATATGTAATCTTTTAATCATGAGGAAGTTGATTCATGAGAGTAATTGCTCTGGCACTAATCCAAGCTGGATGCTATTAATGCATTAATTGGCATGGCTGGAACTCCCTGATGGACTTTTAGGGCTCCATGGTCCAAGACTGAGGGAAATTCAGGCTCCCTGCCATGAATTTCCCAGTCTGGAATAAGAATTGGGGCTAGCACACAGGGGAGAGGTTGGATTCCTCAGAAGTGGAAGCAGTAGTCTGAAATCTTCTCTTCACCAATGATAAACTGAATTGTAACTGAGCAGAAGCAGAGAGGAACCAATTCTGAGACAACCTGGTGATCCTTCCCATATTCCACTGTCAGATTTGCACACAGCTCACACCTTTTGTTGCAATTTGTGATTTCTTTGGCACGTGGGAACTGTTCCACTCTCTTGAAGAGCAGCTTTGTGGGATGTATTTTTGATTTCTGAAGGATTTCACACCAGACTGTGTCGTTGACGTGTTTGTGTTGGAAAATAAAACATCATCTGTCTGAAAAACAGAGATTGTTCAGAGCAGAGATCTTTCTTCTCTCCTGGAGCATGATTACAAATGCCAGAGGGCTAGGACAGGTGGGATTTTGGGAAGGAATTGTTCCTGGAAGTGTCCCAGGCCAGGTTGGACACTGGGGCTTGGAGAAGCCTGGGACAGTGGAAGGTGTCCCTGTCTGGAACAAGATGACCCCTAAGGTCCCCTCCAACCCAAACCATTCCATGATTCCATGACAATATTCCCATTTATCACACTTACAGGACTCTTGCCATGTTATTAAACACAGATCTTCCACCAGACCAGGCTGATCAAGGTGTGATCCTTGGCTTCCCCTCCTTCAGAGATCTCTCTTCTCTCCTGGAGCATGATTACAAATGCCAGAGGGCTGGGACAGGTGGGATTTTGGGAAGGAATTGTTCCTGGAAGTGTCCCAGGCCAGGTTGGACACTGGGGCTTGGAGCAGCCTGGGACAGTGGAAGGTGTCCCTGTCTGGAACAAGATGACCCCTAAGGTCCCCTCCAACCCAAACCATTCCATGATTCCATGACAATATTCCCATTTATCACACTTACAGGACTCTCGCCATGCCATTAAACACAGATCTTCCACCAGACCAGGCTGATCAGGGTGTGATCCTTGGCTTCCCCTCCTTGCAATCCTCATTTTCAGCTGCACCTCAGCTGAAAGATGCCCTGAATTTCTCTTCTTTGTGTCGTCCAGCTGCAGCCCAAACCCAGCTTTGCTGAGCTTCCTCATCAAGCCCAGCTTGTCAGGATTTCTTTGAAAATCAGGTTTTGTTAATTGCATTAACAAGGTTCCCTCTCAAATCAAATTGCTCTGCTGAGAAAACACAGGGATCCTGTGAGTGCTCTGTGCTTCCCTTCTGAGTTTTATTCAAAAGGTCTGACTGAAAATTCAGATTTCATTCCCAGTTTTCCATGGCTGCTCTTTGCTGTGCCAGCCTGGCAGTGCCCAAGGCCAGGTTGGACACTGGGGCTTGGAGCAGCCTGGGACAGTGGAAGGTGTCCCTGCCATGGCAGGGGTGGCACTGGATGGGCTTTAAGGTTCCAACCCCAACCATTCCATGATTCCATATGGAATAGGAGAGGCTCTCCCATTACCTCAGCCATGCCTGGATCAGCAGCTTGTCTATTATTTCTTAGAAAATGCTTTAGACATCCAGCATACCAAATTTTCTTATAAGACTCTGTCATTTGGCTGATAATCAAATATTTTCTCCCTCTGTTGCTCGCTATTTTCTCTTCACCTGTCAGTATTCGATAAAAAGAACCTTCAAAATAAAAAATACTTTTAAAGTATTCAATAAAAGAGCCTTTAGCACTCACACCTCCTGAAATACAGGATGTTTTTCAAAGTCTGCCATGATCTCTCCAACAATATTTTTATATCCAGTTGCATTTATTTCTTATTGAGATTGGGTCAGTGTATTTAAAGATGCTCTGCTCTGGCACCTCTCATAAAATACAGATGCTCTGGCTTCAGAACCCCATTTTTTTGTGGTTCCACTTCTTCATTTGATCAATTTAATAAAATTTCTTCCAGTGAAATTGCAGTTTCAAGGCCGTGACTATTTCTATTTTAAAGTCACCTTCCCGTGTGGCCTCACATTATCAACAACAGCAAATTTCTCACCCGATGAGGCCAGATATTAAAGGTCACCTGAATCTCAAATGAATGATCTTTAATGCTTGACTTATTCTCACTGCATGTGATTTTTTTTTTTCTTCTATGGATATTCTGGATTAATATTTTGCTATTTGTTTGAGGTTTTTTTCACCTAAATATTTACTTTAGCTTAGCTCTTGGGAATTCACACTTTATACTTACATTTCCTGCTTAGAAGACTGTTCCCAACATTTTTCCCCTGCTTTTTACTCTCCATTCTTGAAGCTCTTTGCATCTACTCTCCTTTTATAAAGCAATTTTTTTAATTTATCCATTTGGCCTGCAGATCTTCCTTATGAAATTTTTCCCCTTTTTCGTAGGAAAGCTTTTCTACAGAAACTGAACCCTCCTCCATCCCAAAGTTCCAGAGGTCTCCAGCTGAAATTCCTTGACTGAATATTCTCATATTGGTCACTTTGAATATTGATCTTTTTGAGCAGCCAAGATCTCCATTCTTTTCCTGAGGGTTTCTCTCCTGTGTTTCAGTTTTCCCTCTTTTTATGGAACAAGGAGCACATGGAATTATTCCCCCATCTCAGGGCACTCACTCATGTGTTTGTCTTCCTAAAAGGTGTGAAAACTCTTTTTTTCCTCCTGAAAATCAGCTACAGGCATCTTGATTTTCTTCCTTGTTTTAACTCTGTTTTTACTCTATATGGTTTTAACTCTAGAAATTACAAGAATTTAATTTTTTCATCTGATTTTCTCTGAGTTCTCATCCCACCTCAACCTGCCCAGGGTTAATTAGTGCAGGGCACTTTTCAACCTTTTGGTATTAGCTTTATATCTAACAGAGTCAAGGTTTTAGGTTAAAACACCGGAGCAAAACCCCCCCCAAAAGATGGAAATATTGGTGAAATGCCAATAAAATGTGATTTACAGCTCCTAGGTATCCCGTGCATGTGCAAGTCAGAAATATGGTTAGCCCAATGTGTGATTTTCAAGGGCACATTAAAAGGGAGAGAAGGGGAGCTTGGAATTGCATTTTTTGGTTGTTGTTGTTTATTAATGGAAATATTTACATGTGCTCACATATACAGGCAATAAATGCTTTTGTGTATATATTGCAATTGATATATATTTAGTCTTGGTGCAAAAACCCCAGACAGGCAGGTTTAGAGCATCACCCCCTTTCCCAACAAAGGGGGAAAATCCCTGATTTCTAAACAAACCCATCACAACAAAGTGGTTTGATTCCACTTACAGAGCAAGCAAAAAACAAGGGGAAAAATTTTTTTAAATCCCAATTTTGGAGCACACAGCCTGAAGCAAATTGATACATTCATCCCCAGGGCAGACTTTTTGGACACTGATTACTGGGCTCCCCTAACAGTGTTTGCAGGACAGCTTATCTGCCAGCTTATCTATTCTCCTCTTAGAAGAGACACTGTTCAAAGAGCCTGAAAACACAGCTGCCTCTTTCCAGGCTTTCCCTCTCCCTGAAAAGCAGGAGAATCCCTGGATGCCCCCTGCAATAGAATCCCAAAATTAATCTTCATGGAAAGTGGGCAGCCTTGTTTGGAGGCAGCAGAAAAGGAAAGCACTTGGAGGGGAAATCTGCTTAAAGACCAAAGGGAAAACTTGGAGGGAATCCCTGTGAAAATGCAGGGCTGGGGGAGCTTCCTGGGAACAAAAGGAATGAGATCTCGGGATAAAAGGTTGGAATGGGAGAGTTTTCACCGTGGAGAAGCAGTGCAATGCCAAAAGTCTGGAAAAAGATGGGATTTTAATGTGTTGTTGGAGCCTCTCTGCCTGGCACTGGCAAAAATTTCTTCACCTTTTCCTTCTGAGCAGGAGCTGTGACATCAAATACATCAAACCCATCAAATCCATCAAATCCATCAAATTTATCAAATCCATCAATTCTATCAAATGTATCAAATCCATCAAACCCATCGAATCTATCAATTCTATCAAATTTATCAAATCAATCTCATCAAACCCATCAATTCCATCAAATCCATCAAAGTTTTCAAACCTATCAAATCTATCAAATGTGTCAAATCCATCGAA
Source organism: Pyrgilauda ruficollis (assembly GCF_017590135.1). Taxonomy (NCBI): domain Eukaryota; kingdom Metazoa; phylum Chordata; class Aves; order Passeriformes; family Passeridae; genus Pyrgilauda; species Pyrgilauda ruficollis. The sequence continues at coordinate 161,149 of NW_024530377.1, forward strand.
CTCATAAATTCCATCAAATTTATCAAATCCATCAACCCCATCAAGTCCATCAAATCTATCAAATGTATCAAATCCATCAATTCCATCAAATCCATCAACCCCATAAAACCCATCAAATCCATCAATTCCATCAAACCCATCAAGTCCACATCTGCTTTGTCCTCTCAAGAAAACAAGTGACAGAAATAAGTGTATCCTGACATCTACAGGCAATATTTCCATAAATCCCAGCTTTTTCATGATTATTTTGGTCAGCTGGGCAAGCACAATGCTGGAAAATGCAGCACAGGGACATCTTTGCCAAGGATTGTCAATCTTGGTGTGATTTCAGTTCGCACTGTGGGCAGGAGAGAGGGTTTGATGTTGTTTGAGATATTCAGGATGTTTTCCAGAGGGAAGCACAGCCCTCATCCCTCTCACCTTGGTTGCTGCCACCCTGGAATCCCAGATAAGGAACTGGAATGGGATGGCCAAGGTGGGAGGACAAGAAAAATCAAAGCAACAAAACAGGGATGAGAAAAATGATGTTGCAAGAAGGGGCAGCATCTTTTTTAAACACATAACCCAAAGGTGATTTTAGGGAAGATCAGCAGCTTTTTACTCCCATTTTAAAGAATTTTCATAGGAAGTAAAAATCCTCCTTTGCTTTGTGGCAGTCTTGGTGCTTTGCACTCTCACCTTTGCTCAAATATATTATTGAGGGAAGTGATTTGCCTTTTATTTTTAGAGTTCTGCTCTAAAGGAGGATTTTTGGTACCTAAAAATCTAAGACCAAGAGGAGGTGATGCACCCATGACCTTGTGACAAATCTGCTGCATCAGGGCTCGTCCTGCTCTTTTGAAAGTGACTCTTTTGCATATCTGGAATTGAGTGTCCTGCCTGCATTTTTGTGAGGAGTGGCTTTAATATTCTTATTTTCCATCAAAACACCTCTTGTTTTCTCCCAAACCATGGGGTTTCCGTATGCAAAGCTCTGCACCTGAGAGAGTGATATTTACCTGTTTTTTAATTGGGTTTTTTTCCATGCTGGTTTTCATTTCAAAACCAGGTCTCTGATGAGAAGAACAGCAGCACTTGTGATATGAGTAGTGGTGAGTTTCCCTGGGGGTTTCCAGGTCCCAGTTTTGCACCTCAGCAGAAATTGTTCAATTTTGTTTCTGCTTGAATTATCTGCAAAATCTGCAACCCAGCCTTGTCCTGTTAACAGCTCACGAGCTGCCACAAGCCCATCCCAGGGAATTTGCTTGTATGGAGGCTGCAATTACATGTGAAATCATGGCATTGACCCCCAGCACCAGTGATTTGAAATCAGTTTTAAAGATTAGAACTCCCAAGTGCTGGTCCCAAGTGTTCCCAAAGTCCAGTGGGGTTGGCTGCAAGCAGAGCAAAATTCCCACTTCCACATAAAATACTTTTCCCAAGCTCAGCCCAGCAAAATGCATCAGGCAGGGATCTCTCTCTGCCTTTGGAAGCAGGACCACCCATGGGCTCCTCTGAAATTATTCTGAGAGAATGTGGCTTGAGTGGTTTAGTGCAAGGTCAAGGATTCTGGCTTTTTAAGTTTTCCTTTTTTCTTTTTCTTGCATCTCTTCTTCCTTCCTCCCATTTCCCAATTGTGGAAAAAAAAAAGATCCCACTTTGACTTAAACTACAATCCCATCCAATATTCTTCTTTGTACAAGGTAAAAAAGGAAAATATTTTAATGGCTCTGCATTCACTTAGGAAACAAAACTGCTTTTGAGCAACAGTTTTATACACAACTGTGATTTTTAAAAATTTGTTTTAAGTATTGATTATTTTAAAATGTGCCATCTTCTCTTTGTTTCTGGTGCAACATTTTTGACTGGGGATGATTTTCCTCACTGGACTCCATAGAAATGTTTCTTATGACTAAACTTGGCTGAATATAAATTATCAGGCATGGAGGATTAGTTGTGGCTTTAGATGTAAGGAATGATCACAGGTAAGAAGTAAAAGAAATATTTTTGCAAGCAAGCTCTCTTCTGGAAAGATTTCAAAAACCCCAATTAAGATGAAAATGAATTATTAACTCATGTTCTGCTTCAAAAGATGAAAGAGATTAATATTTTTTCCTGCCCAGAAATTCATTGAATGGGAAATTATCAAGTGCAGGGACTCCAGACAAATTCCTGAATTCAGCCTTCTTAACTTCCATTTCCTGCAGAACAGGAGAAGCAGCCCATGGGACTGGAGAAAGATTAATAAATGGCAGAATGAAAGAAAAAAGGGAATAATTGTATTATTTGGACTGCAGACATCCCTCAGCTGCTTGGTCCCAGTGCTGTTTTCCATAAGAAATGTTCTAAGAGATTTTTCCACACTCGGTTCAGGGTAACAGCTTGGACTGGAAATGGAGAGTGCAGGCTTGGAGTTGTCTTTCCACCCCCATGGAGCACAAAAAATCCACGGGGAATTCCATCAGAAACCCCTCAGAGATTGTTGGACTGTATGAGTCAGAAGTCTCTCTGAATCCCTCAGAGAGAGAAAGAAATGCAGGGGGTGAATTAAAGCCTTTAGAGAAATTAAGATCTATTAAGCCACACAGATATGAAGTAGAAGTGTAAATTTAAGTTTTAAATAAGTAGAACTGTGTAAGTTATGGTTTTAAGTAAGTTTAAGTTTCAAGTTTTAAGTAAGTAGAAGTGTATGTTATAGTTTTAAATAAGTAAAAATACATTCTAAGTGTCTTAAGAAACTGTGTTAGCCAGTAAAAGCCCTAAGGCCTAGTTTAAAGTTCAGTAAGTTAGCTCCAGACGTAACAAAAACATGGCAGAACCTTGCCACTGGAATAGATAGAATTATTCACCTAAATCAGATAAAACCACATGAGTAAATAGATGGAACTATTCATGTAGATAGATGAACTTAAATGCATAAATTTAAAGTAAGAACACAGATAGTACATTTGAGTGCATTTGCATAAATAGGTAATATTCTATACGTCAGGTTTTAGGTAAGAAATGACGTTAGTTTCATATCACTTTCACACATTAGAATTAAGTTTAGATTGGTTTAGAAAGAATGTTTTAGAATCGTGGTTTTAGCTGGTTGGGTGTTTTATGAATAAAATGCCCTGTAGCGGGGTGTGATCATCATCAATGACCGCCACAACCACGACCATCAACACCTCGACAGCAAGGACAACAAGAAGGTCAAGAAGAAAGAAGCCTGCTGCCACTGCTCCTGCTCAGAACCTTGGACTCTACTCCAGCTGATGCCTCAGGTTTGAGCTTTTCTATTTTTCAAAGGCATCACAGGGACTCCTGAGCTCCTGCAGCTCAGGGCTTTATGCCAGAAAACTTTGAACACAGACTTCAACACCTTAAACTCTTTACCTTTGAGACTGATGTATTCCAGCAATAAACAGCTTTACTACAACCAGCAATTGCTCCTGTCTCTTTGAAGACCCAGTAACGCCTCGACATGAGATCCCTTCCAGGGTGTGCTCTGCAGGGATGCCCTTCCACAGCTCTTCTTTCCTCCTTGTTCAAACTCCCTTGGAGAATCAAAATATCCATGGCTTCCCCAAAGGCTGTGGGGAGTTGTGCTGATCCTATTGGTATTTTCTGCTGGATAAATCCTGGTTTTGTGCTTTTCCTGGGCCGTGTGGAGTGGTCAGTTCCTTCTTTGGCCTCACTTGGGCACCAGAACACATCCTGGAAAAATGAAGGAGATCTATCTGCACATTCAGGGAAGGAGGAAGGCATTTCTCCCTGGGGTTTGCTGCCCTCTCACAGACACTTTGATCCTTGTCCTCACTAAATTCCTGCTCCCCCACCAGGAGAAAGAAAAGTCTGCTCCTTGTGACAGGGACAAGACCTGAGGGAACATGTGGAGCTGACCCAGAAGGGATTTAGGCTGGATTTAGGGAAAGGTTCTTCCCCAGAGGGTGCTGGCACTGCCCAGGCTCCCCAGGGAATGGGCACGGCCCCCAGGCTTCCAGAGCTCCAGGAGCCTGTGGCCAGCACTGCAGGGATGCCCAGGGTGGGATTGTTGGGGGTCTGGGCAGAACCTGGAACTGGATCATCCTTGTGGATCCCTCCTAACTCAGGATATTCCATAATACTATGAGTAAATAGAATGTTCCCAGAAATTACTAAAATCCACATGGATTTTATTCATTTTTCCCCCAAAACTCTATCTTTAAATTAAAATGTTTAAAAGCCTTTTTCAAAAACAGCTTAAAAATACCTTTAAATAAGATTTTCTTTTCCAAGTACATCTCTCTAGATTCTTGTGTTGCAATTACACCATTTTTTCCCTTCATTTTTGCAGACTTCACCTGCTTTAATTTCCAGCTAAATATACCTGGTGGAGCACTTGGCAGCTGTTAAACCCAAAGATACCCTGCTACTTTTGTGTTTCCAGACATCACCTTCCTCCCCTCCCTCTCCCATCATGTCTTTATCTCCATCACCAATCCCAAAACTTCTCCCAGCCCATCTGTCACTGCCCTGCTTGCACAGGGCCTCTGACACGATAGAAACTGTGATCCACAATCCAAAATTGTGTTTTTCCAGGGAGTTAATCCTCACACCTCCTCCTGCAGGGCAGGCACAGCTCTTGCCCTTCAGGGAGAAGGAATCTCCAAGCCCAGAGGTGCTGATCCTGAAACTGAGCTCCCACTGTTCCCCAGAGACAGAATCCATCCTGTTTGGTCCTGATGTGGACAATTCCAGCTCCCAAACTTCCCTCAGGGTCTGTATTGGAACCAGAGTTATTGAATCCCTTAATTAATCAATTAGACCAAGGGATTGAGGGCACCCTCAGCACATGTGGAGGTGACACCAAGCTGAGAGTGCAGTGACACCTCTGGAGGTGAGGGTGACATCCAGAGGGACCTGGACAAGCTCCAGGAGTGGACCCATGGGAATCCCATGAAGTTTCACAAGGCCAAGTGCTGGAGCTGGCCTTGGGATGGGGCAACCCTTGGGATCAACCCAGGCTGGGGATGAGCAGATGGAGCAGCCTGGGAGAAGGATTTGGGGGATGAGAGCTGGACCTGCCCCAGTGTGGGCAGCAGGAAAGGGATTGGGATTGGGTTTTGATTTGGGATGGCAGGAAGGCCTATATTGGGTATTAGGAAGGAATTGTTCCCTGTGATGCTAATGAGGGGCTGGGATGGAATTGCCAGAGCAGCTGTGGCTTCCACTGGATCCCTGGCAGCCCGGGTCTGTTTGCCATGCTCGGGTCCCTCCCAGGCACAGCGGCCCACGGGAACCAGCCTCACACCCCTGGGATTGACAGGAGCGATTTGGGATTGTTCAGCTGCACAGGAGAAGCTTTGGGCTGAGCTCAGGGTGGCCTTGCAGGGCCTGAAGGAGCCCCAGGAAACCTGGAGAGAGACAATTTCCAGGGGATGCAGGGACAGCACACAGGGAATGGCTTCACACTGATGGCAGGAAGGCCTATATTGGGTATTAGGAAGGAATTGTTCCCTGTGATGCTAATGAGAGGCTGGGATGGAATTGCCAGAGCAGCTGTGGCTTCCCCTGGATCCCTGGCAGGGCCCAAGGCCAGGTTGGATGTTGGGGCTTGGAGCTGGGTTTTTCTCTGGAGCACAGATGGGAATTCTTTGCTCTGAGTCTCCTTTTGAGCATCCAGCACCTCCTCACACTTCTCATCTCTCTCCTGTAGTCTTGCAATCAAATTTAACTTCACATCCACTTCACCATTTTGGAACTCTAATTTCCATGGACAGTTTAAATTAAAATCTCCTTTCCTGAATGTGTTCCAAAGTTTCTGTATGAAGCAACAAAACAGTTCTTTCTCTCAGGAACTGTCTCCCTAGAAATAGTTGATTCAAACCTTTCAAACCTGGAGATATCTTTTATAATATTGGTTGAATAAAACCTGCTGGCTTCCTTTGCCTCTGTCTTTTTTCCCCTACAGTTCCTGGATCACATCCCACCTTTTCCCCCTTTTCTTCTCTGTACCTGCAAACCACACCAGATTCCCACTGGAAAAATTATGTTTTCAGATTTTAATAAAGAAATTCTTTCCAGTAAATGTTGTTTTGGTTGGGGTGGTTTTTTTTTTGTTTTTTTTTTTTGTTTGTTTGTTTATTTGTTTGTTTTTTGGGTTTTTTTGGTGGTGTTTTTTGTTTTGTTTGGTTTTTTTTTGTTTTTGTTTTTGTTTGTTTGGGGTTTTTTTTGTTTTGGAGTTTTTTTGTTTGTTTGGTTTGGTTTTTTTTCCAGCGAATTCAAATTTCACCAAGTTATTTGCATGGCTATTTAAAGAAAATTCCTAAAAATAAATTGAGAATATGATGGTTTAGGCCCCAGCTGAGCAATGTGCTTAAACTCATCCATTTACACGTGTTTGAGTGTGGAATCAATCCCTGTGCTATTTAATACTTGGAGAGCATTGAAGTATTTTTGTGATTTCAAATCCTAGTCCTCTTCAGGAGGAGAAAGAAAATTGGATAAAAACCCTTTAATTTTCTTTAAAAAAAACTATCAAAGAGGGTTGAGGTTCTAACATGGCAAATGTTTTGGGGTGGGGAGGTGCCAACAGGGAATTTGCCTCACTGTTGTTAAGCAGGACTTGAATTTCCTCCTGCAGGAGCAGGCAAAAATTTTGGGTTTCCAACAGCTGCCAACACATTTGCACCTCCTGTTTTCTTCTCCAGCTCTGCTGATTAAAAAAAAAAAAAAAAAAAAAAA